>NW_027183949.1:300000-600000 GCF_041296385.1 Aphelocoma coerulescens
GCAGGGGAATGTTCTTCTGGAGGGACTTGGGAGCTGCCAGAAGAACACAGGAGAGCTGCAGGGACAGTGTGTGCCAGGGCTCAGCAGTGAGTGGAGCTCCCTGGGCACAGGCCTGTCCAGGGTGGGCTCACCCAGAGATAAAGGACTGAATGTTTCCTGTGAGCCATGAGAGCTCTGCAGCCCCAGGGGACACAGCAGGCACAGGGAAAGGAGTCTGGGCAGGGACTCGTCTGACCCTCAGGGAACTTCCCTGGGAGGATGCAGGGCAGCCCCAAGGCCATGTGGCAGCCCTGGAACAAGGCAGACACCTCTGAGCAGCCTCCCTGGGCACAGCAGAGCCTGTGTGGGAGGGGGCCCGTGCAGGGAGCACCATCAGCTGCAGAGCTCTGTCTCCCAGCTTGAGCAGCACAGCCCAGCAGAGGCAGCCCATGGCCCCAGGCAGCACAGCCCCCATGCTCTGCAGAGCAGCACCCCCAGCTCGGGGGCTGTGGGCAGCAGGGCAGAGGCTACAGCAAGGGCTGCTCAGGCCAGCACAGACGTGTTCCCCTGGGAAAGGCTCTGTGGGGAGCTGGGACGGGCCAGGAGAAGAGCAGGAGCCCGTGGGTGTGCACAGGAGCCCTGGCAAGAGGCTGCCCTGTCCCTGGGATAGCAGCAGGAGCAGCCTGAGGAGCCCCAGAGCCAACTCTCTGCTGCTGTGCTGGGCAGCGGGGCCCTGGGGCTGCAGGAGCTGCCCGAGCTGAGGATCTCCTGAGCATTCCAGACACAGAGTCACTGTCCCGCACCTCCAGTGCCTCCAGTTCCTGCTGCAGGGCCAGACAGGACTGGGCTGCTCTGGGGGGCTGGGGATGGGACATGGATTTCAGAGCTGGGAGAGGGAGACAAGGAGCAGATCCAAGCAAGGCTGTGCCTAGGACAGCGTGGGTGCCATGGGAGCTTGAGCAGGGTGTGGGAAAAAGGCAGGTGTTGGCAATGCCACAGGAATTGGCCATTCCTCAGTCAAACACAGCTTTTTGTTTGAAGCAACAGAGAGGGACGACAGAGGGACATCAGGAAAGCTTTGGGAGCTCCCAGGCTCAGAGGGAGGTGGGGAAATGGGGTGCTGGGTAAAGCCTGCAAGGGAACCAGCACAGGCCTAGGCCAGGGGAGGAGAGCTGCAGTGGAGTGACCAAAGGCCTTGGGGGGCTGGGACCACACCCTGCCCAGAGCAGTGAGATTTGTGTCCCCTGGCTGTGGCTGCTGTCCCTCGCACTGAGGCCCATGAGCAGACACCAGTTCCTGCCAGCCCCAGGGCTTGTGGCCTCCTCCTGCAGCCCCCAGAGCTTTGGAGGGCTCCTGCTGCTCTCCTGCCCTCCCCATCCCACACCCCACATCCCCCTGCTGCGGGACAGCCACCAGCATCCTGTGAGGCCACCGATGCCCATGGCCAGGGGATGGGGTCAGGGCTTGGCTGTGCTGCTTGGCCAAGCCCAGGCAGGGCTTTCACAGCCACATCCCAGAGCCCATTTCCCACCTGGAGCCGGGGCTGCCTCTGAGTTCTGCTTCCCCAGCCCCAGGGACGCTCTCCTTGTCTGCTCATTGCCCCCACGCTCTCTTGGCAGCCATGGCCTCAGTGGGGGCTGCTGACATCCTCAGCAACTTGGAAGTTGCTGCTCAATTTTCCTTCTGCAGAGGCTTCTTCAGCCTTCAGCTCTTCAGTTCAGGAATTCAGTGCCAAAGGACCATTAACATTCAAAACACCCTAACAAGACAAGTCCCCAGGAATCATTGAGTTCTTCAATTCTTTTGTGGTAAATTAGAGCAATTCCCGAAGTGTTTTCAAAGTGAACATATTATATTAAAAAATTAATGAAATAGTATCTTTTTCCACAGTTTATTCTTTTCATTTTTATACATTAACAATCCAAAACACCCTAACAGGACAAGCCCCTGGGAATCATTTCTGCCTTCAATTCATTTGTGGTTAATTAGACAGATTTCAGAAGTCTATTCCAAGTGAATATACTGTGGTAACAATACAAGGAGAAATGATTTCTCTTCTGTGCCCTGGTTACCTTCTTCCTGTTATACACTGATATTGGGAATCTCCAGCTGATATTGATCCTGGCTCCTCCTAATGCAGTCTGAATAGATCTGAACATCAAGGCCCTTTATGGCTGACAATCAATCACACTTTGTCCCTACCCCCACCCCACCATTTCCCTCATCCAACCCCTGGCACTCAGAGCAGCCTCGTGCAAATCTGAGCTTCCTCCACTCCAGGCTGTGCCTGCAGCTTTCAGCTTCTGGGCACCAACTCCCACCTGCTCTCCTTGGAGAAGGAGCTGCCCGAGACACAGAGGGATGTTCATTTCTTGTCAGCAAACAGAACCAAGGGAAGGCACAGTTCAACACAATGCAAAAGTCATTCCTCTGCTGGATGGTAAATCCACTTTCCAGAGCAGACAGTCTCAGACCAATGGAAAACACATTCTGTACCCCGCACAGATCCCAAGATCCCTCAAACCCTCCCTGCCCCAATTCTGTCCAGATTTGCTCTGTGCACACACGAGTCCCACGCTGGAGGCACGAGCTCCCTCCGTGCCCAGAGGGAGGAAAAGAGGGAAAGTGGCTGAAGAGCTCTCTTGTGCAGAGCTAGAGCTGCACCGATCCCAATATTCTGGGCTCACGGGAACTTGATGCAACTCCCTCTGCAGCATCGGTTCCCTGGGTACAAATCTGCCTGGATGGCCGGGCCCAAGGAGTGCTGGGGAATGGAGTCACATCCAGGGCTGGCCCCAGGGCTCAGCATTGGGGCCAGCTCAGTTCAATCTCTTTATTGCTGATCTGGACGAGGGCATCGAGGGCACCCTCAGCCAGGTCCCAGGTGACCCCAGGCTGGGTGGGAGTGTGGCTGTGCTGGAGGGCAGGAAGCTCTGCAGAGGGATCTGGACAGGCTGCAGCGATGGGCCCAGCACAGCTGGATGGGGTTCACCAAGGCCAAGGGCCAGGTCCTGCCCTGGGCTCACAATCACCCCAAATCCCTGGCTGGGCCCTGCCCCTGATCCCCACAGCCTGTCCTGTTCCCTTCATCCCTCCATTGCCAGGGACTTTCTGGGACAGGGGAGCTCTTCTCTGGGTATGGACGGCAGTCCAAGAGCCACCACTGGAGTGGGAACCACAACTCATCAGGTTTGTGTCCTTTGGGGCTCAGAAACTGCTGAGACTCAGAGGCACAGAAGGTTTCTCTTCATGGCCCACATCAAAAAATGTAAACATGATAAAGTTTAAAAAACATCAAAACTCTTCCCTCAGCTTTGAGAGAGGTCCCAGCAACATCTGAATTTTCCACCATCCTCAAGGGATTTCCATAAAGGAACAGTTTTATACAAAGACATAAGAAAAGGTGATTCTAGAAGATATAAACACAATTGGGTGTTGATTGATGAGTTATTTCAACTTTGGAAAGTCTGGGAAATTCTCTGATGCTCCAAGTGTGAAGGCAGTCAATGGAGAGGCACTGGAATGAAGTAGAGAGGAACTGGAGGAGGAAATCTGGGAGCAATGGGAAGGACACAGATCCTGCTGCTCTGGTGAAGAGATGTCCTTAGACATGGCCATTCAACAGGAGAGGTGGAAACACCTGAGTGAAGAGGGACATGAAATAATAGACAGAATAGTGGTAACACAAGGAGAGGGGAAGATCAGTGTTTCTTCTCCTGCCATCTGTACACTTCCAGGAAATTCCTGTTCTCTCCTGGTGGGAAAATTTGCCATTTCCTAAAAGCACTCAAATGACCCAGCTAATGAGGATGTGCTCGTGCACCTCGCAAGCTGCAGGTCCCCGACAGCCCCGGAGGGCTCCTGTCCCATAAACATCTGCTCTGCTCCAGTCTGAAACAGGGACCAGCATCGTCCCGAGATCATCAGAGAGCTGAGGTTGGAAGGGGCCTCAGCAAGTCTGCAGCCCAACCTGGCAGAAACTGGCTCAGACCAAGGCTTGATTTGCTCTGCATTGGAAAATCCCAAAGGACAGGGACAGGGCAGCATCTCAGCACCTGGCTGAGCCCATGGGAACAAAGGCTTCCTCATGTCCTGGCTGAAGCTCCCCTCATTCCCCTTCCACCCATTGGCTTTTGTCTCCCACCAGGCCCCCGGGGAAGAGCCTGGCTCTGTGTTCTCCATCACCTCCTCGGTGGCACTGCCAGGCTGGGATGAGGAGCCCCTCAGCCTTCCCTTCTTGGGGCTGGACAAGCCCAGCTCCCTCAGCCTCTCCTCAGAGCCAAAGGGCTCCAGCCCCAGCTTGGAGGCCCTTCCCTAACCCTGCTCCAGCTGCCAGACATCTTTCCTGCCCTGGGGAACCCAAACCAGGCCACAGTGACCGGGATAATGCACGTCCTTGATGTCCTGGTCACACAGCCCCAGCCCCTTTTCCCCATGTCCAGCTCTGGGGGTTGATTTGTGGAACATCCTTGGGGGAGGCTGCAGCGCTGGGGGACAGGAGGGAGCTGGGGGGAGAGGGGACCCTGCTCTGCACGAGCAGCAGGGGAGACTTCTCTGGGGGGTGGAAATTTGAGGGGGGCCGGAGCAGAGTGACCAACCCAGTGACCTCCCACAGCCTCTCTGGGATGTCACACAGCCCCCCTGTGATGTCACAGCCGACTCTGATATCACAGTTTGCTCTAGGATTTCTCAGCCCTCTCTGTGATGCCACGGCATGCTCTGCCATGTCTCACAGCCACCCTGGGATATCACAGCCCACTCTGTTATGTCCCACAGCTGCCCTGGGATGTCCAAGCCTGCTCTCTGATGTCATACAACTGCTCTCTGATGTCACACAGTCCCCTCTATGATGTCGGAGCTGCTCAATGACCTCACATAACCCACTCTGTGGTGTCAGAGCCCACTCTGGGACCTCCCACAACCCATTCTGTGATATCACACAGCCCCTTTCTGACACCACTCCTGCTCTGTGCCTCTATCACACACAGCCACAGAGGTGCCTCTTTGACACAGCCCCCTCTGGGACATCACACAGCCCCTCTCTGACCTCACAGCCCCCTCTCTGGAATGTATCTGTGATTCGTTAAATCCCGATATCCACGGGCAAAAGACCCTCTAACTAATTAAAGTTAGAAAGTGGTGTGTTTATTCAGGCACCGGCGGGCGGCATGGGAGCAGCCTCCTAAAGACATGCCAGCCATGCACAAGGTTCTTTGTTCTCTATTTATTACTCAAAGTTTTACATCTTCTACATATGTATGACCCCAGCACCTCCCATCCTCTGCTTCGTATTAAAATGAGATCATTAGCCTTTCACGCATGCACAGTTTCTCTCTTGAATTGGGTCTGTGGTCTCCAACTGGGTCAGTGGTCCTGAAAGATGAAGTCAGGAATGTCTTCCTCACAGTGACCTTTTTCCCTTCTTGCTGTTGCCAGGCCTTCGTGACCTCTTGGCGCAGCCGAAGATCTCCTACTTTTGATTAATTTTTATGAAACTCAGATGCTGTTCCTGGTTCTATTGGTTTCAATCAGTTTCAATTTGTTTTGATGAGAGTTCTTTTATTCTGTTTCCTCCTACAAACAAAACTTTAAACAAAATATAATGGTAAATAATACATCACTTAGCTCTAGCTTAGGCATCTACTAATCATAAACTTACCTTTGTTTATACTGAATAAAGTAATTATAACAATTTCTCCTAATCCTTAGTTAGAATTTTAACCTTTTAGAACCTTGACTTAGTGATACCATGGGGAATCATGGAACCAAGGAGCCATTGTGACAGTGCAGGGGCTCATGTCATCAAGGATACAATTGTGACAGTACAGAACATCCTAGCAACAAGGCTCCATAGTGACACCATGGGGAATCATGGAATCAAGGAGCCCATTGTGACACGGCCAGGCCGCATGGAACCAATGGTCCATTGTTACACGGCGGATTCAAGAAGACCATGGTGACACCACGGAACCTCATGGAACCATACGTCCATTGTGACACAGCGGGGCCTCATGGAAACAAGGGAACCATTGTGGCAAAGCAGGGCCTAATGGAAGCATGGAGAGCATTGGGACATTGTGGGGAATCATGGAACCATGGAGAGCATTGGGACACTAAGGAAACTCATGGAACCAAGGTGACCAATGGGACACAAAGGAACCTCATGGAACCAAGCCTCCATGATGACTTTGGAGGGCCTCATGGAGCACAGGATCCATTGTGACACAGCAGGACCTGGTGGAACCAAGGAGCCTTTGTGATACTCCAGATCCACATGGAACCCAGGGTGCACTGAGACACAGCGGGGCCTTGTTGGAACCAAAGACACCTCTGCAAAAAGCAGGGGAGCTCATAGAAGCAAGGAGTCCATTGTTACAACATAAAACCTATGGAACCACGGGGCCATTGTGACACAGGGGGTCCACATGAAGCCAAGGAGCCATTGTGACACTGTGGGCCTCAATGGAAAAAAGGACACTGTTGATTGTAATGAAGCTCATGGAAACTATGGGACATTGTGACACTGCAGAACCTCATGGAGCCAGGGAGACCACACGGAGGAACCTTATGGAACCAAGGGGCCATTTTCACACTGCAGAACCAAGGAGATCATTGTTGACGGTACAAACCTCATGGAACAAGGGGCCATTGTTATACAGTGAGGCCTCATGGAACCAAGGGTCCATTGTGACACTGCGGGGCCCTGTGGAACCAAATATTCATTGTGACACAGCGGAGCTGCTTGTAACCAATTGCGATACTGCGGATCCAAGAGACCACGGTGACACTACGGCACTTCATGGAACCAAGGGGCTGTTGTGACACACCAAGGCCTCGTGGAACCAAGGAGAGCATTGTGGCAGAGCAGAACCAAGGAGGCCATTCGGACAGAATGGACCCTAAGGGAACCAAGGCTCCGTTGTTCTACAGCAGGGCCTCCTGAAACCAAGGAGTCATTGTGAACCTGTGGGGCATCATGGAGTCAAGGGCACCACTGCTACTGAAATCTGCTGGAGAGAAACCTTCTCACACAGTTTGGAGGATTTGAAAGCAGCTATTCTTTATTACAGCATGGTGGTCACTCAGGTGATCCTTCATGCATTGGAGTGCACCGAGCATGGAGTGAACAGAGTTTCTATCAGACACACTGATTACATATTCATTAGCTATCCCCACTTCCTTTGACTTTATTTGACATCGTTGTACACCTTATCACAAGTCCTGTCTATTTCTCCAAGGCTGTGCTGTTCTGTCCTACTGTCCTTGATAAGAGTTAATGTTGTTCTGTCCTACTGTCCTTGTCACATTGCTCGCCCCACATGAGGGGTGTCTGCAATCCCCCCCAGCCAATGGGCTTGGGGTGGGCAAGTGTTCCCAAGGGAACAGGGACGGGACAGCTGGGCTGGACTGACCCAAGGGATGTTTCATTCTGTGTCACACCATGATCAGCAAGAAACTGAGACAAGCAGGAGGTGGAGAGCATTAATTTCTTTTTTAAGACATTTTTCTTTCAAACAGCACCTACACATACAGAACCCTCTCCTGCCACAAGGTGGTTGAACATTTTCCGCTGATAGGAGATTTCCTGTGCATTTGCTTTGCTGCTGTTTGTGGCTCTTGCTTTTGTTTGTGGCTTTTGCTTTTTGTGGTTAGTTTGTTTGTGGGGTTTTTGAGTTGTTGTGAGTGGGTTTGCAGTCAATATTAACTAGATAGGTTTTGTCACAGACTCCCTGCAACTTGGCAGCATCCACAAAGGAGTTGAAAGTGTGTTTCATCCCATTGTAGAGATAATAGAAATGTTCCCCAGTGGTGGTCAAGGGCTGGCCACTGAGGGATGGCACCAGGGAGTGGCTGCCAAGAGGACTCTGTACCATGGATGACATCTGACCCTCATTGTTCAGCCCAATTCCCACCCACCCCATGTTCCACTTCTTCAGCCCAGCTCTCACCAACCTGGCTCTGAGGAGACCCCAGCAGACCCTGGCACAGGCCTGGCTGGAGTCTGGGCACACAACATGCCCTTCTTTTCCCTCCCACAGGGCTTCTGCAATCCCTGCCTTGTCCTGCCAGTGCCTGGAATGGCTGCAGGAGCATTTGCCACATGCCCTTCCCTGCTGAGCCTGACCAGTCTGGGACTGTCCCAACACCTGGATGAGAAGGCCAGTTCTTTCCCATAGGAAGGAAAGCACAGAGCCCTGGTGTTTCAGGGCCAGATGAGAGGCCACAACCAGAGGCCAAGGCCAGCCAGAGCTGTCTGTCCTGGCAGCTTTTGTCTGGGAGAAACCCTTGCATATAGGCAATTTTGGAGGGGAAGTACCAGTTTTGGCCATGGGTGCCTGGACAGGAGGGTCGGTTCTTTTCTATAGGAAGGAAAGCCCAGAGCCCCAGTGTGTGAAGGCAGGTGAGAGCCAGCTCTCAGGAAGCCAAGGGCAGCCAGACTTGTTGGTAATGGCAGCTTTTGTGTGGGAGCAATCCCTGGATATAGGCAATTTTGGAGGCAGAATCCCATTTTGGCCATGAATGCCTGGATGACAAGGACAGCTCTTTTCCCTTTGAAGTAAAGCCCAGGCCCCAGTGTTTCAGGGGCACATGAAAGAGACCCTTGACATGCCAAGGTCAGTTGGAGCAGTCAGGCCAAGCCAACCACACCTGTTACCTGTTCCCTCAGATCCACGGGGCCCCGCAGTGTCACAATGTTGGTGTCATATTGGGTCCTTGGTTCCATGAGGCCCCCCTGTGTCACACTGGCCCCTTGTTTCCATGGGGCCCCACAGTGTCCCAATGGTTCCCCCTTGCTTCCATGGGGCCTTGCAGTGTCACAGGGGTCTCCTTGGTACTGCAGTATCACAATGGAATCTTGGTTCCATGGGGATTCACAATGTCAGAAGGGTCTCCTTGGTTCTACAAGGTCCTGCAGAGCCCCTTGATTCAAGGAGGCCTTGAAGTGTCATAATGGTCTTCAGAATTCCATGAGGCCCTGCAATATCACAATGGACCTTTGATTCCATGAGTCCCCACACCGTTACATGAATCCTTAGTTCCATGGGGCCCTGTAGTGTCACAATGCTCTCCTTGGTTCCATGGTGCCACACAGTGACACAACGGCCCCGTGGCCCGAGAAGGTCCCATAGTGTCACAATGGTTCCTTGCTTCCATGAGGCCTTGTAGTGTCACAATGGACTCCTTGGTTCCATGGGGCCGCAAAGCGTCACAATGGCCCCTTGGTTCAATGGGGCCTGTGGTGTCACAACAGTCTCGGTGATTCCATAAGGCCCTGCAGTGTCACAGTAAAACACTGTTTCCATGAGACCCCACAGTGTCACAAGGACCCCTTGGTTCCATTGAGCCCCACAGTGTCACTATGGTCGCCTTGGTTCCACAAGACCCTGAAGTGCCAGAAGGGTCCTTTGGTTTTACAAGGCCTCAAAGTGTCAAAACGGCCCTTTGGTTTCATGAGGCCCCACTGTGCCACAATGGACCCTTGGTCATATGGAGCCTCACAGGGTCACAATGGTCCCCTTGATTCCATGAGGCCCTGCCGTGCTATAATGGCCCCTTGGTTATAGGAGGCTCTGCAGTGTCACAATGGCCCCTTGGTTCCAGTGGGTCCCAAAGTGTCATAATGGTCCCCATTGTTCCATGAAGCCCCACAATGTCACTGTGGTCCCCTTGGTTCCATGAGGTTCCTCAGTCACAAGGGTCTCCTTGGATCTGCAGAGTCACAATGGCCCCATTGGCTCCATGTGGCCACTCTGTGTCACAGTGGCTCATGGTTCCATGAGCGTTCATACTGTCAGCAACGATCTCCTTGGTTCCACAGTGCCACCATGGATCCTTGGATCTCCACTATGACAATGGACCATTGGTTCCAAGGGGTCCCACAGTGTCACTGTTGACTCCTTGGTTCTGTGAGTCCCCAATGTCAACAAATCTCCAAAATATCAGCATAAGACTCCTTAACACTGATTTGGTGTTAAAGAGAGCATCATTTATTCAGGCCTGAGCTCCAGCAGGGGATAACTCCTAACCTTACGTGGACACGTGACTCTACAAGTGTGTTGCTCACATCCAGTCGCTACATGCGTATTACAATTCACCCATTTCCTTAAACCCCACCCCAAGCTCCCAGATTCCGTCCTTGTTTTTTCTATCACTGCACCCTTGAGCCAGATGTCTTCTTCTTCTCTTCCAACCGTCCCTGCTGGGAAAGCAGCCCCTGCATGCCTTGTTCCTCTGCTACAAGATCACAGACACGGTAAAAATGGAATGAAGCCTTTTGGTATCAAGCCCAAGGCTTTGTGTGCCAAGGCAGAGGCAGGCAGGACGCAGAGCTGCCAGCAAAGGAAGGGGCCAGCCAGGTGGGGCAGCCGGGGGGATGAGGACAGCCTGCAGGGACAGAGGCGCAGGGCAGGGACAGCGTGGCACAGCCTGGGCTGGAGAGGGCAGAGGGATGGGCAGCAGCTGCAAGGCCCTGACTGAGCCAACTTGTGCAGCACTTGGGCCACGGCTGCTGTCCCTGGCCCTGAGGCCAGCAGGAGACAAGTGACCCCTGCAGCCCTGGGGCCTCAGTGCCTCCTTGTCCCTGCTCAGCAGCCTGGCAGGGGCCGCCCCATGGTGCTGCCCTTGGCACTGCCCATCCCCACATCCCAGTGCCCCGGCAAGAGCCCTGAGCACTGAGGGAGGGACAGGATCTGCCTTGCCAGGGGCTGGGGCTCAGGCCTTGGCCCTTTGCATTCCTCAAACACATCCAGCTTTGCTCAGCACCAGAGACACCTTTCCCTTGCTTGTCCCACCCCTGTCATCACTGCCTGCAGTGTTCTGCTCTGACTGGAACCTGGGGACACTTTCTCAGTCCTGTCCCTCAGTGGGAGTGGAGGAAGCTCAGATTTGCACGAGGCTGCTCTGAGTGCCAGGGGTTGGATGAGGGAAATGGTGGGGTGGGGGGAGGGACAAAGTGTGATTGATTGTCAGCCATAAAGGGCCTTGATGTTCAGATCTATTCAGACTGCATTAGGAGGAGCCAGGATCAATATCAGCTGGAGATCTCCGATATCAGTGTATAACAGGAAGAAGGTAAACAGGACACAGAAGAGAAATCATTTCTCCTTGTATTGTTACCACAGTATATTCACTTGGAATACACTTCTGAAATCTGTCTAATTAACCACAAAAGATTTGAAGGCAGAAATGATTCCCAGGGGCTTCTCCTGTTAGTGTGTTTTGAATTGTTAATGTATAAACAGGAAAAGAATAAACTGGGAAAAAGATACTATTTCATTAACTTTTCAATATAATATGTTCACTTTGAAAACACTTCCGTAATCGCTCTAATTAACCACAAAAGAATTGAAGACCTCAGTGATTCCTGGAGGCTTGTCTTGTGAGGGTGTTTTGAATGTTAATGGTCCTTTGGCACTGAATTCCCGAAGAGCTGAAGGCTGAAGAAGCCTCTGCAGAAGGAGAATTGAGCAGCAACCTCCAAGTTGCTGAGGATGTCAGCAGCCCCCACTGAGGCCATGGCTGCCAAGAGAGTGTGGGGGCAATGAGCAGACAAGGAGAGCGTCCCTGGAGCTGGGGAAGCAGAACTCAGAGGCAGCCCCGGCTCCAGGTGGGAAATGGGCTCTGGGATGTGGCTGTGAAAGCCCTGCCTGGGCTTGGCCAAGCAGCACAGCCAAGCCCTGACCCCATCCCCTGGCCATGGGCATCGGTGGCCTCACAGGATGCTGGTGGCTGTCCCGCAGCAGGGGGATGTGGGGTGTGGGATGGGGAGGGCAAGAGAGCAGCAGGAGCCCTCCAAAGCTCTGGGGGCTGCAGGAGGAGGCCACAAGCCCTGGGGCTGGCAGGAACTGGTGTCTGCTCATGGGCCTCAGTGCGAGGGACAGCAGCCACAGCCAGGGGACACAAATCTCACTGCTGTGCTGATGAGGCTGACAGCTGGACTGGGGCCTCACAGAATTAGACCTAAAGACAGTCAGAATTTACCCATGACAATATGACAGTGAAGATTTGGAGCTTCAGTGAAAGCCACAGAGAAGGCCAAGAAGATAATCCATGAGAGAAGATGTTCTGGACACAAGGGGAGGATGTTCTTGTAATGGGACATTGAGAGTGTACAAGGAAGAGCTTGTGGATCATATGTAGCAGCTCTACCTTTGCTTGTACAGCTGATTGTTTTACTGCCTGAATGGTCATTGCTTGTTAGACAGCCTTGGCATTGTTTGCTCAGCAGCCAATCTCAACAGGCCACAGCCATTGTGAAGAGGTATAAGAACAGCAGGAGAGAAAATAAAAACTTCTACGACTTTGGATTACAACAAGTGTGTGCTGTTCTGTGCTCCTCGACAAAAGCCACAGCAGACTTTGGCCTATTCAAGAGACTTATTTGGAGAGTTCCTTGGGAAGCAGCCCTTAAAAACAAAGGGCTCCAGGAAAGATGGAAGTGCTTCAGAACAGAAATCTTGAAGGTGCAGGAACAGACTGTCCCTGTGTGCCAAAAGATGTGCCAAGGAGGAAAACAAACAGCCTGGATGGGCAAGGAGCTTTTGAAGGCACTCAGGGAAAAAAGAGGGTGCATCACCTTTGGAAGGAGGGTCAGGTGTCTCAGGAAATGTTTAAGGGAGTTTTTAGGTCATGGAGGAAAAAACTTAAGAGAGGCAAAAGCCCAGTTAGAACTCAATCTGGCCACTTCTGTGAAGGACAATAAAAAATATTTTTATAAACACATTAATGGCAAAAGGGAGGGCAAGGAGAACCTGCATTGTCTGTTAGATCGGGGAGGGAATTTAGTAACTAAAGATGAGGAAAAGGCTGAGCTACTTAACCCCTTCTTTGCCTCAGTTTCCAACATTAAGACAGGTTGTCCTCAGGACAAGTGGCCTCCTGGGCTGGTAGATGGGGACAGGGAGCAGAACAGCCCCTGTAATCCAGGAGGAAGCAGCTGGTGACTGCTGAGCCCCTCAGATGCTCACAGGTGTCTCTGGGAGCAGATGGGATCCATCCTAGGGGGATGAGGGAGCTGCTGGATGAGCTCCCCAAGCGTGGATTTCAGTGTCTTCATTGATGATCTGGATGAGGGCTTTGAGTCCACCACCAGCAAATCTGCAGATGACACCAAGCTGGGTGCGAGTGTGGATCTGCTGGAGGGCAGGAGGGCTCTGCACAGGGACCTGCACAGGCTGGATCCAGGGCCCAAATCCAACCATGGGAGGTTCAACAAGACCAAGTGCCAGCTCCTGCACTTTGGCCACAACAACCCCTGCAGCGCTACAGGCTGGGGACAGAGTGGCTGGACAGCGGCCAGGCAGAAAGGGACCTGGGGGCACTGATGGACAGCAGGCTGGACATGAGCCAGCAGTGTGCCCACGTGGCCAAGAAGGCCAATGGCACCTTGTCACAATGACCGCCACTGACCACTGCCCAGGCTAGCCCCTGCGGTGTGCGACAGGAGTGGGGAGCAGCCGGAGGCTCTTTGCTTTAAAGCTGCTCCTCAGGAGTTCAGCTCTGCCCAGGGGAGCTGAAGCTCCAGGCACAGCGGCTGTCAGCAGTCCGGACAAGGGAGAGGATAAAAAGTAGCAAGGAGGCTTGCCACAGGGGATAATCCAAGTTTATTGGAGGCAACTCCCAGGAGAGAAGCCCAGAACAGCTGCGGGGAACATCTTATAAAGGGAGGTGATACAATGGGGATGGTTTAACTGCAGACCAATAGAAATCTCTACGGGAGGGATATGGACGAGGATAGACATTTCCTTGGGCCAATAGCCTCAAGGGGAGGAGGGAAAGGGATCACATGTCCCTCTGGGGCACCGAGGTTTAGGGGTTTCCAAGGGGGGAGCTATCTAAAGGGGTAGGGTCTCGGGGAATTGATGGGGACCATATAAGGTAAACTAGGAGGTTTCAGATGATGGACACTGGACCTTCGGGAACAGCAGTAGGGGTTTGGGTGATGGATAGGGAAAGAGCTAGAACAAGGGGAGGAGAACAACCATGTAGGGAGCACCGGGGGAGCGGCTTGGGTCTGAGGCAAACCAACTGGGAATAGGAGTGGGGAAGGTAGGGATGAACCATTGGGGGACAGAAAACTTATATAAAAATACAATAAAGGTATCACATCACCACAGCACCTGGCCTGGATCAGGAATGGAGTGGCCAGCAGGACCAGGGCAGGGATTCTTCCCCTGTACTGGGCACTGCTGAGGCCGCACCTCGAGTGCTGTGTCCAGTTCTGGGCCCCCAATTTAGGAAGGACATTGAGGGGCTGGAGCGTGTCCAGAGAAGGGCAACAAGGCTGGTGAGGGGTCTGGAACACAAGTGCTGTGAGGAGCGGCTGAGGGAGCTGGGCTTGTTTATCCTGGAGAAGAGGAGGCTCAGGGGAGACAAGGAGGTGTCAGGGCACGGCTTGGGCTTGATGATGTCCAAGGTCTTTTCCAGCCTGGTTGATTCTGTGATTCTCTGAAACCACCCTTGAAGCAGTTGCAGGATGAGCCCTGGGCCTCCTCTTCAGAAGGTCCAGCAGCCCCTGTCCCTCAGCTTCTCCACACGCGCCCCAAAGCCCATCCTGTTAGTCCTGCAGAGCCTCTCCAGCTCCTCCTCACTGCCCCACAACAGGGAGCCCCACAGCCAGACACAGCAGCCCAGATGTGGCCCCCTGGCCTGTGCTGCCTCTGGCAAGGGAACAGCTCGAGGCACTGCAGGACCCTGCAGACAATTCCTGCAGCACTTGTAGGATGATCCTGCTCCCCAAGGGATGTTCCCGTGGTGCCAAGGCAGGAACTGAAATGGGGAGTGGGGCCAGAGAGGAAAGGGCAACCAGGGCTGGGCTGTTTGCAAGAGATGGGACAGGGATGGGCAAGAGCAAGAAATGTGGAGCAGGAAAGAGGAAAGAAAGCAAAGGTGAAGCAGAGGAAATGCTCAGGGCTGTTTGGGGGTGGCTGCCAGGCAGCCCTGGCTCTGAGCAACAACGTCTGCAGTGGGACAGGAAACTCAGAGCTGATGGGAACAAACTTTCTGGCTGACTTGAGAGGCCACGACAAAGCTGAGAGGTTTCCCTGCCGTCCCCCAGCCCTTGCTGGCCCCCAGGGGCTGATGGCATTTGTGCTCACTCAGGTTCATCTCCCCACACCAAGACCGTGGGGTGCTCACGCCTGGGCTGTGCAGTGCAAACAGGGGCTCCTGAGCCAGTCCTGCCGTGGGTGTGCCTGCAAGGATCCAGCCCCTCTCTGAGCTGGGGAGAGGCCAGGGCTGCAGAGGGGGGATGTTGCTGGCAGGTGCATGAGGCCGCTCTGGGACGCTGCCCTGGGGTGTCCAGCGCAGGGGGGATGGATCAGCCCCTGCTCTGCTGCTCCTTCCCGGCTCCCCCAGGGACCCTGCAGAGCACCAGCCATGCTGGTTGCCCCCACCCTGCCCACGGCCACCCTGGGGCTGCTCACGGGGGTTTTCTCTGCTGAGCACTGGCCTGGGCGTGCTCTTGAGAGAGCCTGGGCAAGGAGCCTGGAGCCCCCAGGCCCTGCCCTGAGGCGTCAGCGCTGGCCCAGCAGTGCCCATGGCCTGTCCCTGCTGCAGCCCCGGCACTGCCACCCCAGGGCTGGGAGCGAGCCCCAGAGCACTCAGGCCCTGCAGCAACACCAGGGGCAGGAGGGCAGCGGGGCAGTGGCACGGGAGCAGCACTGGCAGCACCAAGGGCTGCTGCTCCTGGGCACAGCTGCTGTGCCCCCCTGATCTGCCCCCAGCTCTGCACACAGACATTGCTGCTGCAGCTCCACAGAAGGCAACTAAAGGGGCATCTCTGCTGGAAACTTTGCTGGCAGATCCTTGAGTTCATTTAAAGGCAGCGAGAGCACAGCTCCTCATTGACACAGTCTGGGGCCACAGCCAAGGTGCAGAGAAACAAAATGAGAAATGGAAGAAATATTGCCCTTGCTTTGTGGACAACAATAAATTACTGAAGGCAGAGAAAATAACCCCAGAACCAAACCAAGTAGAACTATCAAAGACGAGTTTTATTACAAGTGATTTGCAAAAATTGGCAACCAGTTTAATGTTTCTTAAATGGTCCAGCCATCAGTGTCCACACTGCAGCCTTGAGCTCCTGGTTCCTCAGGCTGTAGATGAGGGGGTTCAGGGCTGGAGGCACCACCGAGTACAGAACTGACAGGGCCAGATCCAGGGATGGGGAGGAGATGGAGGGGGGCTTCAGGTAGGCAAATGCTGCAGTGCTGAGGAACAGGGAGAGCACGGCCAGGTGAGGGAGGCACGTGGAAAAGGCTTTGTGCCGTCCCTGCTCAGAGGGGATCCTCAGCACGGCCCTGAAGATCTGCACATAGGAGAAAACCATGAACACAAAACAGCCAAAATACAGAAAAGCACTCAGCACAATAAGCACAAGCTCCCTGAGGTTGGATTGCGAGCAGGAGAGCTTGAGGATGTGTGGGACTTCACAGAAGAACTGGCCCAGGGCATTGCCCTGGCACAGGGGCAGGGAAAATGTATTGGCCGTGTGCAGCAGAGCATAGAAAAAGGCACTGGCCCAGGCAGCTGCTGCCATGTGGGCACAAGCTCTGCTGCCCAGGAGGGTCCCGTAGTGCAAGGGTTTGCAGATGGACACGTAGCGGTCGTAGCACATGACGGTGAGGAGGGAAAACTCTGCTGAAATGAAGAACACAAAGCAAAACACCTGAGCAGCACATGCTGAGTAGGAGATGTGGCTGGTGCCCCAGAGGGAATTGTGCATGGCCTTGGGGACAGTGGTGCAGATGGAGCCCAGGTCGGTGAGGGCCAGGTTGAGCAGGAAGAAGAACATGGGGCTGTGCAGGTGCTGGCCGCAGGCTACGGCGCTGATGATGAGGCCGTTGGCCAGGAGGGCAGCCAGGGAGATGCCCAGGAAGAGGCAGAAGTGCAGGAGCTGCAGCTGCCGCGTGTCTGCCAATGCCAGCAGGAGGAAGTGGCTGATGGAGCTGCTGTTGGACATTTGCTGCCTCTGGCCATGGGCATCTGTTCTAGGAGGAGACAGTGACAAGTCAGGAGAGACTTTCCTGAGCAATGCCCAAGCCCTTTCTCCCAGCCCTGCCCCTGACACTCTGTGCCACCCAATTTTCCTTTTCTCAGAGCCCTTCCCTCAGCCCCGTGCCTGGAGCTCTGCTGGGATCTGGCCCTGTTGCCGTGACGAGCAGGGGCTGTGCCCATGGACACCGAGGAATCAGCTCTGCTCTGCAGCAGTGGGGTCATGGGACAGGGGGACAGGGGCCAGTCCTGGGGTTGGAATTTGTCAAACAGAACTGCTCCTGAGGCAGAGGAGCTGGGCAGCATCTCCTGTGCCAGGGCCAAGGAACGGTGATGGCCAAAGGCACTTTGAGAGGGTTTCCTGCTGTGCCCAGGGAGAGCAGAGAGAGCTGAGCAATGCAAGAGCATTGGCTGTAACTCAGTGAAGGGTGAGGGGAGCTGCTCTGTCGCTCCATCTGTCCCCAGCTGCCCTTCCTGAGATCGAGGGCAGTCACTGTGTTCCCCTGAAAATCAGCCTGGCACAGCTGAGAGCAGAGGGAGCCACAGCAGAGCAAAGTGGCTCAGCCTTTCTCAGAGTCTCAGCCCCACTGCTGGCCAAGGACACTCCCGGCCCCAGTGTCCCCTGGAAGGCAGCTGACAGCTGAGATGGCATCCCGAGGGCACAGCGAGGCTCCTGTCCATGGCACTGCTGGAGGAGAGCCGGCTCATTGCCAGCCTCCCAGCCCGGCCTGCCCAGAGCTCCCGGGGCAGAGGGAGCTGGGACACCCCATTGCTGTGCTCAGCCTGCACAGGAGGAGCCCCAGGGCTGGGCCTGAGCCTGCAGCTGGAAGTGCCATTCCCAGAGAGCCCCTCAGCAGCGCCAGGAGCAGCTGAGCAGGGCAAGGAGAGAGAGCCGGGCCCTGAGGAAAAGCCTTTCCCTGCCCAGCGCTGCCCAGCCCCTCCCGGGCAGCACCAGGGCAGGACAGTCGCCCTCAGGCCCCGGGCAGCAGGAACGGGCCCGTGGCCGCAGAGATGCCCTTCATCTCTGCTGCTGCTCTGCCGGCCCAGGAGGGCACCGAGGGCCCCGAGCCCCCGGGCTGAGGGCCCCGAGCCCCCGGGCTGAGGGCCCCGAGCCCCCGGGCTGAGGGCTGTGCTGGCTGCGAGGGGACACCGGAGCTGCGCTGCTCAGGGCGGTGTCTGCACTGCAGGGCAGCGCCGGCAGCTGCCACAGCTCCCCTCAGCAGGGCTGCCCTCAGCGCTGCCTCCCTCCCTCCCTGCCCACGGCTCTGCTGCTGGAGCTGGCCCAGCCGGGAGCTGCTCCTGCGGCCCGGGCTCCGTCCCTGCCGCTGCTGCCGGAGCCCAGCCCAGCCCCTGGGCCAGCCCTGCCCGGCAGCCGCTCGGGGCTGCGGCGATTAAAGAACAGCTCCCCCGGGCCTGGGCACCATGGAAAGGTGATGCTGGCTGCATCTGGAGGCTGGCGAGGTGCAGGCACTTGCTGAGGCTCCCAGGAATCCTCGGCGGGATGGTTTAAGAGCCTCAGGCCCTGCTCTGCCCTGCACAGCTGAGTTTCCATTCCCACCAAGCTGAGCCTGGGAGAAGTGGGAGCACAGACTGAGGAAAGCAGAGACTCAAGCAGGAATCCCATGCCCTGAATGTGCTCATGAAGAGTCCCCTCAGAAATGAGCTGGGCATGAGCTGGAGCTCGGAGCAGCCCTGGCCCCCACAGCAGCCTCTCCACAGCAGCAGGACCTGCCCTGCAGCAGTCACTCCTTGCAGCCACAGCTCCCCTCCAGCGCCCATGGGGAGCTCCCAGGCAGGCTGAGAGCTGCCCCTGGCAGGTGGCAGATGCCCTGGCCTGGCAAAGAGCCCTCAGGGCTGCAGGAGCTGCTCTGCAGGACAGCCCTGGGCACCCCTGGCTGCTGCCCATCTTCAGAGCCTGCAGCCGGCCCTGGCAGCAGGAGCCGTCCTGCCCTGTCCCTCTGACGGTGCCCAGGGCAGCCCCGCTCTGCAGCACATCCTCCCCCAAAGCAGGAACGGCAGCAGAGCCATCCTCACAGCCATGGCAGTCCTGTCATGGGCCAGCTCTAGAGGATCCCTGCAGCCAGAGGCTCACTGTGTCAGGAGTGGTGAAGATTTCTCCATGAATAAGCTCAGAATTGTCCTTCCAGCTGCTTTAAGCCTCTGTCTACTTCACTCCTCTCAGGCACCTGCAGGCAGTGCCCTCAGCCCTGCTGGGCTGGGAGAGGAGCTGCTCATAGGGAGAAATGTCTTTATGGTTGCCAGGAGCTGCCTCTGTGCCAGAAGCCCAGCCCAGCTCAGCAGCACAGACACAGCACAAGGACTGTAATGACCCTCTCGGGGCTCTGGTGTTGTTTACATCGGTCTCAGTCCCGGAGAATGTGTCCAAAATACTTCTCAACAACTCAAAGTTAAATTGAAACACTGAAGTTTCTTGAAGTTTTAATGGGTGCCACTGAGGGACAGGACTGAGAAAGTGTCCCCAGGTTCCAGTCAGAGCAGAACACTGCAGGCAGTGATGACAGGGGGGGACAAACAAGGGAAAGGTGTCTCTGATGCTGAGCAAAGCTGGATGTGTTTGAGGAATGCAAAGGGCCAAGGCCTGAGCCCCAGCCCCTGGCAAGGCAGATCCTGTCCCTCCCTCAGTGCTCAGGGCTCTTGCCGGGGCACTGGGATGTGGGGATGGGCAGTGCCCAGGGCAGCACCATGGGGCGGCCCCTGCCAGGCTGCTGAGCAGGGACAAGGAGGCACTGAGGCCCCAGGGCTGCAAGGGTCACTTGTCTCCTGCTGGCCTCAGGGCCAGGGACAGCAGCCGTGGCCCAAGTGCTGCACAAGTTGGCTCAGTCAGGGCCTTGCAGCTGCTGCCCATCCCTCTGCCCTCTGCAGCCCAGGCTGTGCCACGCTGTCCCTGCCCTGCGCCTCTGTCCCTGCAGGCTGTCCTCATCCCCCCGGCTGCCCCACCTGGCTGGCCCCTTCCTTTGCTGGCAGCTCTGCGTCCTGCCTGCCTCTGCCTTGGCACACAAAGCCTTGGGCTTGATACCAAAAGGCTTCATTCCATTTTTACCGTGTCTGTGAACTTTTAACAGAGGAACAAGGCATGCAGGGGCTGCTTTCCCAGCAGGGATGGATGGAAGAGAAGAAGACGACATGTGGCTCAAGGGTGCAGTGCTACAAAAAACAAGGACTGAATGTGGGAACTTGGGGTGGGTTTTAAGGAAATGGGTGAATTGTAATACGCATGTAGCGACTGGATGTGAGCAACGCACTTGTAGAGTCACGTGTCCACGTAAGGTTAGGAGTTATCCCCTGCTGGAGCTCAGGCCTGAATAAATGATGCTCTCTTTAACACCAAATCAGTGTTAAGGAGTCTTCTGCTGATATTTTGGAGATTTGGTGACAGCGGGGCCTCACAGAACCAAGGAGTCAACAGTGACACTGTGGGACCCCATGGAACCAATGGTCCATTGTCATAGTGCAGATCCAAGGATCCATGGTGGCACTGTGGAACCAAGGAGATCGTTGCTGACAGTATGAACACTAATGGAACCATGAGCCACTGTGACACAGAGTGGCCACATGGAGCCAATGGGGCCATTGTGACTCTGCAGATCCAAGGAGACTCTTGTGACTGAGGAACCTCATGGAACCAAGGGTCCATTGTGACACTGTGGGGCCTTGTGGAACCAAGGGGACCACAGTGACATTGCAGGGCTTCATGGAACAGTGGAGACCATTATGACACTTTGGGACCCACTGGAACCCTGGGGCCATTGTGACACTGCAGGGCCTCCTATAACCAAGGGGCCATTAGAGCACGGCAGGGCCTCATGGAATCAAGGGGACCATTGTGACCCTGTGGGGCATCATTGAACCAAGGGTCCATTGTGGCACAGTGGGGCCTCATGAAACCAAAGGGCCATTTTGACACTTTGAGGCCTCGTGAAACCAAAGGACCCTTGTGGCACTTCAGGGCCTTGTGGAACCAAGGCGACCATAGTGACACTGTGGGGCTCAATGGAACCAAGGGGCCCTTGTGACACTGTGGGGTCTTATGGAACCAATGGTCTACTGTGACACTGCAGGGCCTTATGGAATCACCGAGACTGTTGTGACACCACAGGCCCCATTGAACCAAGGGGCCATTGTGACACTTTGCAGCCCCATGGAACCAAGGAGTCCATTGTGACACTACAAGGCCTCAGGGAAGCAAGGAACCATTGTGACACTATGGGACCTTCTCGGGCCAAGGGGCCGTTGTGTCACTGTGTGGCACCATGGAACCAAGGAGAGCATTGTGACACTCCAGGGCCCCATGGAACTAAGGATTCATGTAACGGTGTGGGGACTCATGGAATCAAAGGTCCATGGTGATATTGCGGGGCCTCATGGGCCTGGGCAGCAATGGCAAATTGATTTCTCAGAGCTGCCCAGGAAAGGGGGAGATCGGTACCTGTTGGTGCTAACAGATTCCTTTTCAGGATGGCCAGAAGCTTTCCCTGCCTGAACTGCCAAAGCACGAGAAGTAACAAAAGTATTGTTACAGGAAATAGCACCACTTTTTGGAGCCCCTGCCACAATGTCCTCAGAGAGAGGCCACACTTTATTTCAAGAATTGTGCAGCAAATGAGCCACCACTGAGGCAGAGACTGGGAACGCCACACTCCATATCATCCTCAGTCGAGTGGCCAAGTAGAGAAAATGAACCATTTGATTAAGCAGCAAATTACAAGATTAAGACAAGAGACAAAATTACCTTGGCCTCGGGTTCTTCCATTGGCATTATTACGTATTCGAACCAATCCGAGAGTAAAAGGGAAACTGAGTCCTTTTGAAACATTGTACCGGAGGCCACACAGGGTCCAAGAAGGCATCACCCCCACCCAAGTAGGGGAGGAAACCCTACACAAATACATGATGGCCCTTAAGAAACAGCTCAAAGAAATTGAAAAACATGCAGCTAGGGCTCGAAAGAGAGAATTAGACGGAGCAGTACATGATATACAACCCGGAGATTATGTATATGTGAAGTCTTTTGCAGAAAAGACCCCAGAACCACAGTGGGAAGGACCATTCCAGGTGCTCCTGACCACCTTTACTGCAATCAGGATCAAAGACAAGGCTGCCTGGATTCATCCTACCCGAGTGAAGAAGGCTCCTGGAAGATTCTGGAAAGTCACGCCAAGTGACAATGAACTGAAATTAAAACTTTCTCAGGAAAGAGTTACAAACGCAACTGTTTGGGAAGGAAGGAACATCTGGGGATGTGAATTGTGTTTGTTCCAGACGGATTCCATGGGGCTCAGCAAGAACCCATGAAATTTACCCAAACTGGCCCAGAATGCTGTGACAAATGCTTAACTGGCTGTTCTGAGTTCAGACTTAAAATAGAGGGATGTGCAGTTAAAGATTTTAAACTTGACTTTAACATAACCCAAATTTGTACTCAAACTGAGGTTAAGGAAACCCACATGTTTTGGATCCAAACTGCCCCTTTTTGGCTCCAAAGTCCCCATTTGGGACCAAACTCATCCTTTTTGAGGTCAAAGTTGCCTTTTTAGGGGTCAGGCTCACAGGTTTTTTTAATGTAAAGTCCCCTTTTTCGGTTGAAACTGTCCCTTTTTGGTGCTCAAACCCCCAGTTTTGGGCCAAACTGTCCCTTTTGGGGGCCAAACTCCCATCTGGGCACCCAAATTTCTCCTTTTTCGGCCCTAAATTCTCCCTTTTTGGGACCAAACTCCCATTTTGGGGGCCAAACTTCTCATCTGGGCACTGAAATTCCCCTTTTTTGGACCCAAATTCCCCCTTTTCGGCCCCAAATTCTCTCTTTTTTGGGACCCAAATGCCCATTTTGGGACACCAAACTCCCCTTTTTCATCCCAAATCACCCTTTTTAGCCCCAAATTTCCCCCCTGGATCTCATTGGGTCCCCTGGGTTGAACTTTTAGGGGTCAGGCTCCCATTGTTTTAAATCCAAACTCCCCTTTTTAGGTCAAAACTGCCCCTTTTTGGTGCTCAAACCCCCAGCTTTGGGCTGAACTGTCCCTTTTTGGGTCCAAACTCCCATCTGGGCACCCAAACTCCCCTTTTTCTGCCCCAAATTCTCCCTTTTTGGGACCAAACTCCCATTTTGGGGGTGCAAACTGCCTCTTTTTGGCTCCAAAGTCCCCTTTTTGGGTCAAAATTCCCCCTTTTTTATGCTGAACTCCCATTTAGGGGTCAGGCTCCCAGGGTTTCTTTTATTCCAAACTCCCCTTTTTAGGTTGAAACTGCCCCTTTTTGGTGCTCAAACCCCCAGCTTTGGGCCAAACTGTCCCTTTTGGGGGCCAAACTCCCATGTTTGGGGCCAAACTTCTCATCTAGGTGCCCAAACTCCCCTTTTTCAGCCCCAAATTCTCCCTTTTTCGGCCCCAAATTCTCCCTTTTTGGACCCAAACTCCCATGTTTTGGATCCAAACTGCCTCTTTTTGGCTCCAAAGTCCCCCTTTTGGGACCAAACTCGTTCTTTTTGAGGCCAAAATCCCCTTTTTAGGGGTCAGAGTCCCCTTTTTTTATTCCAAACTCCCCTTTTTCAGTCGAAACTGCCCCTTTTTGGTGCTCAAACCCCAAGGTTTTGGCTGAATTGTCCCTTTTTGGGCCCAAACTCCTATCTGGGTGCCCCCAATCCCCTTTTTTTGCCCCAAATTCTCCCTTTTTGGTCCCAAACTCCCATGTTTTGGATCCAAACTGCCACTTTTTGGCTCCATAGTCCCCTTTTGGGACCAAACTCAGTCTTTTTGAGGCCAAATTCCCCTTTTTAGGGGTCAGAGTCCCCTTTTTTTTTCCAAACTCCCCTTTTTAGGTCAAAACTTCCCCTTATTGGTGCTCCAACCCCCAGTTTTGGGCTGAATTCTCCCTTTTTGGCTCCAAACTCCCATCTGGGCACCCAAATTCTCCCATTTTTGGGCCCAAACTCCCATGTGTTGGATCCAAACAGCCCCTTTTTGGCTCCAAAGTCCCCTTTTGGGACAAAATTCTCCCTTTTTTATGCTGAACTCCCATTTAGGGGTCAGGCTTGTTGCAGTGGGGATACTGTAACACGATGTATCAAACCAGGAGGCCCGTAGAACAGAAGTATATATATGGACAGACTCTTGGTCGATGTTTCAGAGATGTTTATTTCCCAGCCGCATGGCCGGGGCTCTGCCCAGGAACCCTCCCAGTCTGGACCGAGGGTCCCTGCCCGCGCAGGAAACACAAACCAACCAACGGGAACGAGGCTGCCCAGGGGCAGCGAAACCTCGTGCCTCCCTCAGGGCCCCTCTCCCAGGGCCACATGGCAGGGGGAGGGACCCCGACATTTCACCCGTTTATTTTTAACAAAAGAGATGTAAAACTTAACATTGAAAGCAACAAGGGCAGTTTCAAAACAAAACAAGCCACCCTCCTGAGTCTTTAAATGTCCAAACAGATTCTGTGGAACATCTTAGTGCTGACAGAAGGGAGACAGAACTCTCTGAGCATGCTTTGTGGGGAAACTGAGGCAGGAGAGGGTTTCATTTCTTCCCTCCCCCTTTTCATCCCCCACTCAGCATTGGAAAGGGAGTTTTGGGGAAACAATTGGCAAAGGTATGGTTTTGTGAGAGAAACCATGGGTGAAAAAGCGGATTGGGAATACACTGGGGGTAATAGGACATAGGGTAGAAGGGAAAGGTGAGATTAGGAAAGGGAGACTGTAGGGGGGCCCTACAATGGAGATATTGTCTGACATGACTGCGATTTTTAGCATATATACTGCCTTTTACAGAAACACCATCAGGCCCAGTGACTTCTGATGCTTGTAACCCTTTTCTACCTTGTATAATTTTGAATTCCCCCACCTCTCCATCTCCCAAGCTTGGGATGCATTTTTCAGGGTTATTCTTTTTAATAGCAGTTCTATGCACGAATATGTCTTGCTGGTTGTCACATCTTGTTATAAAACCATAATTTTGTTTAACATTATACCATTTTGCTATTCCTAAAACCTTAGCTACGATGATATTTTCCTTTTTCCGAGTGGCTGCTGTTTTCTGTCTCAGTGCATTCTTGCTTTCTCTTTCGCTTGCTCCCCTGTTGGAATTTCCAGGGCTGCTCGTGCCTGCGCGCTCTTCCCGGGGTCGCATTTGAGGCCGCGAGGGCCGGGCCGGGCCGCGCCGCTCAGTTCTCTGTGCATCGCCTCCTCTGGTCGCAGCTTTGCTGCTGATGCCAGGCGCTGCATCCACGTCTTGGCCGGGCCCCCAAGCGATGACTCCCCCATGCCCTGCTTCAAGCATGCGTTTCTGCTGGGCGCGGCTCCGCTCCGCTGCCACCGCCGCCCGCGCGCCGCCCCTCTCGGTCGGGCATTCACGGGGCTCACTCCGCCATGCACCGCCAGGTCCCGCCGCTCCTGCTGCGCCTCGCTCCGCCACCGACACTGCAGCTCCCGCTGGTCTGCCCGCACGTGGGAACTGCCTCGCTGCTGCTCGCAGAGCACTCGATGCACGTGGGCGAGGCCGCATGGTGCCTGAGGCAGGCTTCCCTTCGCCAGGACACATTGCTCAACAGTCTCAGTAATTAAATAATATTAATGAAAATATTCTTCCATCGGCATAGATTTTGACTCAAAAATTAACTGTGTCCAAAGGGTGTTCCAAAAGTCTTTGGTAAGAATTAAATCCCAAGAAACATAGAAAAAGTTCTTAAACAACCATGCCAGGAAGTGTTTCAGTTCTTTTTGAGCTTGAATTAAGCTAAAATTTACAAATCGTTGTTCAAGAATCATTTTAAGATAAATGTCCATATGCGGCTCTGAGAGCCAAGAGTCTTCCCATGGTTCCTCCATAGTTTAGATATGGAATAGCAAAACAAAAACAAGAAGAGGAATCCAAAGTTTCTTTATTCACACATCTGTCGCTTAGGGATCGGGGATGGTTCTGCTCTCAATTCGCCACCATTTGTTACAGTGAGGATACTGTAACAGGCATATCAAACAAGGAGTCCCATGGAAAAGAAATATATATGGACCGATTCATGATAGATGTTGAAGAGAAGTTTATTTCTCCAGCCGCATGGCCGGGGCCCTGCCGAGGAACTGTTCAATCACGGGACCCGAGTGTCCTTGCCCGCGCAGGGGAACACAAACCAACCAATGGGGAACGAGGCTGACCAGGGGCTCGGGAAACCCCATCTCTGTCCCAGGGCCCCTCTCCCAGGGCTACATGGCAGGGGGAGGAGACCCCAACAGTCCTCGGTTATTTTATTTTATTAACAGCTCTTAAATCCTGTACTATTCGGTGTGATCCATCAGGCTTTTTGACAGGTAAAATGGGAGTATTGAATTCAGATGGGCACTCTTTCAAAAGTCCTATCTGCAAAAAGTTTTCAATTACGGGGCTAATTCCTTCCCTGTCTTCCTTCTTCAAAGGATATTGTTTAACTCTAACTGGTTGTTTTCCTTCCTTAAGCTTAACTTGTACAGGGAGTGCATTCTTTGCTCTCCCTGCTATGTTAGAAGCTCATACCCCAGGGAATACTTGATCTATTATTTTCTTGCCTCTCTCTTCTTCATTTTCAACTTTGGTTTCATTTGCTATCAACATCAGACTTAACAATTCTATGGATTGTTGATCTTTAAGCTCCAAAGTAACTTCTCCATTTTTAAATACTATTTTTGCCTCTAGTTGCTCCAGCAAATCTCTTCCCAAAAGGGCTGAGGGGGCATTAGGCATGTATAAAAACGTATGAATTCCCCGTTGTCTCCCAAGTTTCTCTTTCAATGGTTTGCAGAAGTATGCTCTTTCAGATTGACCAGTTGCTGCCCTCACTGCAACAGACTCATTTGTTCTTGGCATTAAAGCCTTATTTAGCACTGAGGATGTTGCCCCTGTGTCTATTAAAAACTCCATTTCTTTTTCTTGATTCTCTAGTTTAATTATAACCAGAGGGTCCCCTAGGGTGGGAACCTCTGATGCCCTTCAGTCTTCTTTAGCACAAGCAGCCACTCCCTCCCTCTTTTGGTCTTCTCTTCTTTGATGGTCGCCTTTTCTTTGTTCTGGGCATTGGTTCTTCCAATGTCCGATTTCCCTGCAAAAAGCGCGCTGATTTCTCCCTAACCAGGGTTGTCCTTGCCCATGTTCCCCTCCTTTTTCTTTTACTATTGCTATTAATTTCCTCATCCCTTGCTTACATCCTTCTTCTCTATTGCTAAAAACCCTCCATGCTCCTTCTAGCAAAGTCTCTAAATCCCGTGCTGTTGGCCCCGTATTTTCCGAAGTTTGTGTTGAACATCCCCTGTAGATTGTCCTAAAAAGAAGCTCACCAGGTGTTGCGTCCCTTCCTCAGATTCGGGGTCTAATGTCGTATGACGACTCATTGCATCTTGCAAGTGTCCCAAAAACTCAGAGGGTGTTTCAGAGGGACCTTGCTTAATTGCAGATAGGGCTGAGCAGTTCATGGTTTTAGGAACTGCCCTCTCCAGTGCCTTTGCTATGAAATCTTGGTAACCCTCTCATCTTTCCATGTCACTGTCATCATTAGGATCCCACTGCGCATCTTGGAGAGGAAAAACATCCTTAACTCTCATTTGGGTTATTTTGCAAGTGTCCTCTGCAAAACTCCCTGCTGCTTTCAAAACTAATCGTTTTTCTGTCTCTGTAAGAGCATCTAGCAACAGGTGAAGATCAAACCAGTCAGGTCTATGTTGTTTAACCATGAATCTAAATTTCTTTGCAACACCGATTGGGTTGCTTTGATAACATTTATCAATCTTGTCCCAAGCCTCCAGATCTACTGTAGAAAAAGGGATTTTAACTAACATTGTTTTTCCCTCGGAACTTCCTGCCTCTCTCAAAGGTGCTTGTATGATTTCTTTAGCTCGTTTCTGGGTCTGGGACGCTACAGGGCCCTCAGGGGAAAGCAGCTCTTCCCCCTCACTGTCATTGCTGGGAAATAGTAGAGCTTTAGGGGTCTTTTTCCAAGAGGGTATAGGTGAAGTGGAAAATGAAGCAAAAGCTGAAGTTGGGACTGGAGTTGATTCAGCTGTACTTAGAGCTGGAGCTGGAGTTGAGATGGTAATAGCTTTAATTGGAGTGGGGGATGGAACATAAGCTGGAGTTGGGATTGAGATCAAAGTGGGGGCTGAGATAGGAGCTGGGATAGGAGTTGGTCCCCTGGGAAATGAGGTGGGAGGTGACGTAGGAGTCAATTCCTCTCTTTTAGGAGGTGATTTAAACCAATCCCCCAGCTCTTGCTCCAGTGAGTCAGCTGGATACACTTTATCAGGGTGTGTGCAGCGTTGGGTTCTTGAACAGGTGCTGCAACATCCTTTAGGCTTTCCCTTATTAATTTTATTATCCTTTTCTAGGGCCAATACTAAGGGATAGGAAGGGGGCTTAATTCCACAGTCCCTCTGCCACTCGGGGTGGTTTTGGAGGGAGAAAAATAAATCAGCATAGGTTACTTCTTCCCATCTCTGCCCTCGTCTCAAAAAAAGCATAGGCTGTAATAGGGTCTCATAATCTACAGTTCCAGCTGGTGGCATCTAACACCTTCTTTGAGCTTATGAAGTGGCCACCATTGTGTGCAAAACTTGAGAAGAGTCTTTTTGTTTTCTGTACCACCACAACCCACGAATTCTTTCCAGTGTGTCAGAATACACCTTAGAGGACTCGTTTGAGGGAGCTCTTTACTCTGGCTGCTTCCCATTACTTTCTCTTACAGCCCTTTCTGCACAGTCCACAGCTCAGGTTAAAATCAGCTCAAAGGGCTGTCAATACTGACTACACTTTCTGCACTGGGTTACAAAGCAATAATAACATCTGGTACAAAACTCACACTGCAATAATGTCCACACACAATGCTGGCTTCTAAATACACTAAAAATTAGAAAAATTTCTGCAAACACAAGCTATTCCGCTCACTTAGTCAAAATCCTGTATTTTGCTACCAGTTGCTCCCATTTCAAAGCTACCAAGTTCCTTCTTGGGGTTTGATATAACTTTTAAATAAAATTTTTCAATTGTGAATTCTTAGGGATCTAACTCAAACTGATGAGGCAAATGAATTTTTAGTTATCTCGCCAGCTTAAAATAGATTTAAACTTCCTTTCTTCTTCAGCTGCAATTATAACTTTTGACACAGGCTGGTGGTATTACCTGTACAATACACCTCAGACAGCAACGCTGTCTCTATCGCTTCTTAGGGTCCGAGCCCTTTTAGGGTGAACACCGGGTGTTACAGCCAATACCATCCCCTCATAACCAGATATACACCCCACAATTATAAGTAAAAAACATAAATAGAACAAACCACAGCACACAGCGTTCACTTTCAAACATTCACCATACACACTTCGTCTTTCTCCAGCCACCTCGTTGCGGCTGCAAACTCTTCTCTTGCTCTGTGCTAAGCACGTCTCAACAAACCCTCACACATCAGTTCACACAGTTAAAACAGCATAAGGTTCCATAAGCACAGCATAAACACTCATGCCCTGCATACCACAATTAAACCGCTGGTTCTCGTTGAAAGCCCGTGCCCTCTACGGCACTCACAACAGCATAAACACCCGTGCCCTCTCTACGGCACAACAAACAAGCATTTGCCTTTAAAACTGCTAGCCCTGAATTGCTGGCAAACCAAAACCAAGCCCTCCACGGCACAACAAACGGCAAAATCCCCTCTGCCGACAGGCACTGCCTGAGCCTCCCCGGCCCGGCACCGCAGCTCCACAAGTGGCCTTTAGCCGGCCACTGGACACCAGTGCAGCTTGCAGGCACACTACACAGGCACCAGCTGTGCGGGGGACGTCTCCCTCCGACTGACCAAGGGCCTTTCATGACCACGCGTACGCCTTACAGGTCACTGTTCCACTGCTCCAGTGGTTTCTTTAAACACACCGTATTGTCCGGAGTTTGAGTAGTCAGGAGTCCTTGTCTGTTGCTGGATGGACAATCCGGGCAGCGGAGCCCTCTCTCCAGGAATATCCCGGGGGCTCCCTGAGGGGTCCACCAGCCCGGGCTGGTCTCACAGCCAAACAGAACTTTCTCCTGGCTGGCTCGCCAGAATGATTCATTAAATCCCGATATCCACAGACAAAAGACCCTCTAACTAATTAAAGTTAGAAAGTGGTGTGTTTATTCAGGCACCGGCGGGCGGCATGGGAGCAGCCTCCTAAAGACATGCCAGCCAAGTACAAGGTTCTTTGTTCTCTCTTTATTACTCAAAGTTTTACATCTACATATGGATGACCCCAGCACCTCCCATCCTCTTCTTCGTATTAAAATGAGATCATTAGTCTTTCACACATGCGCAGTTTCTCTCTTGAATTGGGTCAGTGGTCTCGAATTGGGTCAGTGGTCCTGAAAGATGAAGTCAGGAATGTCTTCCTCACAGTGACCTTTTTCCCTTCTTGCTGTTGGCAGCCCTTCATGACCTCTTGGCACAGCCCAAGATCTCCTACTTTTGATTAATTATTATGAAAGCCAGGAGCTGTTCTTAGTTCTACTGGTTTCAGTCAGTTTCAATTTGTTTTGATGACAGTTCATTTATTCTATTTCCTTCTACGAACAAAAATTAAAACAAAATATCATGGCAAATACAACATCACTTAGCTCTAGCTTAGGCATCTACTAATATTAACTTATCTTGTTTCTCTATTCTATATTTAATTAATTAAAATGTCCTCTAACTCTTAGTTAAAATTTCAACCTTTTAGAACCTTGACAATATGACACCGTGGGGAATCATGGAATCAAGGAGCCCATTGAGACACAGCGGGGCCTGATGGAAACAAGGGGACCATTGTGGCAAAGCAGGGCCTAATGGAAGCATGGAGAGCATTGGGACATTGTGGGGAATCATGGAAGCATGGAGAGCATTGTGACACTAAGGAAACTCCTGGAACCAAGGCGACCACTGGCACATAATGGAACCTCATGGAACCAAGCCTCCATGATGACTTTGTAGGACCTCATGGAGCACAGGATCCATTGTGACACAGCAGGACCTGGTGGAACCAAGGAGCCTTTGTGACACTCCAGATCCGCTTGGAACCCAGGGTGCACTGAGACACAGCGGGGCCTTGTTGGAACCAAAGACACCTCTGCAAAAAGCAGGGGAGCTCATAGAACCAAGGAGTCCATTGTTACAATATAAAACCTATGGAACCAAGGGGCCATTCTGACACTGTGGGCCTCAATGGAAAAAAGGACATTGTTGATTGGAATGAAGCTCATGGAAAGTATGGGACATTGTGACACTGCAGAACCTCATGGAGCCAAGGAGACCACACGGAGGAACCTTATGGAACCAAGGGGCCATTTTCACACTACAGAACCAAGGAGACCATGGTTGAATGTACAAACCTCATGGAACCAAGGGACCATTGTGACACTGTGGGGCCCTGTTGAACCAAATATTCATTGTGACACAGAGGGGCTGCTTGTAACCAATTGCAATACTGTGGATCCAAGAGACCACGGTGACACTGCGGCACTTCATGGAACCAAGGGGCTGTTGTGACACACCAAGGCCTCGTGGAACCAAGGAGAGCATTGTGGCAGAGCAGAACCAAGGAGGCCATTTGGACAGTATGGACCCTAAGGGAACCAAGGCTCCATTGTTCTACAGCAGGGCCTCCTGAAAGCAAGGAGCCGTTGTGAAACTGTGGGGCATCATGGAGTCAAGGGCACCACTGCTACTGAAATCTGCTGGAGAGAAACCTTCTCACACAGGTTGGAGGATTTGAAAGCAGCTATTCTTTATTACAGCATGGTGGTCACTCAGGTGATCCTTCATGCATTTGGGTGCACTGAGCATGGAGTGAACAGAGTTTATATCACACACACCGATTCCATATTCATTAGCTATCCCCACGTCCTTTGACTTTATTTGACATCGTTGTAGCCCTTATCACAAGTCCTATCTATTTCTCCAAGGCTGTGCTGTTCTGTCCTACTGTCCTTGATAAGAGTTAATGTTGTTCTGTCCTACTGTCCTTGTCACAGTGCTCGCCCCACATGAGGGGTGTCTGCAACCCCCCCAGCCAATGGGCTTGGGGTGGGCAAGTGTTCCCAAGGGAACAGGGATGGGACAGCTGGGCTGGACTGACCCAAGGGATGTTCCATTCTGTGTCACACCATGATCAGCAAGAAACTGAGAGAAGCAGGAGGTGGAGGGCATTAATTTCTTTTTTAAGACATTTTTCTTTCAAACAGCACTTACACATCCAGAACCCTCTCCTGCCACAAGGTGGTTGAACATTTTCTGCTGATAGGAGATTTCCTGTGCATTTGCTTTGCTGCTGTTTGTGGCTCTTGCTTTTGTTTGTGGCTTTTGCTTTTTGTGGTTAGTTTGTTTGTGGGGTTTTTGAGTTGTTGTGAGTGGGTTTGCAGTCAATATTAACTAGATAGGTTTTGTCACAGACTCCCTGCAACTTGGCAGCATCCACAAAGGAGTTGAAAGTGCGTTTCATCCCATTGCAGAGATATTAGAAATGTTCCCCAGTGGTGGTCAAGGGCTGGCAACTGAGGGATGGCACCAGGGAGTGGCTGCCAAGAGGACTCTGTACCATGGATGACATCTGACCCTCATTGTTCAGCCCAATTCCCACCCACCCCATGTTCCACTTCTTCAGCCCAGCTCCCACCAACCTGGCTCTGAGGAGACCCCAGCAGACCCTGGCACAGGCCTGGCTGGAGTCTGGGCACACAACATGCCCTTCTTTTCCCTCCCACAGGGCTTCTGCAATCCCTGCCTTGTCCTGCCAGTGCCTGGAATGGCTGCAGGAGCATTTGCCACATGCCCTTCCCTGCTGAGCCTGACCAGTCTGGGACTCTCCCAACACCTGGAGGAGAAGGCCAGTTCTTTCCCATAGGAAGGAAAGCACAGAGCCCTGGGGTTTCAGGGGCACATGAAAGAGACCCTTGACATGCCAAGTTCAGTTGGACCAGTCACGCCAAGCCAACCACCCCTGTTAGCTGTTCCCTCGGATCCACGGAGCCCTGCAGTGTCACAATGTTGGTGTCATATTGGGTCCTTGGTTCCATGAGGCCCCACTGTGTCACACTGGCCCCTTGTTTCCATGGGACCCCACAGTTTCCAAATGGTTCCCCCCTGCTTCCACGAGGCCTTGGAGTGTCACAGGGGTCTCCTTGGTACCGCAGTATCACAATGGACTCTTGGTTCCATGGGGATTCACAGTGTCAGAAAGGTCTCCTTGGTTCCACACGGTCCTGCAAAACCCCTGATTCAAGGAGGCCTTGAAGTGTCATAATGGTCTTCAGTACTCCATGAGGCCCTGCAATATCACAATGGACCTTTGATTCCATGCGTCCCCACACCGTTACATGAATCCTTAGTTCCATGGGGCCCTGGAGTGTCACAGTGCTCTCCTTGGTTCCATGGTGCCACACAGTGACACAACGGCCCCTTGGCCCGAGAAGGTCCCATAGTGTCACAATGGTTCCTTGCTTCCCTGAGGCCTTGTAGTGCCACAATGGTTCCTTGGTTCCATGGGGCTGCAAAGTGTCACAATGGCCCCTTGGTTCAATGGGGCCTGTGGTGTCACAACAGTCTCTGTGATTCCATAAGGCCCTGCAGTGTCACAGTAGACCATTGGTTCCATGAGACCCCACAGTGTCACAAGGGCCCCTTGGTTCCATTGAGCCCCACAGTGTCACTATGGTCGCCTTGGTTCCACAAGGCCCTGAAGTGCCACAAGGGTCCTTTGGTTTCACAAGGCCTCAAAGTGTCAAAATGGCCCTTTGGTTTCATGAGGCCCCACTGTGCCACAATGGATCCCTTGGTTCTGCAGTGTGAGAATGCCCCCTTGGGCCCTTGGAGCCTCACAGTGTCACTGTTGTGCCCTTGGTTCCACAAGGCCCTGCAGGGCCACAATGGTCCTTCGGTTCCACGAAGCCTCCAAGTGTCACAATGGTCTGCATGGTTCCATGGAGCCCCACTGGCTCACAGTGGTGAAAGGAATGAGGTCAATTTGTCTTTACAAACAAACTGTGGGTCTGCTGATAGGTAAAGCTAGATACTGAGAGATGAAAGACGCAATGGCAAGAACCATAAATTCCATAGGAAACAAAAAAGGGAGGGGTATACATTAGATGGGGTCTGTGTTAAGTGATTTGGGAAGTCTGTAGCTCTCAAGTGCCTCAGCCAATGGGCAAAGAGAGAGGGAAATGCGGCCAGGAAATGAGGAGAGAAAGGAGGCTGCATCCTCTAACAACTTGACAGACCCCAGGGAATGCCCCATGGCCTCTCCCTTTATTCAAATACAGTAATGGGACTTCTCTGTCTCCTTTGTGGACATAAACCTCTGGTGTTTGTGGATTAAATTTCCTGACAATGGCTTCCTTGGTTCCATGATGCCTTTTAGTGTAACAATGGTCTCCTTGGTTCCACGGTGTCAGAATGGACCCTTGGTCCCATGGAGCCCCTCAGGGTCACAATGGTCCCCTTGATTCCATGAGGCCCTGCCGTGCTATAATGGCCCCTTGGTTATAGGAGGCTCTGCAGTGTCACAATGGCCCCAGGGTTCCAGTGGGTCCCAAAGTGTCATAATGGTCTCCATTGTTCCATGAAGCCCCGCAATGTCTCTGTGGTCTTCTTGGTCCCACAGGTTCCCACAGTGTCACAATGGACCCTTGGTTCCATGAGGTTCCTCAGTCACAAGGGTCTCCTTGGATCTGCAGAGTCCCAATGGCCCCATTGGCTCCATGTGGCCACTCTGTGTCAGTGGCTCGTGGTTCCATGAGCGTTCATACTGTCAACAACGATCTCCTTGGTTCCACAGTGCCTCCATGGATCCTTGGCTCTGCACTATGACAATGGACCATTGGTTCCATGGGGTCCCACAGTGTCACTGTTGACTCCTTGGTTCTGTGAGGCCCTGCTGTCACCAAATCTCCGAAATATCAGCATAAGACTCCTTAACACTAATTTGGTGTTAAAGAGAGCATCATTTATTCAGGCCTGAGCTCCAGCAGGGGATAACTCCTAACCTTACATGGACCCGTGACTCTACAAGTGTGTTGCTCACATCCAGTCGCTACATGCGTATTACAATTCACCCATTTCCTTAAAACCCACCCCAAGTTCCCACATTCAGTCCTTGTTTTTTCTAGCACTGCACCCTTGAGCCAGATGTCTTCTTCTTCTCTTCCAACCGTCCCTGCTGGGAAAGCAGCCCCTGCATGCCTTGTTCCTCTGCTTAAAGTTCACAGACATGGTAAAAATTGAATGAAGCCTTTTAGTATCAAGACCAAGGCTTTGTGTGCCAAGGCAGAGGCAGGCAGGATGCAGAGCTGCCAGCAAAGGAAGGGGCCAGCCAGGTGGGGCAGCCGGGGGGATGAGGACAGCCTGCAGGGACAGAGGCGCAGGGCAGGGACAGCGTGGCACAGCCTGGGCTGGAGAGGGCAGAGGGATGAGCAGCAGCTGCAAGGCCCTGACAGAGCCAACTTGTGCCGCACTTGGGCCACGGCTGCTGTCCCTGGCCCTGAGGCCAGCAGGAGACAAGTGACCCTTGCAGCCCTGAATCAGGAATGGAGTGGGCCGTTGTAACACTGCAGATCCAAGGAGACCCTTGTGACTGAGGAACCTCATGGAACCATGGGGCCATTGTGACACTGCAGAGCCTCCTATAACCAAGGGGCCATTATAGCACGGCAGGGACTCATGGAATCAAGGGGACCATCGTGACACTATCGGGCATCATTGAACCAAGGGTCCATTGTGGCACAGTGGGGCCTCATGAAACCAAAGGGCCATTTTGACACTTTGAGGCCTTGTGAAACCAAATGACCCTTGTGGCACTTCAGGGCCTTGTGGAACCAAGGTGACCATAGTGACACTGTGGGGCTCAATGGAACCAAGGGGCCCTGGTGACACTGTGGGGTCTCATGGAACCAGTGGTCTACTGTGACACTGCAGGGCCTTATGGAATCACAGAGACTGTTGTGACACCACAGGCCCCATTGAACCAAGGGGCCATTGTGAGACTACAAAGCCACATGGAAGCAAGGAACCATTGTGACACTATGGGACCTTCTCGGGCCAAGGGGCCGTTGTGTCACTGTGTGGCACCATGGAACCAAGGAGAGCATTGTGACACTCCAGGGCCCCATGGAATTAAGGATTCATGTAACGGTGTGGGGACTCATGGAATCAAAGGTCCATGGTGATATTGCAGGGCCTCATGGAGTTCTGAAGACCATCATGACACTTCAAGGCCTCCTTGAATCAACGGGCTCTGCAGGACCTTGTGGAATCAAGGAGACCCTTCTGCCATTGTGAATCCCCATGGAACCAAGAGTCCATTGTGATACTGCGGTACCAAGGAGACCCCTGTGACACTGCAAGGCCTCATGGAAGCAGGGGGGGAGAATTGGGACACTGTGGGGCCCCATGGAAACAAGGGGCCAGTGTGACACAGAAGCCCCAAACAGCAGCAAAGCAAATGCACAAGAAATCTCCTATCAGCGGAAAATGTACATTGTGGCACAGTAGAACAACCTTGTGGCAGGAGATGGTTCTGTATGTGTAGGTGCTGTTTGAAAGAAAAATAAATTTTTAAAAAATTTAAGACATTGTTTTAAAAGAAATTAATGCCCTCGACCTCCTGCTTCTCTCTGTTTCTTCCTGATCATAGTCTGACACGGAATGGAACATCCCTTGGGTCAGTCCAGCCCAGCTGTCCCATCCCTGTTCCCTTGGGAACACTTGCCCACCCCAAGCCCTTTGGCTGGGGGGGTTGCAGACACCCCTCATGTGGGGCGAGCACTGTGACAAGGACAGTAGGACAGAACAACATTAACTCTTCTCAAGGACAGTAGGACAGAACAGCACAGCCTTGGAGAAACAGATAGGACTTGCGATAAGGGCTACAACGATGTCAAATAAAGTCAAAGGAAATGGGGATAGCTAATGAATATGTAATCAGTGTGTCTGATATAAACTCTGTTCACTCCATGCTCAGTCCACCCAAATGCATGAAGGATCACCTGAGTGACCACCATGCTGTAATAAAGAATAGCTGCTTTCAAATCCTCCAAACTGTGTGAGAAGGTTTCTCTCCAGCAGATTTCAGTAGCAGTGGTGCCCTTGACTCCATGATGCCCCACAGTTCCACAAAGGTTCCTTGCTTTCAGGAGGCCCTGCTGTAGAACAATGGAGCCCTGGTTCCATTAGGGTCCATACTGTCCAAATGGCCTCCTTGGTTCTGCTCTGCCACAATGCTCTCCTTGGTTCCATGAGGCCTTGGTGTGTCACAACAGCCCCTTGGTTCCATGAAGTGCCGTAGTGTCACCGTGGTCTCTTGGATCCGCAGTATCGCAATTGGTTACAAGCAGCCCCGCTGTGTCACAATGAATATTTGGTTCCACAGGGCCCTGCAGTGTCACAATGCACCCCTTGGTTCCATGAGGCCTCGCTGTATAACAATGGCCCCTTGGTTCCATGAGGTTTGTACCGTCAACATTGGCCTCCTTGGTTCCGTAGTGTGAAAATGGCCCCTTGGTTCCATAAGGTTCGTCAGTGTGGTTTCCTTGGCTCCATGCGGTTCTGCAGTGTCACAATGTCCCATGGTTTCCATGAGCTTCATTGTGATCAACAATGTCCTTTTTTCCATGAGGCCCCACTGTCTCACAATCGCCCCTTGGTTCCATGAGGTTCCGGAGTGTCTTTATGGTCTCCTTTGATCCGCATTGTCATAAGGACAATTGGTTCCATGAGGCTCCGCAGTGTCACAATGGTCCCTTGCTTCCATAGCTTTTATGTTGTAACAATGGACTCCTTGCTTCCATGAGCTAGCCTGCTTTTTGCAGAGGTGTCTTTGGTTCCAACAAGGCCCCGCTGTGTCTCAGTGCACCCTGGCTTCCATGCGCATCTGGAGTATCACAAAGGCTCCTTGGTTCCACCAGGTCCTGCTGTGTCACAATGGGTCCTGTGGTCCCTGAGGCCCTCCAAAATCATCATGGAGGCTTGCTTCCATGAGGTTCCATTGTGTCCCAGTGGTCCTCTTGGTTCCATGAGTTTCCTTAGTGTCACAATGCTCTCCATGCTTCCATGATTCCCCACAATGTCCCAATGCTCTCCATGCTTCCATTAGGCCCTGCTTTGCCACAATGGTCCCCTTGTTTCCATCAGGCCCCGCTGTGTCACAATGGACCTATGGTTCCATGATGTTGCGTGGTGTCACCGTGCTCTTCTTGAATCCGCAGTGTAACCATGGACCATTGGTTCCATGCGGCCTGGCCGTGTCACAATGGGCTCCTTGATTCCATGATTCCCCACGGTGTCACAATGGAGCCTTGTTTCTAGGAGGTTCTGTACTGTCACAATTGTCTCCTTGATGACATGAGCCCCTGCACTGTCACAATGGCTCCTTGGTTCCATGATTCCCTATGGGGTCACTAAGTCAAGGTTCTAAAAGGTTAAAATTCTAACTAAGGATTAGGAGAAATTGTTATAATTACTTTATTCAGTATAAACAAAAGGTAAGTTTATGATTAGTAGATGCCTAAGCTAGAGCTAAGTGATGTATTATTTACCATTATATTTTGTTTAAAGTTTTGTTTGTAGGAGGAAACAGAATAAAAGAACTCTCATCAAAACAAATTGAAACTGATTGAAACCAATAGAACGAAGAACAGCACCTGAGTTTCATAAAAATTAATCAAAAGTAGGAGATCTTGGGCTGTGCCAAGAGGTCATGAAGGCCTGCCAACAGCAAGAAGGTAAAAAGGTCACTGTGAGGAAGACATTCCTGACTTCATCTTTCAGGAACACTGACCCAATTCAAGACCCCCAACTCAATTCAAGAGAGAAACTGCACATGCAGTGAAAGAATAATGATTTCATTTTAATACGAAGCGGAGGATGGGAGGTGCTGGGGTCATACATATGTAGAAGATGTAAAACTTTGAGTAATAAATAGAGAACAAAGAACCTTGTGCTTCGCTGGCATGTCTTTAGGAGGCTGCTCCCATGCTGCCCACCGGTGCCTGAATAAACACACCACTTTCTAACTTTAATTAGTTAGAGGGTCTTTTGCCCGTGGATATCGGGATTTAACGAATCACGGATACATTCCAGAGAGGGGGCTGTGAGGTCAGAGAGGGGCTGTGTGATGTCCCAGAGGGGGCTGTGTCAAAGAGGCACCTCTGTGGCTGTGTGTGATAGAGGCACAGAGCAGGAGTGGTGTCAGAAAGGGGCTGTGTGATATCACAGAATGGGTTGTGGGAGGTCCCAGAGTGGGCTCTGACACCACAGAGTGGGTTATGTGAGGTCATCGAGCAGCTCCGACATCACAGAGGGGACTGTGTGACATCAGAGAGCAGTTGTATGACATCAGAGAGCAGGCTTGGACATCTCAGGGCAGCTGTGGGACATAACAGAGTGGGCTGTGATATCCCAGGGTGGCTGTGAGACATGGCAGAGCATGCCGTGGCATCACAGAGAGGGCTGAGAAATCCTAGAGCAAACTGTGATATCAGAGTCGGCTGTGACATCACAGGGGGGCTGTGTGACATCCCAGAGAGGCTGTGGGAGGTCACTGGGTTGGTCACTCTGCTCCGGCCCCCCTCAAATTTCCACCCCCCAGAGAAGTCTCCCCTGCTGCTCGTGCAGAGCAGGGTCCCCTCTCCCCCCAGCTCCCTCCTGTCCCCCAGCGCTGCAGCCTCCCCCAAGGATGTTCCACAAATCAACCCCCAGAGCTGGACATGGGGAAAAGGGGCTGGGGCTGTGTGACCAGGACATCAAGGACGTGCATTATCCCTGTCACTGTGGCCTGGTTTGGGTTCCTCAGGGCAGGAAAGATGTCTGGCAGCTGGAGCAGCGTTAGGGAAGGGCCTCCAAGCTGGGGCTGGAGCCCTTTGGCTCTGAGGAGAGGCTGAGGGAGCTGCGCTTGTCCAGCACCAAGAAGGGAAGGCTGAGGAGCTCATCAGTCAACACCTTTATTGTGTTTATATCTTCAAGAATCACCTTTTCTTATGTCTTTGTATAAAACTGTTTCTTTATGGAAATCCCTTGAGAATGGTGGAAAATTCAGATGTTGCTGGGACCTCTCTCAAAGCTGAGGGAAGAGTTTTTATGTTTTTTAAATTGTACCATGTTTACATTTTTTGATGTGGGCCATGAAGGGAAACTTTCGGTGCCTCTGAGTCTCAGCAGTTCCTGACCCCCAAAGGACACAAACCTGATGAGTTGTGGTTCCCACTCCCAGTGGTGGCATTTGGACCTCCCTCCATACCCAGAGCACAGCTCCCCTGTCCCAGAAAGTCCCAGAAAGTCCCTGGCAATGGAGGGATGAAGGGAACAGGACAGGCTGTGGGGATCAGGGGCAGGGCTTAGGCAGGGATTAGGGCTGGTTGTGAGCCCAGGGCAGGACCTGGCCCTTGGCCTTGGTGAACCCCATCCAGCTGTGCTGGGCCCATCGCTGCAGCCTGTCCAGATCCCTCTGCAGAGCTTCCTGCCCTCCAGCACAGCCACACTCCCACCCAGCCTGGGGTCACCTGGGACCTGGCTGAGGGTGCCCTCGATGCCCTCGTCCAGATCAGCAATAAAGAGATTGAACTGAGCTGGCCCCAATGCTGAGCCCTGGGGCCAGCCCTGGATGTGACTCCATTCCCCAGCACTCCTTGGCCTGCACTTCTGTTTTTTATGGAGCTGTGCCTTCCCTTGGTTCTGTTTGCTGACAAGAAATGAACATCCCTCTGTGTCTCAGGCAGCTCCTTCTCCAAGGAGAGCAGGTGGGAGTTGGTGCCCAGAAGCTGAAAGCTGCAGGCACAGCCTGGAGTGGAGGAAGCTCAGATTTGCACGAGGCTGCTCTGAGTGCCAGGGGTTGGATGAGGGAAATGGTGGGGTGGGGGTAGGGACAAAGTGTGATTGATTGTCAGCCATAAAGGGCCTTGATGTTCAGATCTATTCAGACTGCATTAGGAGGAGCCAGGATCAATATCAGCTGGAGATCCCCGATATCAGTGTATAACAGGAAGAATGTAAACAGGGCACAGAAGAGAAATCATTTCTCCTTGTATTGTTACCACAGTATATTCACTTGGAATAGACTTCTGAAATCTGTCTAATTAACCACAAAAGATTTGAAGGCAGAAATGATTCCCAGGGGCTTCTCCTGTTAGTGTGTTTTGAATTGTTAATGTATAAACAGGAAAAGAATAAACTGGGAAAAAGATACTATTTCATTAACTTTTCAATATAATATGTTCACTTTGAAAACACTTCCGTAATCGCTCTAATTAACCACAAAAGAATTGAAGACCTCAGTGATTCCTGGAGGCTTGTCTTGTGAGGGTGTTTTGAATGTTAATGGTCCTTTGGCACTGAATTCCCGAAGAGCTGAAGGCTGAAGAAGCCTCTGCAGAAGGAGAATTGAGCAGCAACCTCCAAGTTGCTGAGGATGTCAGCAGCCCCCACTGAGGCCATGGCTGCCAAGAGAGCGTGGGGGCAATGAGCAGACAAGGAGAGCGTCCCTGGGGCTGGGGAAGCAGAACTCAGAGGCAGCCCCGGCTCCAGGTGGGAAATGGGCTCTGGGATGTGGCTGTGAAAGCCCTGCCTGGGCTTGGCCAAGCAGCACAGCCAAGCCCTGACCCCATCCCCTGGCCATGGGCATCAGTGGCCTCACAGGATGCTGGTGGCTGTCCCACAGCAGGGGGATGTGGAGTGTGGGATGGGGAGGGCAGGAGAGCAGCAGGAGCCCTCCAAAGCTCTGGGGGCTGCGGGAGGAGGCCACAAGTGTCGGGAAAGGCGCGGGAGACGAGCTCATGATTTCATGATCGGCAAGCCTCAATTTTATTGTCTTTTCATCTCTTATTTATACAACACTTAAACAGCTCATACATATTGTAAAACCTGAACTCACGATTGGTCATCTTCTCTCGTGGGAACAACACACCCCGCGGTGATGGTTTCCTCATTCCAGTCTGCTCTGACTTGTGTCCTGTTGGACACCTTGTTGATAAGAAACCCCTTTTCCCACGACAGGCTAACTCCTACATCCTGCAAGGCTCTATCTTATCATGTCCTCTGCTGCGCAGCCATTCCTCAGATAAGCTCTCTACACTTCCCCCGTTTTCTTTATGTGCTATCATGCTCAGAGTTGTTGTTTTTAGCAGTACCCTCTTGATACAAGTTAGAGCACAGCTGAACAGGACTAATCCTACCAAAACCATGATCAATAAGAGAAACAATGTTTTTACCATGCTTTTTACCCAACCACCCAATCCCAGTTCACTGACCAGCCCATCTAGGCCAAAGAAACCTGTATCTTCCTTAATTTTTTGAGAGTGATTTATAAGCTGTTGAATCTCTGCATGAATAGAGCGAGAATGATCATTTAGATCCATGCAGCATAGTCCCTCAAATTCTTCACACCCGTGTCCATGAGCTAACAACAGAAAATCAATAGCAGCCCTATTTTGTAATACAGCATGTTGGACTGTGCTTAAATCATCTGCAAGCGCGGACAGTACTCTACTTGTTCCATTTGCTTGCTTCACTACCCAGCAGCTTAATCTCTCTATATTGCGATGAGCCCGAGCTGCTTTCCTTGTCTTTCTTCCGGCGTCTGTGAATGCAGTAATGGCATTGTGGATAGGCTTATCTTCTCGCAAGGGTTTTGAAATCCAGTTCCATGCTCCTATCCACTGTAATGCCTTGGGAAACAGGGGACCAGTCTGAATTTTGGCTCCTGAGGACAACAGCGCTTCCGTGAGTAATGAAGAATTTAGCAAGTACCAGTCGAAGGCAGGTTTTTCCATTGGGAGATTGATGCACTCAGGTTCTTGTCCTCCGATTTCCAAAATGCGCAAACGTCCTTTCTTAGCTAAATTAGCCAAATTTTCAAGTTTTGTGGTAATAGTTTTTCGTTGCTGCAACTGTGGTGATATCCATTCTAAAACCGCCAGCTCCCCCGTTTTCTTTAGCTGCGTAATTGCGCCGAGGAGGTGAGTTTCAGAATTCCAAATAGTAAGAGAGAGGGGGATGTCTGGATTAAGACGCGAAACAAAACCGTCTGTGATACAGGTGGTGATTTGTTGTAGAGCTTCTTGCTGCTGCGGCGTCAGGTGTACCGGTGTGCATGGATCTGATCCTTTTAGTAAGGGACGGAGCTGATCTAAAAGAACATTGGGGATTCCTACTATTGGCTTTAACCACTGCAGATCACCTAACAGTTTTTGAGCGTCATTTAAAGTGGTGATTGAGGCTTGGATATGCAGTTTTTGAGGCTTCACTCTTTGATTGGTGATGACCCATCCTAAATACTTCCACGGGGAGGATATTTGAATTTTGTTAGCAGCTATTACTAAGGACCATTCTTGAAGAGAGGAGGTAATAAGCTGAATTTCTGTTTGGTCAAAAGGCTCCTTCTGCGCAAACAAAATATCATCCATATAATGATAAATGATGGTCTGAGGTAACTTTTGTCGCAGTGGCTGTAATGCTGCATCGACATACAACTGACATATGGTGGGAGAGTTGCGCATTCCCTGCGGCAATACAGTCCACTCAAAACGTTTGCCTGGTTCACCACGATTAAGAGCAGGCAATGAAAAGGCAAATCGCTTCGTATCATCTGGATGTAGTGGAATTGTGAAAAAGCAATCTTTTAAGTCAATAATAAGAAGAGGCCAATCTTGTGGCAACATTGCTGGATTAGGGAGTCCTGGCTGCAGCGCTCCCATAGGCTCCATACGAGCATTGACAGTTCGAAGGTCTTGTAGCAGACGAAACGTGCCATTTTTCTTTTGGATGACAAAAATTGGGGTGTTCCATGGGCTTGTCGAAGGCTTGAGATGTCCTTGTTGAAGCTGCTCATTGACTAGAGCGTGTGCTTGAAGCAGATTTTCCCATTTTAAAGGCCATTGCTTAACCACCACAGGGTTGTTGTTAGTCCATCTTAGTGGCAGCGGGAAATTCCAAGCAACGGCCCTTAGCAGAAATGGTGATCATCGGTAAGCACAAAACTCATTTGGGCCAATACATCTCTTCCGATGAGGCAGTCAACTGTGGGGGGTAGAGGGGCGATAGAAAAAGTTGCGGTAGTTTTCTTGCCCTCAATTTCTACAGTTATCAGCGGAGATTTGTGTGCTAGTTTCATTCCTCCGACACCAGTGATGGCTGTCATTGCTGGCAGAAGAGGCCAATGTGAGGGCCATGTGTTCACATCGACAATGCTGGAGTCTGCCCCTGTGTCTAGGAGGCTCTGTAACGTGATTGTTTCTCCTTTATAGGTTAGGGCACACGGCTTCCGTGGACGGCTATTAAGATCGATGGTGAGCAAGGTTAGTTCCCCAGTTGAGCCGTAGCCTGTATGAGCGTTTGGTTGAGCCAGCAAGGGCTGCATGCCTTGTGTGGCTTGAGGCAAAGGTACAAATTGAGCTAGTCTTTGGCCTTTAGGAATCCTTACAGGTGGATGAACAGTATAAGCCAGTATGAAGATATCACCTTGTGAGTCAGCGTCCACCACGCCTGGTTGAACGAATAGTCCTAGGGCAGTGGCAGATGATCGGCCAAGAATCAAGCCTCCTACTGGTGTACCATTGAGGCAGATGGGTCCTGTGAGTCCTGTAGGGATGTTATGGATTTCAGACGTCAGGAGATCACAGTCTACTGAGGCTGCCAAGTCCAGGCCGATGCTGCCACTTGTTGCTGGCTGGAGGCGGGGCAAGGGTTTGCAGCTGCTACTTGTGTCCCTGCGCGGCTGCTGGACGCGCTGCTCCAGGAGTTTCCCCGCTTCTTGTTACGGCAGGCATTCGAGTTATGCGTGTTGGATTGGCATTTGCTGCACCAAACTCCGGATGCTGAGCACTCCCGACGAAGGTGGCCCGACTGGCCACATCGATAGCATCTCATTCTGTTTCCCTCTGGAGGCAACCGGGGGCGCGTGGCTGCTGCTTGGAGGGGAGCAAGGGCGGCCATTACCTGCATCTGAGCACTAGCTGCTTGTTCCTTCAATCCCTCCCCCAGCTTTTCTAACGCGTGGACTAAGAAGGCTTGAGCACCTGTGGGCAAGGTCGCAGCTTTATCTAGTAATGCCTGAGTGGTCCAATCACCAGGTATAGAGGTAATCAAAGATCTGGTGCTAGGGTTGCTATTTTGCAAAATGCACTGGTTTAAAATAGCATCTTGCATATGATCAGGTATCCCTGCCCTAGAGATAGCATCCATAACCTTATCAACAAAGGAGCTTAACGATTCATCACGACCCTGCTTGATGCTCATATATAGGGGGGTCCCTCCCGAAGTCCTGACTTTATCTATTGCTCTCTTAGCTTCTGCCATTGCCTCCCTAAGTTTATGCGGCCCTAGTCCAGCTTGAGCTTCAACTCTGAGATACGGGCCCTGTCCCATAAGCTCGTCTACAGTAAGGTCTGTTAAGGGGTCCCCTTGGGGTCTGGGGAGGTTAGTGCTACTTGCTGCTTCCTCTCTCCACCTTGCCTCAAAAAGCAATCTCTGAGAGGGGGTGTAAATGAGTTTCGTGATAGCCAGGATATCAGCAGGCAGAAGAATGTGGGCATTAAAAAGATAATCTAACATCTGCTTAGCTGGTTCACTAGACACCCCAAAGTTACTGACTGTTGCTCTCAGCTGGGACAGGAGTTTCCAGTCGAGATGGGCAAACTGCGCGTTCTGACCCCCTTGCGCATTAGTAGTGAAAACAACAGGGAAAGCCATCGCTTCTTGTGCCGCTGCTAGGAGCTCGGAATCTCCCCTTTCCATGCCGTCTCGGGCAAGCGCCTGCCACAACTCTCTCCTCCTTGCTGCCATAGCCTCCGCCGGGTCAGATTCTGCCCCAGGGACAGGCTCTGTGGCATTAGAGGGGTCGGGCGGCAGCGGCGGGCATGAGGGGGTTAATGCAGAAGCGGCGATTGAAGCGGAAGGAGGGGGAGCAGGCAGGGGGGTAGGCAGCGCAGGGGATTGACTGTCAGTGGGGGGTGGCTCTGGGGGGTTGGGGGCCGTAGGGTAAACCGAGGAGTCATTATCTTGGTTACGGGAATGCGCTATCTTAATGCCTATGACTGCTCGCTTCTCTGCCTGCACTAACAGTAACTCATTATGAACTGCTTTCCAAAGTTTGCTTATTTTCTTGGCTGACTTATCATCGTCTAAAACAAGGCTAAAAAGTTCATCCCCGTACCTCCGCCATTCTGCTAATTCGTGAATGCTGTGAGGGTCGTTAAAGAAACCATAGGAACGCGAGTGAGTTAGTAGGGAAGGGAGGTCTTTTTCTAAGTTAAAGGCTTTAAAGTAAAGCATAAGAAGAAAGACTTTAAATAAATCCTGTGCTGCTTGCCTATTCATACTTACGGTACCGTTGCTAGCCCTCCAGGCTTCGGCAGCACGTATCAGCGAACCCACCGGTGTGGTCGTTCGGGCACGGAGACGGGAACACAGTTGTCCTCCGCTCTTATTGCCGTCCCTCTAGCTGCAGGACCTGAACCCAACGCACCTTTCCTTGTGGAAGTGGGGGTAGGGGGGGGTACATGACGTGCCTTCTGTTCGGACGTCAGATGTCGGGAAAGGCGCGGGAGACGAGCTCATGATTTCATGATCGGCAAGCCTCGATTTTATTGTCTTTTCATCTCTTATTTATACAACACTTAAACAGCTCATACATATTGCAAAACCTGAGCTCATGATTGGTCATCTTCTCTCGTGGGAACAACACACCCCGCGGTGATGGTTTCTTCATTCCAGTCTGCTCTGGCTTGTGTCCTGTTGGACACCTTGTTGATAAGAAACCCCTTTTCCCACGACAGGCTAACTCCTACATCCTGCAAGGCTCTATCTTATCATGTCCTCTGCTGCGCAGCCATTCCTCAGATAAGCTCTCTACACACAAGCCCTGGGGCTGGCAGGAACTGCTGTCTGCTCATGGGCCTCAGTGCGAGGGACAGCAGCCACAAACAGGGGACACAAATCTCACTGCTGTGCTGATGAGGCTGACAGCTGGACTGGGGGCCTCACAGAATTAGACCTAAAGACAGTCAGAATTTACCTGTGAGAATATGACAATGACATTTTGCAGCTTCAGTGAAACCCACAGAGAAGGCCAAGAAGATAATCAATGAGAGAAGATGTTCTGGACACAAGGAGAGGATGTTCTTGTAATGGGACATGGAGAGTGTACAAGGAAGAGCTTGTGGATCATATGTAGCAGCTCTACCTTTGCTTGTACAGCTGATTGTTTTACTGCCTGAATGGTCATTGCTTGTTAGACAGCCTTGGCATTGTTTGCTAAGCAGCCAATCTCAACAGGCCTCAGCCATTGTGAAGAGGTATAAGAACAGCAGGAGAGAAAATAAAAACTTCTACGACTTTGGATTACAACAAGTGTGTGCTGTTCTGTTCGCCTCGACAAAAGCCACAGCAGACTTTGGCCTATTCAAGAGACTTATTCGGAGAGTTCCTTGGGAAGCAGCCCTTAAAAACAAAGGGCTCCAGGAAAGATGGAAGAGCTTCAGAACAGAAATCTTGAAGGTGCAGGAACAGACTGTCCCTGTGTGCCAAAAGATGAGCCAAGGAGGAAAACAAACAGCCTGGATGGACAAGGAGCTTTTGAAGGCACTCAGGGAAAAAAAAAGGGGGTGCGTCACTTTTGGAAGGAGGGTCAGGTATCTCAGGAAATATTTAAGAGAGTTTTTAGGTCATGTAGGAAAAAACTTAGAGAGGCAAAAGCCCAGTTAGAACTCAATCTGGCCACTTCTGTGAAGGACAATAAAAAATATTTTCATAAACACATTAATGGCAAAAGGAAGGGCAAGGAGAACCTGCATTCTCTGTTAGATGGGGGAAGGAATTTAGTAACTAAAGATGAGGAAAAGGCTGAGCTACTTAACCCCTTCTTTGCCTCACTTTTCAGCATTAAGACAGGTTGTCCTCAGGACAAGTGGCCTCCTGGGCTGGTAGATGGGGACAGGGAGCAGAACAGCCCCTGTAATCCAGGAGGAAACAGCTGGTGACTGCTGAGCCCCTCAGATGCTCACAGGTGTCTCTGGGAGCAGACGGGATCCATCCTAGGGGGATGAGGGAGCTGCTGGATGAGCTCCCCAAGTGTGGATTTCAGTGTCGTCACTGATGATCTGGATGAGGGCATTGAGTCCAGCACCAGCAAATCTGCAGATGACACCAAGCTGGGTGTGAATGTGGATCTGCTGGAGGGTAGGAGGGCTCTGCACAGGGACCTGCACAGGCTGGATCCAGGGCCCAAATCCAACCATGGGAGGTTCAACAAGACCAAGTGCCAGCTCCTGCACTTTGGCCACAACAGCCCCTGCAGCGCTACAGGCTGGGGACAGAGTGGCTGGACAGCGGCCAGGCAGAAAGGGACCTGGGGGCACTGATGGACAGCAGGCTGGACATGAGCCAGCACTGTGCCCACATGGCCAAGAAGGCCAATGGCACCTGGCCTGGATCAGGAATGGAGTGGCCAGCAGGACCAGGGCAGGGATCCTTCCCCTGTACTGGGCACTGCTGGGGCCGCACCTCCAGTGCTGTGTCCAGTTTTGGGCCCCTGTAGTGGTTTGGTCCAAAATACTCATTACTGTTTATCTTCTTTGAGATAAGAATTAGGAGAAACGCAAAGCAGGCAGCAAACTTGAAAGAATATAAAGAAGTTTATTAACAGACCTAAAAAAGAGGGAAAAAAAATTATACCACCTTCAGAACTCTCCTCCTCCCCCCACCTTCCTCCCTTCTCCCACTGACAATGTACAAAGACAACCCTTCAGATGGTGAGTCTGTTTACCACTTCCATAATAACCTTGTTCAGTCCATTTAGAAAGAGAAGTCTCTTCTTGCTCGTGCTATGAAAACATTATCACAACGAGCCAGCTGCCCACTTCCAAATATTGTTCAGTCCATTTAGGAAGAGGAGTCTCTCTGCTCGCATGTGAGTCCCTTCCCCCCGACTTGCAGCTTTTCCCACAACTGCTTTCAAGGGTCCACTCTTGAAAGATTTTTGGGGTACAATTTTAAGGTTGAGCCGTTCAGAAACAAAACCAGAGGCCCTTCTCCTTCCCTGGGAGCAAAGGGTCTTCCTCATCTTCATTGTTAGGACTATCTCTGGGAGCATCTCTAGGAACTGAGGTTTTCTCCTTTCCCATTTGGAGCCAAAGTCCTCATCTGGTCCATCTCTCCCTGTCCAAACTTCTCATGAAATTACAGCTGCGTCAGCATCTGCCTATCCCAGCGCAGGTGCTTTTGTTTGCGAGTTGAACACTCCACCCCCCATATCGTCATGAAATTACAACAGGATACTCTGACATATCATAGCTTCACAACAGAATTTCAGCTTTAAGCATCTCCTCTTTTTCTTCCCTCGGGTTTTCAGCTCTTCACAGCAATAAAAGGGTTAATCTCACCTCAGCCTTGCAGCTGGAATGTCCCTTATCGCTGTTGTCACCTGACCTCTTCCAGACATCTTTTGTCTAATCTTGGCCTCAGTGGGGAGGTGGGGGGGGTGGTTCCGAGCTGCTCTGGCTGCCCACAGCTCTGCTGGGGGGGTCATCCTGGAGACGTGGCCCAGCCCAGCCTGGCCCGAGCAGGGCCTGGCCAGGCCCACTGGCCCCCGCTTGGGCCCTGCAGCCACCTGTGCCAGCGCCGGAAACGAGAGAGCTGGGGGGGGGGAGTTTTTCTATTCTTAAGTGTGGATCACAGATTTGGTCACAACTTTAAGTGGCTCAAAGAACTGTCCATATTCAAACTGGCCAGCTGATAGGTTCTGTCAGGTCCCAGAGGAAGCTGTAAGCACCCCTAAGCAAGGACATCCCTTCCGGGACTATGCTTGCTAACCTATGACAGCCCCCAATTTAGGAAGGACATTGAGGGGCTGGAGCGTGTCCAGAGAAGGGCAACAAGGCTGGTGAGGGGTCTGGAACACAAGTGCTGTGAGGAGTGGCTGAGGGAGCTGGGGTTGTTTCTCCTGGAGAAGAGGAGGCTCAGGGGAGACAAGGAGGTGTCAGGGCACAGCTTGGGCTTGATGATGTCCAAGGTCTTTTCCAGCCTGGTTGATTCTGTGATTCTCTGAAACCACCCTGGAAGCAGCTGCAGGATGAGCCCTGGGCCTCCTCTTCAGAAGGTCCAGCAGCCCCTGTCCCTCAGCTTCTCCACACGGGCCCCAAAGCCCATCCTGTCAGTCCTGCAGAGCCTCTGCAGCTCCTCCTCACTGCCCCACAACAGGGAGCCCCCCAGCCAGACACAGCAGCCCAGATGTGTCCCCCTGGCCTCTGGTGCCTCTGGCAAGGGAACAGCTCAAGGCACTGCAGGGCCCTGCAGACAATTCCTGCAGCACTTGTAGGATGATCCTGCTCCCCAAGGGACGTTCCCGTGGTGCCAAGGCAGGAACTGAAATGGGGAGTGGGGCCAGAGAGGAAAGGGCAACCAGGGCTGGGCTGTTTGCAGGGGAGGGGACAGGGATGGGCACAGCTCCTCATTGACACAGTCTGGGACCCAAGGTGGAGAGAAACAAAATGAGAAATGGAAGAAATATTGCCCTTGTTTTGGGGACAACAATAAATAACTAAAGACAGAAAAAATAACCCCAGAACCAAACCAACAAGAACTATCAAAGACTAGTTTTATTACAAGTGATTTGCAGAAATTGGCAACCAGTTTAATGTTTCTTAAATGGTCCAGCCATCAGTGTCCACACTGCAGCCTTGAGCTCCTGGTTCCTCAGGCTGTAGATGAGGGGGTTCAGGGCTGGAGGCACCACCGAGTACAGAAGTGACAGGGCCAGATCCAGGGATGGGGAGGAGATGGAGGGGGGCTTCAGGTAGGCAAGTGCTGCAGTGCTGAGGAACAGGGAGAGCACGGCCAGGTGAGGGAGGCACGTGGAAAAGGCTTTGTGCCGTCCCTGCTCAGAGGGGATCCTCAGCACGGCCCTGAAGATCTGCACATAGGAGAAAACCATGAACACAAAACACCCAAAGGCTAAACAGGCACTAACTGCAAGGAGCCCAAGTTCCCTGAGGGAGGTGGAGTGTGAGCAGGAGAGCTTGAGGATGTGTGGGATTTCACAGAAGAACTGGCCCAGGGCATTGCCCTGGCACAGGGGCAGGGAAAATGTATTGGCCGTGTGCAGCAGAGCATAGAGAAAGGCACTGGCCCAGGCAGCTGCTGCCATGTGGGCACAAGCTCTGCTGCCCAGGAGGGTCCCGTAGTGCAGGGGTTTGCAGATGGACACGTAGCGGTCGTAGCACATGATGGTGAGGAGGGAAAACTCTGCTGAGATGAAGAACATACAGAAAAACACCTGAGCAGCACATGCTGAGTAGGAGATGTGGCTGGTGCCCCAGAGGGAATTGTGCATGGCCTTGGGGACAGTGGTGCAGATGGAGCCCAGGTCGGTGAGGGCCAGGTTGAGCAGGAAGAAGAACATGGGGCTGTGCAGGTGCTGGCCGCAGGCTACGGCGCTGATGATGAGGCCGTTGGCCAGGAGGGCAGCCAGGGAGATGCCCAGGAAGAGGCAGAAGTGCAGGAGCTGCAGCTGCCGCGTGTCTGCCAATGGCAGCAGGAGGAAGTGGCTGATGGAGCTGCTGTTGGACATTTGCTGCCTCTGGACATTGAGGTCTGTCATGGAGAAAAAACAGATAAGAGTTAGAGATGTCTGTAGCCAAAATCAAAGCCATTTCCCTGACACCTTCCCCTGTAACACACAGATACCCTTTTGTGTTTAAGAGTTCTATGGGTTTTCTTTTCAAGCTCCCCCCATATCTCTCCTGGTATTCTACGTTGTCAGAAACCCTCAGCATTTCTGCTGCACTCAGGCAGAAGAGAGCAAGTTCTGTGAGGCAAAGTGATGAGCAGAGAGTGAAGGAAGATGATCTGTCATTCTGACCTGTTCAGACTTTCTCTGGGCTTTGACCTTTCTCCGGTGCAGAGTGATCACCCTCCCGTGTTTCCCTTAAAAACCACCAGGTACTGCTGAGGACAGATGGATCCACCACAGTGCAGCACCACATTTGTAGGCAAGGACTCACGTGGCCCATTTCACCACCCCAACAGCATTTTCACTGTCATAACACCTCTGCCTTTCCCCGTGGGTCTTTCAGGTAACAAAAAAATGCTCTAGCACAGGTTGGCATCTTGGAGAAAAGCTCCCAGCTTGGAAGGAAATCTCAGGGAGACTTCCAAGTGTCCCAGCAATGGCATTGGATTCAGGGAGATTGAGCTGCTGCCCTGGCTGCACTGACAGCCCTGCCCACAGCCGGGCACTGGGGCCAGCGTCACCCTGAGCCAGCTGAGCCAGCTGTGCCCCCTCCCAGAGCCCCCCAGTGCCAGGCAGATGCTCCCGGCCCTGTGCTCTGCAGAGGGAACTGGGCCCGGGACTGCAGAGCTGCCCCACAGCTCTGCTGCAGCTCTGCCTGCACAGGAGGGGCTTCACGCCTTGGACCCCCGGCCCTGAGGGCAGAGGCTTGGCTGGGGGACAGAGGAGGGAGGGACTGCACTGGAGGGGATCCTGTGGAGATCTCTAAACTCTCCCTGATGCATTTCTGGGTTTTGTTTTCTCTCATTGCCTGATCTTCTCTCTTCTTCCTGGAGATTTTCCTCCTGGGGCTGTTTCCCTGTGCCTGATCTCTCCCTGCCAGCACTCACTGACCCCAAAATCTCTGTGCACTGTCCTTGGCCCTAAAGAAACCTGCCTGTGTGCAGGGCACTGGCTGGGGGCAGGTTCTGTTTGCAGGGTGGAGAAAGGACAGGTCAGACTAAGGCTGGTGGGTCCAGCCAAGGCAATGCTGGTGCTGTGTGTGGGCACAGGAGTGGCTGAAAGCACATTAGGAAATTCCTGCATTCCAAACAATCCCTAGAACTAATAGTTTTGATGTCCCAGGGACATGTCAAACTTAATGATAGCTTTATTATTTGTTCTCCCCCATTCTTCAATAGTAGGGAATTGAAAAAAAAAGGCTCAGGAAATTTCCTCATTTTTATAAAATCCTTGTCATGGAAATATTCTGGGAATGAGCTGAAGCTCTCAGCATCTTAGAGCTTCCTGAACTTTTCACCTCCTCTAGACTCGAGATTCTCTGAGTTGTACTTACAGAATCTGTAGGCATTGGGATGTTCCAGCTTGAGGAGATCACTGCAGGAGCTGCAGCTGCCTTGTCCTGCAGCCAGAGGCTTCCTGTGTCAAGGGCTGGCCATGATTCTCGCGCAGTCACTTCTCAGCATCTTCCCAGCCCTGACTGACTGAAGCTCTCTGTGCCTCTGTGCTGTGCCCGGGCTGGCTGCAGGCAGTGGCCCAGCCCTGCTGGGCTGTGCCCAGGAGCTGCTCCTGGCCAGAGCTGTCTCTCTGCAGCGCTGCCGCTTGCCAGGAGCTGCCTCTGTGCCAGGAGCCCGGCCCAGCTCAGCAGCACAGACACAGCACAAGGACTGTAATGATCCTCTTGGGGCTTTGGTGCTGAGGCCCTGAACATCAGTCCCTGAGAGGGAGAGGAAGAAACCTCTCAGGAATTCAAAGTCACAATCAAACTCCAAAGTTTCTTGAAGTTTTACTGGGTCCCACTGAGAGACAGGACTGAGAAAGTGTCCCCAGGTTCCAGGAGAAGAAATCTGAGACCAAATCATCACCAATCCCTCAGTGAGGGATGAAGAGGAAGAGGCAGGGCCCTCACAACTGGAGGAAGAGGCAAGGCCACAGATAATCACCCGCTCCCGGTCCTCAGGTGAGCTGTGAGATGTGTGCAAAGATTTCAGCCGCCAGTCGGGAGAGCCCCGGTGACCCGGCTGCTCCGTGCTGGGATATCGCGGCTCCCATGTGGAGCTGGATGGTGGTGAAGCCAAGCAACCGGGATCCCTGTGCCAGGATTTGGGCATTGACCGGGTGTAAGGACCTGATAATAAGAAAAATGCCTCAAAAATTGCTTTGTCATTGTGTCTGCTTATTGTAATCTCTTTGAACACCTGGAGACTGTGTCCCTCATGTTTCCCTTATCCCCCATTCTGTGTCCCCCATCCAACATCCTCCAAGTCCCCACTCCATGTGCCCCATTTCATGTCCCCCCATCCCCCATGTCCGTCATCCCATTCCTGCATTCTATGTCCCCCATGTTCCCCATTCCATGTGACCATCCTGTGGCCCCCATTCCATGTCCCATCTCCCATGTCCTTGTCTTCCATCCCATGTCCCTCATCCCCCATGCACCACATCCCCCCTGTCCCCATACCATGTGCCCCATATCCCCGTCCCATGTCCCATCCAATTTGTCCCACACCCCCACGTCCCCCATTCCATGTCTCCCATTTCATGTCCCATCCTCCTCCCTGCCCCAGCCCTGTATCCCCGCCCATGTCCCCCTGGTGTCACCACGATGTCACAGAGGCCCCACCGAAGTCACAGTGCCACCAGCAGCATCACCGAGTGTCCTAGGGACACAACAGGAGCAAGTCTGGTGGTGGGACATCCCAGATCCCCCCCATCCTGATCCCACATCCTGAGAGAGTGCAGAATGAGCTCTCACCCTCCCACCACCAGGAGGACCAAGGTGGAGCTCTGGGGGAGGACAGAGGTGGCTTCAACCACCACCCCCAAAGGTACCGGCATCCCCTGGACCCCTGGGAATGTCAGATCTGTCGGGATCATGACTCAGTTTCCCTCAATTCCCAGAGAGGAAGGAAATTTGGGACATGGTGACTGACTTTGTCCTGGACCAGCTCCTGCTGCGGAACAAGGTCACCCCAGTTCCCCCACCATGTTCCCTCCTGGGGGTCGAGGTCACCTCTGGCTCATTCCAAAATCCTGAAATTCCACTTCCAGGGCGAGCAGGTCCCAAAATCCCAAAGTTCTGCTTGCAGAGGGTGCAGACCTCAAGATCCCGAAATTCCGGTTCCATGGAGTGTGGACCCCAAAATCCCAAATTTCCACTTCAAAATCCCAAAATTCCACTTCTGGGGGGAAGCAGATCCCAAAATCCCAAAAATTCTGGTTGCAGGGGGTGCGGATCCCAACCCTTGGCATCCTGGATGTGGTGCCCTGGCAGGCGCAGGTTGGGGACATGGAGGTGACAACGCGGAGGCCGATTTTTTGCCTGGCCAGGAGTTTGGTCCAGAGCCACAATTTGATGGATGACTGGGAATTCCAGCCCGGTAGGACCATGGGCATTCCGAGGTGGACATGGATGGAGGGGGAGAGTTGAGGGAAGGGGTGGAAAATGGGGAGTTGAAAGGTGTGAAAAGAAACCAAAAAAATGGGAGGACACCCTAAAAATCCATGAGGAGATGCCAAAAAACCACAAGGAGATCCCTAAAAACACAAGGAGATCCCAAAAATCACAAGGAAACCCCCCAAAAAACCCAAGAAGAGATCCCAAAAAAATGCATGAGGAGCCCCCCAAACCCATGAGGACACCCTAAAAAGCCCCATGAGAAGAACCCCAAAATCACAAGGAGCCCCAAAAAACCTGTGAGGAGATCCAAAAATATATTACAAGACCCCAAAAAAGCACGTGACAAGAACCCAAAAAACTAGAAGAAGACCCCATAAACCCATGGGAAAACCCACAAAAACCCATAAGAAGAACCCAAAAAACCATGACAAGCCCACAAAAATCATAAGGAGACCCCAAAAACCCCAAGAAGACCCCCAAAAAGCACACAGAGACCCCATAAAACCATAAGAAGACCCCAAGTGACCATGAGGAGACCCCCAAAACACAAGACCTTGAAAAAGTATGTGGCAAGACCCAAAAAACCATGAGACTAGAAAAAACAACAAGAAGACCTCAAAACCACAAGGAGATCCCATAAAACAATGAGGAGATCCCCCAAAATGTAGGGATATCCCCTAAAACCCATGAGAAGACCCCCAAAAATCCCACAAGGAGACCACCAAATTCACAAGAACCCCAAAAAACATGGGGAGACCCCAAAATCCCCACGAGAAGTCCCTAAAAATCACAAGACCCTAAAATGCATGAGGCACCCCAAACATTTTGTGGAGACCCTAAAAACCACAATAAGACCCCAGAACTCACCAGGAGACCCCATAAAGCCATGAGGACACCCCGAAAAACCATGAGGAGACCCTCAAAATCATGAGGAGATCCTCAAATAGGAGACCCAAAAATTACAAAGACCACAAAAAAAAAAAAAAGAGAAGACCCTGAAAACCACAAGGAAACCCCCCCAAGACAACAAGAAGACCCGAAAAATAACAAGACCCCACAACACCATCAGGTGACCCTTACACCAATGAGGAGACCCCAAAAAACACAAGAGGACCCCAAAAATCATGAGGAAACCCATAAAAAAGCACATAAATCAATGAGGACCCCATAAATCAATGAGGAGACCCCAAAAAATACAGGGATACCCCATACAACCATGAGAAGACCCCAAAACCCATGAGAAGACCCTATAAGACAAAGAGAAGACCCCCAAAAAAACCATGAGAAGACCCAATAGAAACATGAGAAAACCTCAAAAACCCACAAGAAAACCCCCCCAAAACAGGAGAAGGCTCCAAAACCCCTAAGGAGATGCCCAAAAAACTAAAAAAATCAAGTGGACATCCCAAAAAAACATGAGGAGACCCCAAAAAAGCATGAGGAAATTCCATAAAACCACAAGAAGACCTCCCAAACCACAAGGAGACCAAAACAACCCCACAAGAAAACTCAAAAAAACCCTGAGAAATCTCAAAAAACCATGAGAGGACCCCAATAGCCACAAGGAGACCCCATAAAACCTTGAGAAACACCCAAAACCCCACCAGAAAACCCCAAACCCCCCAAGAATACCCCAAACCCCCCATCTTCCATGTCCTGCCAGGGAACCTGGATCCCCTGCGGACGTTTGCGGTGGCAGCGGCACTGGGGCTGCCCCGGCGCAAGGTGGAGGGCGCCCTCCAGACCACCATGTCCCTCCTGTCACGATGCTTGGGGACAGGTCAGGACGTGGCCCTGGTCCTGAGGGACATTGGAGTCCTGCTGGTGGAGCAGCGCAAGGTCCAGATGAGGTTCTATTACGACTTCCTGGGGGCGGTGGTCGGGAAGGAGAACCTGGAGAAGGGGGTCTTCAAGGTGAGGGGGTTGAGGGGATTGGGGGAGGGGAGTGGGGTGGTCCTTTAAAATTCCCTCATCCATGGGGAGAAGGTCCCACCATCTTTGGGGTCATCAAGTCCCTTGGCCATGTTGAGGAGATCCCACCATTTTTGGGATCCTCCAACATTTCCTCATCCACATGGAGAAGGTCCCAACGTCTTTGAGGTCCTCTTTGGGCTCCTCCAATGCTGAATTCCTCATCCTTGGGAAGATCCCACCATCTTTGATCTCCTTCAATGCTGAGTTCCTCATCCACATTGAGGGGGTCCCACCACCTCTGGGGTCCCTGAGTCCCTTGGCCATGTTGAGGAGATCCCACCATCTCTGGGCTCTTCCAACATGCCTTCATCCATTTTAAGGAGGTCCTGCCATCTTCGGGGTCCTCTTTGGGCTCCTCCAACACTATGTTCTTCATCTTTGGGGTCTTCCATTGTGGAGGTCCTCATCCACGGTAGGAAGCTCCGGCCATCTTGGGGCTCCTCCAGCGCTGAGCTCCTCATCCATGATGAGAAGATCCCACCATCTTTGGGGTCTTCTAATGTTGAGCTGCTCATCCCCAGGAGAAGGTCCCATCCCTGTTCTCTTCCGTTGCAGATCCAGGAGCTCCTGGACATGGTGGTGCCTCAGGGGGTCCCCGTGGCCGCCCTGACCTCGTTTGGCTCCATCATCGTCTTTCCCGAGTGCGTCCAGGGTCGATCCCGGCGCTCTGGGAAGGGGGGGATGCTGGGGTGGGACCAGAACAGGGTCTGACCCAACCCACTCCAGGATTCCTTGGATTTAGAGGGCCTGGAATTCTGCACTGGGTGGGCCTGGGGGATGGTGGATTCTGGGAAAACTGTGGTGGGTTTTGGGAAAATGGGATGGATTTGGGAGAACATGTGGCAGATTTTAGAAAAAAACAGGTGGATTAAGGAAAATGTGGTGGATTTGGGAAAATGTAATGATCGGGAAAAACATGATGGATTTTGGAAAAACAAGCTGGATTTGGGGAAAAACAAAGTATATAAAGGAAAATGTGTTGGATTTGGGGGAAAACAAGGTGGATTTGGGGAAAATGTGATGGATCTGGGGATAATGGGGGATTTGGGAAAAACATGGTGGCTTTGGGGAAAAACCATGGTGGCTTTTGGGGGGAAATACGGTGAATTTGGGAAAAAAAAGGTGGATTTGGGGAAAATTGTGGTGGATATGTGTAAAATAAGGTGTATTTGGGAGAAAACAGTGGATTTGGGGAAAACGTGGTGGATTTGGGGGAAAAAACAAGGTGGATTAGGGAAAACAAGGTGGATTTAGAGAAAACAATAGTGGGTTTGGGGGAAAAAAACAAGGTGGATTAAGGAAAATGAGGTGAATTGAGGGGGAAATGTAATGGATTTGGGGAAAACCGTGGTGATTCCAGGGCGATTCTGAGGTGATCCCGGTGTTTCCCACCCAGGTTCGAGAGGGAAATAGTCCAGGTGCCGCTTTCGAGGGTGCTGCTGCTCCAGAGCCTCCAGAACCTCCCCAAGGAGACCCCACATCCCAGGGGGGAATTGGGGCCACGGATCAGGAAAGGCGGGAAAGGCAGGAAACCTGGGAGAGACAGAAAAGGTAAAATTAAAAAAAAAAATGGGGAAAAATGCAAAGAAATGGGGAAAAAGAATGGGGAAAAAGAAAGAAAAAAAAGGTGAATAGGAAAAAAAAGGGGAAATGGGAATTAATTGGGATAATAAAGTACAGGAGTGGGGAAAGGAAAGAAATAGAGAAAAAATCAAGGAAAGGGGGGAAATAGCAAAAAATGGGGGAAATGGGTATATTTGAGGATAATAAAGTGTCTCAGTTTTGGAGACAAATTTCAGGAGGAAGCGCCCTGGAATGAGCCTCTAGGGGGAAAGGGTTTCAGTAACTCCCTTTTCTTCTGCCAGGGAGAGAAATGGATACCAGGGGATGAAAGCGAAAAAAAAGTAAAACTGTTTATTAACAAAGCAAGATACCCACAAAGCCCAGGAAAAAGAGAAAACTGAACCTTACACCCACCCCCACCTCACCACGTGGCCGAGAGGCAAAGACGGCGGCTGCCCTTCTTTGTCTCTGGGAAGGGGGAGAAAAGAAGGAGTTCCCGCAGCAGCTGGGAACCTCTTGGGTTTCTGGTGTGGGTCTCCTCCTCGCAGCAGGCGAAGGTGGTGGAGTTTAATGTCCCTTCCATCGCTGGCTCGGTCTTTCCGGGATTTGGACCGGCAGGGGCCGCCCCCGCAGGCTCCTCGGGCCAAAGAAAAAAACAAACTGAGACAGTTCAAGGACAAAAAACCCAAAAAGCCACCGAAAGGATTCACCGGGGAAAAGCCTCCAGGCCAGGAGAAGGGAAAAAAACCCCAAAAACCCCAGGAGCTTCTTACCTAAACTGGCGAAAACAATCCAGCAAAGGCAGCGAAGTACCAACCCGTGCAGCCGCCGACCACGCCAGAGAGAGAGATTGAAGTGAACCGCGCAGGAGCCCAAGGCTCCGGCCCCACGCCCCGGGCCCATCCTAAAGCTACAGCAGCCGTTTTCTGGGCACAAAGCACAGTCAGGGAACAGAGCATCATCACAAAATCACCCCAAGACATAAAGCAAAAAAACTGGGGAAAAATCAAGGAAAGGTGGAAATAGCAAAAAACAGGGAAATGGAAATTAATTGGGACACTAAAGAAAAGAAGTGGATGGAAAGGAAAGAAAAACCAAAGAAAAGAGGGGGAATGGCAAAAAATGGGGGAAATTGGAATTTTTGGGGATAATGAAGCAAATAAATGGGAGAAAGGAAAGAAACTGGGGAAAAATCAAGAAAAAAGGGAAAATAGGAAAAAACAGGGAAAAGAGCAAAGGGGGAATGAGTGAAAAGGCAAAGAAATGAGGGAAAACTCAAAGGAATGGATAAAAATGGGAAGGAAAGGGGGGAAAGTAAAGGAATGGGGAAAGAGCAAAGAAACGTGGGAAAAAAGGGAAGAAATGGGACAAGTGATGTCACCTCTGACTTGGCCTCTTCTTCCCAATTCCAGAGGCAGCTTCTGGAATATCAGGAGCAGAGGAACAACCTGAAAAAGAAACTCCAGAAAACCAGAAAACCCAGGGGAGGAAGCGGCAGGAGAGGAAGTCGGAAATGGAGCTGGCGAAGAAGGAGAAAAAGTCAGGAAAGTCAGAAACTAAACTGGGGAAAAAGAAATCAGAAACTGAATTGGGGAGGAAGGAAAAGTTGAGGAAGTCAGAAACTGAACTGGGGAAAAACAAGTTGGAAACTGAATTGGGGAGGAAGGAGAAATTGGGAATATCAGAATCTGAACTGGCGAAAAAGGAGAAGTTGGAAAAATCAGAATCCGAAGGGATGAAGGAAAAGCAGGAAAAATTGGAAAAGTCAGAAAAGTCGGAAACCGAAGGGAGGAAGAAGTCGGAAAAGTGCCCAGACAGGTGAGGCCGAAGGCTTTGGGACAACCTGGTGTCCTCTAGCTTGGGATGACCTTTCTCGTTGGATCCTTCCAGGGATCATCCCAAGATTCCAAAGGCCAGACAGCAACGGGACGGCTGCAGGCACCGGCGCCAGATGCACACGGCCAAAACTCCACACTCCAGAGGAGGAAGAGGAGAAGGAGATGAGGAAGAGGTAAAGAAGAAGGAGAAGTCCAAGCGGATCCATCCTCAGGATCCCTGGAGCTTCCAAACGCCGGTGATCACGGTGCTGTCGGCGTCCAGCTCTGGCTCTAGCATTCCCGAGGATCCCGATCCCAAGGAGCACCTGCCCAGCCCTGCGAGGCCGAAGACAATGAGGATGAGCAATGAGAACTTCTGGCCAGTGCTGGAGGTGTCTCTGGAGTAGTTGGGAATCTCTGCAAATCTCCAGGAATCTCCATGAGTCTCCAGGAGCCATCAATAAATGCCTCCAGTTTGGGGCAGCTGAGGGGTGACTGGGAGGAGCTTCCTTCCCTCAGGATCCATTGGGATTTCCAGAATTTGCCCTTTTTGCCCCAAATCCCATTGGATCCAAGCCCAAATCCCATCAGATCCACCACAAAATCCCATCAGATGCAACCCCAAATCCCAACAGATCCAACCCAAAAACCTGTCAGATCCAACTCCAAATTCTAGTGGATCCAACCCCAAATCTCAGTGGATCCAACACCAAATCCCATCGGCCCCAATGCTGTCTCTGGGGATGGCTCATGGTCGTTTGTGCCGGGAATTGTCACTGTTGCCCCCGGACCTGCCGCATCTTGGGGGATATCGTCACAGGCGTGAGCTCGGCCGGGACCCTGCGGGGGTGGGTCTGGGGCTGCCCCTTCTGTTCGGGATCGAGGAGCGGCCGCGTGGGTGGCGGAGTGAGTGTGGCCGGCCCGGGTATTGCTGCCCTGGGGTTCTTGGCACTGCCCCCGAAGCCTGCCTGCTCCTTGCTGCTCCCTGCCGCCCGGGGGCCCGGAGCCGTCCCCGCCGGCTCCCTTTCTCCGCCATCACCGCCCGCGAAGGCCCCGCCCCGCTACCGGAGCGCCCCCTGCTGGCTGCGAGACAGCGCCTGCCCCGCCCCCCGGGGCCCCCAGCGCCCCCTGCCGGCTGTGGCCAGAACTGCAGCCACGGGGGAAGGGGAGCCCGACCGGGGAACTCCTGTCACTGCTCGGTTGTTGTGTGATCTCTTCTGACAGGAATATATATGTATGCATATGTATATACACAGTTATTCCTTTTCCCATATTTCTTCCGGGGAGCCCCTGGTATCATGAAGTGACAATTCGGAATGAGGGGGTCATCCTTCCATTCCAGGAAAGGTCCCGCCTTCCTGGGCAGGCATCTGTCTTTTAAACCAAGACACTAATGTACCCAGGGACCTCACACAGACCCCCTGTGATGTCACAGCCCACTTTCTGATGTCACAGTGTGCCCTGTGATGTCACACCACCATCCTGCGATGTCACACCTTTCTCTGATGTCAGAGTCTGCGCTGTGAGGTCACACAGCTGTCCTGTGACCTCACAGCTCACTCTTTGATGTCATTCAGTCACAGCCTGCTCTGTGATGTAACAGACTACTCTGTGATGTCATACAGACATCCCATGAGGTCACACAGACATCCCCTGAAGTCACAGGTCCCTCTGTGAGGTCATAGCTCACTTTATGATGTCATCTAGCTGCCCTGTGTTGCCACACCCCACTCTGTGAGGTCACACAGCCCCTCCATGGTGTCACAGCCACTCTGTGATTTCACAGCCCTCTCCGGGACATCCCCTGGTGTCACGTTTTGGGTGGGAAGGACAGGTGGCCTCCAGGTGCATTTCAGCCCCCTCTGCCTGCAGCTCCCAGTGCCTGGAGGTGCCCAGCAGCTCCCACAGGCTGCAGAACCTCTGTGCCACCCCTGACAGCCACAAGTGCCCGTCCTCATCCCGGCGGAGCTGGCACTGCTTGGAAATCCCGGCTGGAGCGTGGCTGTGGAGCGACCGCTGGGCTCAGCAGGGCAGGGAACCCTTGGGGGCTCCCCAACCCCCCCCAGTTCACAGCACCCGGTTGTCCGCCTTGGGGAGGGTGATGAGCCGGGTCTCCACGGGGCCGCCCTCCCGGCTCACCGCCTGCTTGGGGCTGATGTTGGCGATGTCGGGGAAGTTGCACAAGTGCTGGCACTTCTGTGGGGACACCGCCGGGGTGGCACCACTGCCACCCGCATCCCCACACTGCGGGACCCCCACCACAGCCACTGCCAGGGCCTCGGAGCCACCGCAGCTCCAGGACATGCCACTGTCTCCGGGCATGGGGATGGCAGTGTCTGGGGCAGATCCCGGGCAGGGGACATGGAGTCTCCTCGGGCCAGTGGCGCTGGAGCTGCTCCAGGGCCAGCAGGGGCTGGAGCTTGAGACCAGGCCTGTCTGTCTGGCAGCCCCCGAGCTCCCACAGGGATTTGCTGCAGCGGAGGCCCTGGCAGGGGAGGAAGTTGTGCCACTGGATGGGGCTCTGCAGCGGCACCGGGATCCGGGACGTGGAGCTGCCTGGGACAGGAGGCACAGGTGGCAGGCAGGGTGTCCCCAAGGATGTCAGACTGTCCCCATGGGTGTCAGGCTCTCCCAGGGGGTGCCAGGCTGTCCCCAGGGGTGCTGGAATGTCCCCAGGGATGCCAGAATGTCCCCATGGATATCAGGCTCTCCCAGGGAATGCCACGCTGTCCCCAGGTACACAAGGCTGTTCCAATGATGCCAGGCTGTCCCCAGGGGTGCCTGGTTGTCCCTAGGAGTTCTAGGCTGTTCTGACGGGTACTAGGCTGTCCCAATGGGTGTCACTCTGTCCCCATAGGTGCCAGTCTGTCCTGATGGATGCCAGGCTGTCCCCATGGGTGCCACATTGTCCTCATGGGTGTCAGGCTGTCCAGTGGCTTCCAGGCTGTCCCAGCAATACCAGACTGCCCCTGTGGTTTTCAGGCTGCCCCAGTGGGTGCCAGGCTGTCCCTATGGGTGTCACATTACCCCCATGGGTGCCAGGCTGACCTGATGGATACCAGGCTGTCCCCAGCTATGCTGGGCGGTCCCATGGGTGCCACACTGTCCCCCCAGACCCCGGCTCACCTGACACGGCTGCAGACCTGTCCGGGGCTCTGCTGCTCCTCCTCAGCGATGTGCAGCATGTCCAGCAGGCTCAGCCCTTCCTCCTGCATGGGCAGGCTCAGCCCCATGACCACACAGCCCCTGAGGAAATCCCTGCGGGACTGGGCAGGACACAAGGGTTTGGGGGGTTCTCCTGTCTCCTGCTGTGCCAGGACACCTGAGGCACCCCAAGACCCCTGACCCATGCTTGTATCATCCTCATGTCCCAGTGCCCATGTGAATCACATCCTGCCCCAGGCTCTGGCTTCCTGCTGCTTCCCTGCCTCCATCCCTGGGGCATGGCCCCTGTGAGGAATGAGACAACTCTTTGTAGAAATTAAAACAATTTATTAAAACAGAAAAATTGAAAAATTGCAAAAAAACTAACAAAATATAAAAATTTGGGATCCAAGTGGCTCAAGGTATGCCCCAGGAGCGCAGGGATTCAGGAACTTAGGCTTAAGGCAGCTCTGAACCTCAGGTAGAGGAAAGGAAAAAAAAAAACCAAAACTTGCAGTCTAGGCTGGTCAAAAAGAAATCTATTTCTAAAAGCCCCTAGAAAGGGGTAGGTTTCTCCAGCACTGCCTTAGCAAGCTGGAGAGGAAGGGAGAATGAGGGCACGTGTCTTTCTTTTGCTTTCTTTTATAGCTTTTGCTCCGCCCACAGTCTGCCCACAGCCCACCCCTTTGGTTCAAGGTGATTGGTGTTTTCCCCTTGACAGACCATCTCTGTCCACCAATGGCTCTTCCTGGTCAGAGGGGTGATATTAGTTGAGATAAGGGTCATGTGCTTATGGGGGCTGGGCTGTTTGTTGCAACTGGGGCTTTTAAAATCTGCCTTGAAACCAAGATACAAGTAAAACAAAAAAATACATCCAACACATCTTAAAACACTTGTAAAAGTATACAGTAAACACAGGAAGACCATAAAAACTTGATTAGTGTACCTGGACTGATGGACTGATTTTAACATTCAATTTAAAAATATTAAGCTCAAATTAATTAAAGCACTTAATATGCAAAGACCAAGCACAAATAGGGATTTCATGTATGACAGCCCCCTCATGGGACACGGTGACCCCCATCTGGGCAACCTGGGGTGGCCTGTGCCCACTGTGGGATGGCCACGAGCAGCTCCAGGTGAGCCAGGTAAGAGGATCCAAATCCTCCAGGCACCAGTGGGCACTAGAGGAGGAGGAGCAGGATGAGGACCCAGCCTGGCAGGGCTCACCTGGGCAAAAGGGTAATCAGTGATGGGGTAGGCCAGGACAGGCCTGGCCCGGTCATTCAGCAGCTGGAAATGCTGGGACTGTCCCAGTCCTCACTAGTTGGGGAAGAAGAACCTGATGGGGACAGTGGAGGGGTCTCAGCGCTGCGTCCCCCAGAGAGCACAACCCCAATCAGCCCTCAGAGAGTCCCAGGGAGCTGGGCTGGGGCTGTTCCTGGTCCTGTAACCATGACCTGGTGTGCACAGGAACAGGAGATACTCTGAAATTCCTTCAGGAATGTGGGGATACCCCAGAACCCACTCAGGAACAGGGTCCCACTCAGCCTCATCATCCCCAGCCTTCAGCTGTCTCATCCAGGCCCCATCCCACCCTCACAATCCCCACCCCAACACATCCCACCCTCCTGGGCAGGAAGCCCTCTTCAGCCTGGCCTGGAACACTTCCAGGGCTGGGGCAGCCACAGCTTCTCTGGGCAACCTGTGCCAGAGCCTCAGCACCCTCACAGGGAAAGAATTCCTTTCCAAAATCCCATCTAACCCTGCCCTCGGGCAGTGGGAAGCTGTTCCCCCTTGTCCTGTCCCTCCAGGCCCTTGGAAAGAGTCTCTCTGATCCAAGAATTGCTGCTCCTCCCTGTTGTTGGGAAAAAGCTGATTTTCTCCCAGTGGCAGCGGCCAAGCCCTGAGCCGGGGGCAGGACCTTGCCCTGGAGCTCTGCGGGCGCTGCGTTTGTTCAGCCCCAGCAGAGCAGGCGGAGCTCAGAGCTCCCCAGGGCTGCGGCTCCTCCCGAGGGGCAGTGCGGGGGCAGCTCCGAGCTCTGCCCCGGGGGAGCAGGGACAGGACCCGAGGGAACGGCTGGGGCTGGGCCAGGGCAGGGCTGGGCTGGAGAGCAGGAGGAGCTTCTTCCCCCAGAGGGGGCTCGGGCACTGCCCAGGCTCCCCAGGGAATGCCGGAGCTCCAGGAGCCTTTGGACACTGTTCCCAGGCCCAAGCTGGGATTGTTGGGGTGTCGTGGGCAGAGCCAGGGGTTGGACTCGATGATCCCGGTGGGTCCCTCCCAGCTCACCCCATTGTGCAGTTCTCAGCCTTTGGCTCAGCCTTTCTGTCCCCACGAGGAGCTGGCAGAGCTGTGGGGGTGGGACAGGACCAGGGCAGACCCGGCGTTCCCGGCTGTGTGACACAGCAGTGGCAGCCCCAGCGTTCCATCCCTGGGGATGCTCCAAGAGAAGCGTCCAGACCCGCCTCCAGTCAACAAAAGTGACTGACTGCTGACCCTGAGTGACCATGGCCCTGCCAGCTCGGGGCACCGCTGTGGCAGCCGCATCTCAGCCATGTCCCAGCTCCTGCAGCCCTTCCTCTGCCCTGAACCCTACTGCACCACAGGCAGGGGCTCATTTTGGTGCCCCTTGGGGGTCTCCTCTGGGGGTCGAAGAACACGCGGCAATGGAACCTTGGGGTGAAAAGTAGCGATTTTGGTCCTCCCTAGCAAGGCCAGAACTGAAACTTTGTTCCTTTTGCGTGGGTGCCGTGAAGGCCCGCGGGGCGTTTTCGGCACTGAGTTCCAGCCGCCAGCGCTCGCTGAAGGCGCTCCCTGCAATTGTCACACTGCCAGTGCCCTGTCCTTGTGTCATCTGCTGTGGCTGGGCATGAACAGAGCTCCTGGATTGCATTTCCAGCTGCTGTGGAACCAAAACTGAGGGACCTGCAGCTGCTTGAATGCAAAAAGTGGAATATGAGCATCTCTCAATGGGGAAATCTCCCCTTTCTGTGCCAGCCTGTGGGAATGCTGGAATTCTCTTCTCCTGCTGGGGAACTCGGGGTGTCTGGCTGAGCAGGAAAGGTGACCAGGAGCCAGGAGCTTTCCTTGGCTGAAGCAAAGCCTTTGCATGGAAAGACCTTCCCAAACTTGTGTCCGGGGCCAGGAGGGATTGTGCCACCAGAGCAGTCCCTGCTCTGCTGGGTTGGACATGGAATGTCCTGGTGCCATCCTTTCCTTCCCTCCAGCCCTCAGCTGAAGCTTGGATTGAACAGGGACATGAAGAGAAAGGAATTTCCCTCCCAGGGCAGGGCTGTAGTGCAACACATCCCCCAGAAGGAGTCTGGAGCAGCCCAAGGCTTTGTGTGCCAAGGCAGAGGCAGGCAGGACGCAGAGCTGCCAGCAAAGGAAGGGGCCAGCCAGGTGGGGCAGCCGGGGGGATGAGGACAGCCTGCAGGGACAGAGGCGCAGGGCAGGGACAGCGTGGCACAGCCTGGGCTGGAGAGGGCAGAGGGATGGGCAGCAGCTGCAAGGCCCTGACAGAGCCAACTTGTGCAGCACTTGGGCCACGGCTGCTGTCCCTGGCCCTGAGGCCAGCAGGAGACAAGTGACCCTTGCAGCCCTGGGGCCTCAGTGCCTCCTTGTCCCTGCTCAGCAGCCTGGCAGGGGCCGCCCCATGGTGCTGCCCTGGGCACTGCCCATCCCCACATCCCAGTGCCCCGGCAAGAGCCCTGAGCACTGAGGGAGGGACAGGATCTGCCTTGCCAGGGGCTGGGGCTCAGGCCTTGGCCCTTTGCATTCCTCAAACACATCCAGCTTTGCTCAGCACCAGAGACACCTTTCCCTTGCTTGTCCCCCCCTGTCATCACTGCCTGCAGTGTTCTGCTCTGACTGGAACCTGGGGACACTTTCTCAGTCCTGTCCCTCAGTGGGAGTGGAGGAAGCTCAGATTTGCACGAGGCTGCTCTGAGTGCCAGGGGTTGGATGAGGGAAATGGTGGGGTGGGGGTAGGGACAAAGTGTGATTGATTGTCAGCCATAAAGGGCCTTGATGTTCAGATCTATTCAGCCTGCATTAGGAGGAGCCAGGATCAGTATCAGCTGGAGATTCCCAATATCAGTGTATAACAGGAAGAAGGTAAACAGGGCACAGAAGAGAATTCCTTTCTCCTTGTATTGTTACCCGAGTATATTCACTTTGAATAGACTTCTGAAATCTGTCTAATTAACCACAAAAGAATTGAAGGCAGAAATGATTCCCAGGGGCTTGTCCTGTTCAGGTGTTTTGAATTGTTAATGTATAAACAGGAAAAGAATTAACTGGGGAAAAGATACTATTTCATTAAATTTTTAATATAATATGTTCACTTTGAAAACACTTCCGGAATCGCTCTAATTAACCACAAAAGAATTGAAGACCTCAGTGAGTCCTGGGGGCTTGTCTTGTGTTTTGAATGTTAATGGTCCTTTGGCACTGAATTCCTGACCTGAAGAGCTGAAGGCTGAAGAAGCCTCTGCAGAAGGAGAATTGAGCAGCAACCTCCAAGTTGCTGAGGATGTCAGCAGCCCCCACTGAGGCCATGGCTGCCAAGAGAGCGTGGGGGCAATGAGCAGACAAGGAGAGCGTCCCTGGGGCTGGGGAAGCAGAACTCAGAGGCAGCCCCGGCTCCAGGTGGGAAATGGGCTCTGGGATGTGGCTGTGAAAGCCCTGCCTGGGCTTGGCCAAGCAGCACAGCCAAGCCCTGACCCCATCCCCTGGCCATGGGCATCGGTGGCCTCACAGGATGCTGGTGGCTGTCCCGCAGCAGTGGGATGTGGGGTGTGGGATGGGGAGGGCAGGAGAGCAGCAGGAGCCCTCCAAAGCTCTGGGGGCTGCGGGAGGAGGCCACAAGCCCTGGGGCTGGCAGGAACTGGTGTCTGCTCATGGGCCTCAGTGCGAGGGACAGCAGCCACAGCCAGGGGACACAAATCTCACTGCTGGGGTGATGAGGCTGACAGCTGGACTGGGGGCCTCACAGAATTAGACCTAAAGACAGTCAGAATATACCCATGACAATATGACAGTGAAGATTTGGAGCTTCAGTGAAAGCCACAGAGAAGGCCAAGAAGATAATCAATGAGAGAAGATATTCTGGACACAAGGAGAGGATGTTCTTGTAATGGGACATGGAGAGTGTACAAGGAAGAGCTTGTGGATAATATGTAGCAGCTCTACCTTTGCTTGTACAGCTGATTGTTTTACTGCCTGAATGGTCATTGCTTGTTAGACAGCCTTGGCGTTGTTTGCTAAGCAGCCAATCTCAACAGGCCACAGCCATTGTGAAGAGGTATAAGAACAGCAGGAGAGAAAATAAAAACTTCTACGACTTTGGATTACAACAAGTGTGTGCTGTCCTGTCCGCCTTGACAAAAGCCACAGCAGACTTTGGCCTATTCAAGAGACTTATTTGGAGAGTTCCTTCGGAAGCAGCCCTTAAAAACAAAGGGCTCCAGGAAAGATGGAAGTGCTTCTAAACAGAAATCTTGAAGGCGCAGGAACAGACTGTCCCTGTGTGCCAAAAGATGAGCCAAGGAGGAAAACAAACAGCCTGGATGGACAAGGAGCTTTTGAAGGAACTCAGGGAAAAAAAAGAGGGTGCATCACCTTTGGAAGGAGGGTCAGGTATCTCAGGAAATATTTAAGAGAGTTTTTAGGTCATGTAGGAAAAAACTTAGAGAGGCAAAAGCCCAGTTAGAACTCAATCTGGCCACTTCTGTGAAGGACAATAAAAAATATTTTCATAAACACATTAATGGCAAAAGGAAGGGCAAGGAGAACCTCCATTGTCTGTTAGATGGGGGAGGGAATTTAGGAACTAAAGATGAGGAAAAGCCTGAGCTACTTAACCCTTTCTGTGACTCAGTTTTCAATATTAAGACAAGTCGTCCTCAGGACAAGTGGCCTCCTGGGCTGGTAGATGGGGACAGGGAGCAGAACAGCCCCTGTAATCCAGGAGGAAGCAGCTGGTGACTGCTGAGCCCCTCAGATGCTCACAGGTGTCTCTGGGAGCAGATGGGATCCATCCTAGGGGGATGAGGGAGCTGCTGGATGAGCTCCCCAAGCCACTCTCCATCATTTACCATCAGCCCTGGCTCACCAGGGAGCTCCCAGAGGACTGGAGGTGCCAATGTGACCCCATCCACAAGAAGGGCTGGAAGGAGGAGCTGGGACACTCCAGGCCTGTCAGCCTGACCTCGGTGCCCAGCAAGGTTATGGAACAGATCACCTTGAGTGCCATCCCACGGCACCGACAGGGTGGCCAAGGATCAGACCCAGCCAGCGTGGATTTCAATGTCTTCATTGACGATCTGGATGAGGGCATTGAGTCCAGCACCAGCAAATCTGCAGATGACACCAAGCTGGGTGTGAGTGTGGATCTGCTGGAGGGTAGGAGGGCTCTGCACAGGGACCTGCACAGGCTGGATCCAGGGCCCAAATCCAACCATGGGAGGTTCAACAAGACCAAGTGCCAGGTCCTGCACTTTGGCCACAACAACCCCTGCAGCGCTACAGGCTGGGGACAGAGTGGCTGGACAGCGGCCAGGCAGAAAGGGACCTGGGGGCACTGATGGACAGCAGGCTGGACATGAGCCAGCAGTGTGCCCACGTGGCCAAGAAGGCCAATGGCTCCTGGCCTGGATCAGGAATGGAGTGGCCAGCAGGACCAGGGCCGGGATTCTTCCCCTGTACTGGGCACTGCTGAGGCCGCACCTCGAGTGCTGTGTCCAGTTCTGGGCCCCCAATTTCGGAAGGACATTGAGGGGCTGGAGCGTGTCCAGAGAAGGGCAACAAGGTGGGTGAGGGGTCTGGAACACAAGTGCTGTGAGGAGCGGCTGAGGGAGCTGGGGTTGTTTCTCCTGGAGAAGAGGAGGCTCAGGGGAGACAAGGAGGTGTCAGGGCACAGCTTGGGCTTGATGATGTCCAAGGTCTTTTCCAGCCTGGTTGATTCTGTGATTCTCTGAAACCCCCCTTGAAGCAGCTGCAGGATGAGCCCTGGGCCTCCTCTTCAGAAGGTCCAGCAGCCCCTGTCCCTCAGCTTCTCCACACGCGCCCCAAAGCCCATCCTGTCAGTCCTGCAGAGCCTCTCCAGCTCCTCCTCACTGCCCCACAACAGGGAGCCCCACAGCCAGACACAGCAGCCCAGATGTGCCCCCCTGGCCTCTGGTGCCTCTGGCAAGGGAACAGCTCGAGGCACTGCAGGGCCCTGCAGACAATTCCTGCAGCACTTGTAGGATGATCCTGCTCCCCAAGGGACGTTCCTGTGGTGCCAAGGCAGGAACTGAAATGGGGAGTGGGGCCAGAGAGGAAAGGGCAACCAGGGCTGGGCTGTTTGCAGGGGAGGGGACAGGGAAGGGCAAGAGCAAGAAATGTGGAGCAGGAAAGAGGAAAGAAAGCAAAGGTGAAGCAGAGGAAATGCTCAGGGCTGTTTGGGGGTGGCTGCCAGGCAGCCCTGGCTCTGAGCAACAACGTCTGCAGTGGGACAGGAAACTCAGAGCTGATGGGAACAAACTTTCTGGCTGACTTGAGAGGCCACGACAAAGCTGAGAGGTTTCCCTGCCATCCCCCAGCCCTTGCTGGCCCCCAGGGGCTGATGGCATTTGTGCTCACTCAGGTTCCTCTCCCCACACCAAGACCGTGGGGTGCTCACGCCTGGGCTGTGCAGTGCAAACAGGGGCTCCTGAGCCAGTCCTGCCGTGTGTGTGCCTGCAAGGATCCAGCCCCTCTCTGAGCTGGGGAGAGGCCAGGGCTGCAGAGGGGGGATGTTGCTGGCAGGTGCATGAGGCCGCTCTGGGACGCTGCCCTGGGGTGTCCAGCGCAGGGGGGATGGATCAGCCCCTGCTCTGCTGCTCCTTCCCGGCTCCCCCAGGGACCCTGCAGAGCACCAGCCATGCTGGTTGCCCCCACCCTGCCCACGGCCAACCTGGGGCTGCTCACGGGGGTTTTCTCTGCTGAGCACTGGCCTGGGCGTGCTCTTGAGAGAGCCTGGGCAAGGAGCCTGGAGCCCCCAGGCCCTGCCCTGAGGCGTCAGCGCTGGCCCAGCAGTGCCCATGGCCTGTCCCTGCTGCAGCCCCGGCACTGCCACCCCAGGGCTGGGAGCGAGCCCCAGAGCACTCAGGCCCTGCAGCAACACCAGGGGCAGGAGGGCAGCGGGGCAGTGGCACGGGAGCAGCACTGGCAGCACCAAGGGCTGCTGCTCCTGGGCACAGCTGCTGTGCCCCCCTGATCTGCCCCCAGCTCTGCACACAGACATTGCTGCTGCAGCTCCACAGAAGGCAACTAAAGGGGCATCTCTGCTGGAAACTTTGCTGGCAGATCCTTGAGTTCATTTAAAGGCAGCGAGAGCACAGCTCCTCATTGACACAGTCTGGGGCCACAGCCAAGGTGCAGAGAAACAAAATGAGAAACGGAAGAAATATTGCCCTTGCTTTGTGGACAACAATAAATTACTGAAGGCAGAGAAAATAACCCCAGATCCAAACCAACAAGAACTATCAAAGATGAGTTTTATTACAAGTGATTTGCAGAAATTGGCAACCAGTTTAATGTTTCTTAAATGGTCCAGCCATCAGTGTCCACACTGCAGCCTTGAGCTCCTGGTTCCTCAGGCTGTAGATGAGGGGGTTCAGGGCTGGAGGCAGCACCGAGTACAGAAGTGACAGGGCCAGATCCAGGGATGGGGAGGAGATGGAGGGGGGCTTCAGGTAGGCAAAAATGGCAGTGCTGAGGAACAGGGAGAGCACGGCCAGGTGAGGGAGGCACGTGGAAAAGGCTTTGTGCCGTCCCTGCTCAGAGGGGATCCTCAGCACGGCCCTGAAGATCTGCACATAGGAGAAAACCATGAACACAAAACAGCCAAAGGCTAAACAGATACTAACTGCAAGAAGCCCAAGTTCCCTGAGGGAGCTGGAGTGTGAGCAGGAGAGCTTGAGGATGTGTGGGATTTCACAGAAGAACTGGCCCAGGGCATTGCCCTGGCACAGGGGCAGGGAAAATGTATTGGCCGTGTGCAGCAGAGCAGTGAGAAAGGCGCTGGCCCAGGCAGCTGCTGCCATGTGGGCACAAGCTCTGCTGCCCAGGAGGGTCCCGTAGTGCAGGGGTTTGCAGATGGACACGTAGCGGTCGTAGCACATGACGGTGAGGAGAAAATACTCTGCTGAAATGAAGAACAGAAAGAAAAACACCTGAGCAGCACATGCTGAGTAGGAGATGTGGCTGGTGCCCCAGAGGGAATTGTGCATGGCCTTGGGGACAGTGGTGCAGATGGAGCCCAGGTCGGTGAGGGCCAGGTTGAGCAGGAAGAAGAACATGGGGCTGTGCAGGTGCTGGCCGCAGGCTACGGCGCTGATGATGAGGCCGTTGGCCAGGAGGGCAGCCAGGGAGATGCCCAGGAAGAGGCAGAAGTGCAGGAGCTGCAGCTGCCGCGTGTCTGCCAATGGCAGCAGGAGGAAGTGGCTGATGGAGCTGCTGTTGGACATTTGCTGCCTCTGGCCATGAGGATCTGTTCTAGGAGGAGACAGTGACAAGTCAGGGGAGACTTTCCTGAGCAATGCCCAAGCCCTTTCTCCCAGCCCTGCCCCTGACACTCTGTGCCACCCAATTTTCCTTTTCTCTGACCCCTTCCCTCAGCCCTGTGCCTGGAGCTCTTCTGGGATCTGGCCCCGTTGTTGTGACGAGCAGGGGCTGTGCCCGTGGACACCGAGGAATCAGCTCTGCTCTGCAGAAGTGGGGTCATGGGACTGCGGGACAGGGGCCAGTCCTGGGGTTGGAATTTGTCAAACAGAACTGCTCCTGAGGCAGAGGAGCTGGGCAGCGTCTCCTGTGCCAGGGCTAAGGAACGGTGATGGCCAAAGACACTTTGAGAGGGTTTCCTGCTGTGCCCAGGGAGAGCAGAGAGAGCTGAGCAATGCAAGAGCATTGGCTGTAACTCAGTGAAGGGTGAGGGGAGCTGCTCTGTCGCTCCATCTGTCCCCAGCTGCCCTTCCTGAGATCGAGGGCAGTCACTGTGTTCCCCTGAAAATCAGCCTGGCACAGCTGAGAGCAGAGGGAGCCACAGCAGAGCAAAGTGGCTCAGCCTTTCTCAGAGTCTCAGCCCCACTGCTGGCCAAGGACACTCCCGGCCCCAGTGTCCCCTGGAAGGCAGCTGACAGCTGGGATGGCATCCCGAGGGCACAGCGAGGCTCCTGTCCATGGCACTGCTGGAGGAGAGCCGGCTCATTGCCAGCCTCCCAGCCCGGCCTGCCCAGAGCTCCCGGGGCAGAGGGAGCTGGGACACCCCATTGCTGTGCTCAGCCTGCACAGGAGGAGCCCCAGGGCTGGGCCTGAGCCTGCAGCTGGAAGTGCCATTCCCAGAGAGCCCCTCAGCAGCGGCAGGAGCAGCTGAGCAGGGCAAGGAGAGAGAGCCGGGCCCTGAGGAAAAGCCTTTCCCTGCCCAGCGCTGCCCAGCCCCTCCCGGGCAGCACCAGGGCAGGACAGTCGCCCTCAGGCCCCGGGCAGCAGGAACGGGCCCGTGGCCGCAGAGATGCCCTTCATCTCTGCTGCTGCTCTGCCGGCCCAGGAGGGCACCGAGGGCCCCGAGCCCCCGGGCTGAGGGCACCGAGCCCCCGGGCTGAGGGCCCCGAGCCCCCGGGCTGAGGGCTGTGCTGGCTGCGAGGGGACACCGGAGCTGCGCTGCTCAGGGCGGTGTCTGCACTGCAGGGCAGCGCCGGCAGCTGCCACAGCTCCCCTCAGCAGGGCTGCCCTCAGCGCTGCCTCCCTCCCTCCCTGCCCACGGCTCTGCTGCTGGAGCTGGCCCAGCCGGGAGCTGCTCCTGCGGCCCGGGCTCCGTCCCTGCCGCTGCTGCCGGAGCCCAGCCCAGCCCCTGGGCCAGCCCTGCCCGGCAGCCGCTCGGGGCTGCGGCGATTAAAGAACAGCTCCCCCGGGCCTGGGCACCATGGAAAGGTGATGCTGGCTGCATCTGGAGGCTGGCGAGGTGCAGGCACTTGCTGAGGCTCCCAGGAATCCTCGGCGGGATGGTTTAAGAGCCTCAGGCCCTGCTCTGCCCTGCACAGCTGAGTTTCCATTCCCACCAAGCTGAGCCTGGGAGAAGTGGGAGCACAGACTGAGGAAAGCAGAGACTCAAGCAGGAATCCCATGCCCTGAATGTGCTCATGAAGAGTCCCCTCAGAAATGAGCTGGGCATGAGCTGGAGCTCGGAGCAGCCCTGGCCCCCACAGCAGCCTCTCCACAGCAGCAGGACCTGCCCTGCAGCAGTCACTCCTTGCAGCCACAGCTCCCCTCCAGCGCCCATGGGGAGCTCCCAGGCAGGCTGAGAGCTGCCCCTGGCAGGTGGCAGATGCCCTGGCCTGGCAAAGAGCCCTCAGGGCTGCAGGAGCTGCTCTGCAGGACAGCCCTGGGCACCCCTGGCTGCTGCCCACCTTCACAGCCTGCAGCCGGCCCTGGCAGCAGGAGCCATCCTGCCCTGTCCCTCTGACGGTGCCCAGGGCAGCCGCTCTGCAGCACATCCTCCCCCAAAGCAGGAACGGCAGCAGAGCCATCCTCACAGCCATGGCAGTCCTGTCATGGGCCAGCTCTAGAGGATCCCTGCAGCCAGAGGCTCACTGTGTCAGGAGTGGTGAAGATTTCTCCATGAATAAGCTCAGAATTGTCCTTCAGCTGCTTTAAGCCTCTGTCTGCTTCACTCCTCTCAGGTACCTGCAGGCAGTGCCCTCAGCCCTGCTGGGCTGGGAGAGGAGCAGCTCATTAGGAGAAATGTCTTTATGGTTGCCAGGAGCTGCCTCTGTGCCAGGAGCCCGGCCCAGTTCAGCAGCACAGACACAGCACAGGGACTGTAATGGCCCTCTCGGGGCTCTGGTGTTGTTTACACTGGCCTCAGTCCCTGAGAGTGTGTCCAAAAAACTTCTCAACAACTCAAAGTTAAAGTGAAACAATGAAGTTTCTTGAAGTTTTAATGGGTGCCACTGAGGGACAGGACTGAGAAAGTGTCCCCAGGTTCCAGTCAGAGCAGAACACTGCAGGCAGTGATGACAGGGGGGGACAAGCAAGGGAAAGGTGTCTCTGGTGCTGAGCAAAGCTGGACGTGTTTGAGGAATGCAAAGGGCCAAGGTCTGAGCCCCAGCCCCTGGCAAGGCAGATCCTGTCCCTCCCTCAGTGCTCAGGGCTCTTGCCGGGGCACTGGGATGTGGGGATGGGCAGTGCCCAGGGCAGCACCATGGGGCAGCCCCTGCCAGGCTGCTGAGCAGGGACAAGGAGGCACTGAGGCCCCAGGGCTGCAAGGGTCACTTGTCTCCTGCTGGCCTCAGGGCCAGGGACAGCAGCCGTGGCCCAAGTGCTGCACAAGTTGGCTCTGTCAGGGCCTTGCAGCTGCTGCCCATCCCTCTGCCCTCTCCAGCCCAGGCTGTGCCACGCTGTCCCTGCCCTGCGCCTCTGTCCCTGCAGGCTGTCCTCATCCCCCCGGCTGCCCCACCTGGCTGGCCCCTTCCTTTGCTGGCAGCTCTGCGTCCTGCCTGCCTCTGCCTTGGCACACAAAGCCTTGGGCTTGATACCAAAAGGCTTCATTCCATTTTTACCATGTCTGTGAACTTTTAGCAGAGGAACAAGGCATGCAGGGGCTGCTTTCCCAGCAGGGACGGATGGAAGAGAAGAAGAAGACATCTGGCTCAAGGGTGCAGTGCTAGAAAAAACAAGGACTGAATGTGGGAACTTGGGGTGGGTTTTAAGGAAATGGGTGAATTGTAATACGCATGTAGCGACTGGATGTGAGCAACACACTTGTAGAGTCACGTGTCCACGTAAGGTTAGGAGTTATCCCCTGCTGGAGCTCAGGCCTGAATAAATGATGCTCTCTTTAACAACAAATCAGTGTTAAGGAGTCATAAGTAATATGCTGATATTTCGGAGATTTGGTGACAGTGCGGCCTCACAGAACCAAGGAATCAACAGTGACACTGTGGGACCCCATGGAACCAATGGTCCATTGTGCCAATGCAGATCCAAGGATCCATGGTGGCACTGTGGAACCAAGGAGATCGTTGTTGACAGTATGAACGCTCATGGAACCATGAGCCACTGTGACACAGAGTGGCCACATGGAGCCAAGGGTTTGTGACTCTGCAGATCCCAGGAGACCCTTGTGACTGAGGAACCTCATGGAACCAAGGGTCCATTGTGACACTGTGGAGCCCTGTGGAACCAAGGGGACCACAGAGACATTGTGGGGCTTCATCGAACAATGGAGACCATTATGACACTTTGGGACCCACTGGAACCAAGGGGCCATTGTGACACTGCAGAGCCTCCTATAACCAAGGGGCCATTATAGCACGGCAGGGCCTCATGGAATCAAGGGGTCCATTGTGACCCTGTGGGGCTCCATGGCACCCAGGGTCCATTCTGATGCCATGAAACCAAGGAGACCATTGTTACACTAAACGGCATCACGGAACCAAGGAAGCCATTGTCAGGAAAATTAATCCAAAACACCAGAGGTTTATGTCCAAAATGGAGACAGAGGAGTCCCAATACTGTATTTGAATAAAGGAAGAGGACATGGGGCATTTCTCTGGGGTCTGTCAAGTTGTTAGAGGATGTAGTCTCCTTTCTCTTCTAATTTCCTGGCCGATTTCCCTCTCTCTTTGCCCATTGGCTGAGGTACTTGAGAGCTACAGACTTCCCAAATCACTTAAAACAGACCCTACCAATGTATACCCCTCCCTTTTTCTTTTCTTTTGGAATTTATGGTTCTTGCCATTGCTTCTTTTATCTCTCAGTATCTACCTATCAGCAGACCCACAGTTTGTTTGTAAAGACAAATTGATCTCATTCCTTTCACCACTGTGACCCAGTGGGGCTCCATGGAACCATGCAGACCATTGTGACACTTGGAGGCCTCGTGGAACCGAAGGACCATTGTGGCCCTGCAGGGCCTTGTGGAACCAAGGGCACAACAGTGACACTGTGAGGCTCCAAGGGCCCAAGGGGGCATTCTCACACTGCAGAACCAAGGGTCCATTGTGGCACAGTGGGGCCTCATGAAACCAAAGGGCCATTTTGACACTTTGAGGCCTTGGGAAACCAAAGGACCCTTGTGGCACTTCAGGGCCTTGTGGAACCAAGGCGACCATAGTGACACTGTGGGGCTCAATGGAACCAAGGGGCCCTTGTGACACTGTGGGGTCTCATGGAACCAATGGTCTACTGTGACACTGCAGGGCCTTATGGAATCACAGAGACTGTTGTGACACCACAGGCCCCATTGAACCAAGGGGCCATTGTGACACTTTGCAGCCCCATGGAACCAAGGAGGCCATTGTGACACTACAAGGCCTCATGGAAGCAGGGAACCATTGTGACACTATGGGACCTTCTCAGGCCAAGGGGCCGTTGTGTCACTGTGTGGCACCATGGAACCAAGGAGAGCATTGTGACACTACAGGGCCCCATGGAACTAAGGATTCATGTAACAGTGTGGGGACTCATGGAATCAAAGGTCCATTGTGATATTGCGGGGCCTCATGGAGTTCTGAAGACCATTATGACACTTCAAGGCCTCCTTGAATCAAGGGGCTCTGCAGGACCTTGTGGAACCAAGGAGACCCTTCTGACATTGTGAATCCCCATGGAACCAAGAGTCCATTGTGATACTGCGGTACCAAGGAGACCCCTGTGACACTGCAAGGCCTCATGGAAGCAGGGGGGAACCACTGGGACCCTGTTGGGCCCCATGGAAACAAGGAGCCAGTGTGACACAGTGGGGCCTCGTGGAACCAAGGACCCAATATGACACCAACATTGTGACACTGCGGGGCCCCGTGGATCCGAGGGAACAGGTAACAGGTGTGGTTGGCTTGGCCTGACTGCTCCAACTGACCTTGGCATGTCAAGGGTCTCTTTCATGTGCCCCTGAAACACTGGGGCTCTGGGCTTTCCTTCCTATAGGAAAGAACCATGCCTCTCATCCAGGTGTTGGGAGAGTCCCAGACTGGTCAGGCTCAGCAGGGAAGGGCATGTGGCAAATGCTCCTGCAGCCATTCCAGGCACTGGCAGGACAAGGCAGGGATTGCAGAAGCCCTGTGGGAGGGAAAAGAAGGGCATGTTGTGTGCCCAGACTCCAGCCAGGCCTGTGCCAGGGTCTGCTGGGGTCTCCTCAGAGCCAGGTTGGTGGGAGCTGGGCTGAAGAAGTGGAACATGGGGTGGGTGGGAATTGGGCTGAACAATGAGGGTCAAATGTCAGCCATGGTACAGAGTCCTCTTGGCAGCCACTCCCTGGTGCCATCCCTCAGTGGCCAGCCCTTGACCACCACTGGGGAACATTTCTAATATCTCTACAATGGGATGAAATGCACTTTCAACTGCTTTGTGGATGCTGCCAAGTTGCAGGGAGTCTGTAACCAAACTCATCTTGTTAATGGTGACTGCAAAACATATTTGGGCAAGAGGCCTGAGTTGGATAAATTTGTCTTGCCATCAGGTGCCAACCAAGCCACAAGAAAAGGAAGAAAAAACTTATGCATCAGAAGAAAGGCAGTTCAATAGGGACAAAAACCAAAACCCAACCAAAAATACCAAAGCAAAACCCACCCACAACAACAACACAAAAACCCCACAAACAAACCAACCACAAAAAGCAAAGACCACAAACAGAGGCAAAGCAAATGCACAGGAAATCTCCAATCAGCAGAAAATGTTCAACCACCTTGTGGCAGGAGAGGGTTCTGTATGTGTAGGTGCTGTTTGAAAGAAAAAGGTCTTAAAAAAGAAATTAATGCCCTCCACCTCCTGCTTCTCTCAGTTTCTTGCTGATCATGGTGTGACACGGAATGGAACATCCCTTGGGTCAGTCCAGCCCAGCTGTCCCATCCCTGTTCCCTTGGGAATCCTTGCCCAGCCCAAGCCCATTGGCTGGGGGAGTTGCAGACACCCCTCATGTGGGGCGAGCAGTGTGACAAGGACAGTAGGACAGAACAACATTAACTCTTCTCAAGGACAGTAGGACAGAACAGCACAGCCTTGGAGAAATAGATAGGACTTGTGATAAGGGGTACAACGATGTCAAAGGTAGTGGGGATAGCTAATGAATCAGTGTGTCTGATATAAACTCTGTTCACTCCATGCGTAGTGCACTCAAATGCATGAAGGATCACCTGAGTGACCACCATGCTGTAATAAAGAATAGCTGCTTTCAAATCCTCCAAACTGTGTGAGAAGGTTTCTCTCCAGCAGATTTCAGTAGCAGTGGTGCCCTTGACTCCATGATGCCCCACAGGTTCACAATGGCTCCTTGCTTTCAGGAGGCCCTGCTGTAGAACAATGGAGCCTTGGTTCCCTTAGGGTCCATACTGTCCAAATGGCCTCCTTGCTTCTGCTCTGCCACAATGCTCTCCTTGGTTCCACGAGGCCTTGGTGTGTCACAACAGCCCCTTGGTTCCATGAAGTGCCGTAGGGTCACCGTGGTCTCTTGGATCCGCAGTATCGCAATTGGTTACAAGCAGCCCCGCTGTGTCACAATGAATATTTGGTTCCACAGGGCCCTGCAGTGTCACAATGGTCCCTTGGTTCCATGAGGCCTCGTTGTATAACAATGGCCCCTTGTTCCATGAGGTTTGTACCGTCAACAATGGTCTCCTTGGTTCTGTAGTGTGAAAATGGCCCCTTGGTTCCATAAGGTTGCTCCATGTGGTCTGCTTGGCTCCATGAGTTTCTGCAGTGTCACAATGTCCTATAGTTTCCATGAGCTTCATTACAATCAACAATGTCCTTTTTTCCATTGAGGCCCAGAGTGTCACAATGGCTCCTTGGCTTCATGTGGATCACCTGTGTCACAATGGTCTCCTTGGTTCCATGAGGTTCCACAGTGTCACCATGGTCTCCTTTGATCCGCATTGTCATAATGGACAATTGCTTCCATGAGGCCCTGCAGTGTCACAATGGTCCCTTGGTTCCATAGGTTTTATGTTGTAACAATGGACTCCTTGGTTCTAGGAGCTCCCCTGCTTTTTGCAGAGGTGTCTTTGGTTCCAACAAGGCCCCGCTGTGTCTCAGTGCACCCTGGGTTCCATGTGGATCTGGAGCATCACAAAGGCTCCTTGGTTCCACGAGGTCCTGCTGTGTCACAATGGATCCTGTGCTCCATGAGGCCCTCCAAAGTCATCATGGAGGCTTGGTTCCATGAGGTTCCATTGTGTCCCAGTGGTCGCCTTGGTTCCATGGGTTTCCTTAGTGTCACAATGCTCTCCATGCTTCCATGATTCCCCACAATGTCACAATGCTCTCCATGCTTCCATTAGGCCCTGCTTTGCCACAATGGTCCCCTTGTTTCCATGAGGCCCCGCTGTGTCACAATGGACGCATGGTTCCATGATGTTGCGTGGTGTCACCGTGCTCTCCTTGAATCCGCAGTGGAACAATGGACCATTGGTTCCGTGCGGCCTGGCCGTGTCACAATGGGCTCCTTGATCCCATGATTCCCCAGGGTGTCACAATGGAGCCTTGTTTCTAGGAGGTTCTGTACTGTCACAATTGTCTCCTTGATGCCATCAGCCCCTGCAGTGTCACAATGGCTCCTTGGTTCCATGAGGAACACAAAAGCTTTGCATAAACATTGAGCAACAGCTGCTGAACACACCTGGGACACATCTGCTTGCATCAAAAGAGGGCTTCAAGCTGAGAATGGCACCAGCAGCTTCCATCTGCAACAGAGAGCCAGGGAAAGGACAGGGACAGAGAATTCAGTGGAAAGACACAGAGAATTCTTCTCCCAGAGATCATTCCTGCTCCCACTGTCCCTTGGAGAAAGGGGACATCATTGCAGGCAGCCTGTACTGAGCATGTGGCTCCTGAGTAGGGTTTGTTGTTTAGGAAACCTGTTCAGGCTTTTCGATTCTTTCCTTAAAAACAGGAAAACTTCTCCTGGGGCTGTGTGCAGGCAGAGCCCTGAGGAGAGCAGGTGGCACATGGTGCGCTGGGCTGGGACAGCCAGCTGCAGAGCTCAAGGGAAGAAGCCCAAAGTGGCACAATGGCTCCTTGGCTTCACGTGGATCACCTGTGTCACAATGGTCTCCTTGGTTCCATGAGGTTCCGCAGTGTCACCATGGTCTCCTTTGATCCGCACTGTCATCATGGACAATTGGTTCCATGAGGCCCCGCAGTGTCACAATGGTCCCTTGGTTCCATAGGTTTTATGTTGTAACAATGGACTCCTTGCTTCCATGAGCTAGCCTGCTTTTTGCAGAGGTGTCTTTGGTTCCAACAAGGCCCCGCTGTGTCTCAGTGCACCCTGGGTTCCATGTGGATCTGGAGTGTCACAAAGGCTCCTTGGTTCCACCAGGTCCTGCTGTGTCACAATGGATCCTGTGCTCCATGAGGCCCTCCAAAGTCATCATGGAGGCTTGGTTCCATGAGGTTCCATTGTGTCCCAGTGGTCGCCTTGGTTCCATGAGTTTCCTTAGTGTCACAATGCTCTCCATGGTTCCATGATTCCCCACAATGTCACAATGCTCTCCATGGTTCCATTAGGAATCAACAAACCTTCTACACTGGAATTCTGGAGGGTGGACTTTGGCCTATTCAGGACGCAGATTTGGGGAGTACCTTGGAAAACAGCTCTTAAAAACAAAGGTGTCCAGAAACAATGGCCACACGACAAGAAAGAAATCCTGAAGGCACAGGAGCAGGCTGTCCCTATGTGCCGAAAGATGAGCTGGCCGAGAAGAAGACCAGCCTGGAGTGGGCAAGGAGCTTTTGCAGGCACTCAGGGGAAAAAATAAAGCGGGTGCATCACCTTTGGGCAGAGGGGTAGGAAACTCAGGAAATGTTTAAGGATGTTGTTAGGTCACGCAGAAAGAAAATTAGAGGGGTGAGAGCTCCATTAGAACTTAACTGGCTGCTTCTCTGAAGGATAATAAAATTTTTTTATAACTACATTAATGGCAAAATGTGTTTTTTTGGGGGGGTTCTCATGGTTTAATGGGATATCCCTATATTTTGGGGGATCTCCTCATTGTTTTATGGGATCTCCTTGTGGTTTTGAGGTCTTCATGTTGTTTTTTCTGGTCTCATGGTTTTTTGGGTCTTGCCACGTGCTTTTTCGAGGTCTTGTAATGTATTTTGGGGGTCTCCTCATGGTCGTTTGGGGTCTTCTTATGGTTTTATGTAGTCACTGTGTGCTTTTTGGGGGTCTTCTTGGAGTTTATGGGGTCTCCTTATGATTTTTGTGGGCTTCTCATGTTTTTTTGGGTTCTTCTTATGGGTTTTGGGAGGTTTTCCCGTGGGTTTATGGGGTCTTCTCATGATTTTGGGGGTTTTCCCGTAGGTTTATGGGGTTTTCTTCTAGTTTTTTTGGGTTCTTGTCATGTGCTTTTTGGGGTCTTGTAAAATATTTTGGGTCTCCTCACAGTTTTTTTGGGGTTCCTCGTGATTTTTGGGTTCTTCTCATGGGCCGTTTTAGGGTGTCCTCATGGGTTTGGGGGGCTCCTCATGCATTTTATTGGGATCTCTTCTTGGGTTTTTTGGGGGTTTCCTTGTGATTTTTGGGATCTCCTTGTATTTTTTAGGGGTCTCCTTGTGGTTTTTTGGCATCTCCTCATGGATTTTTAGGGTGTCCTCACATTTTTTTGGTTTCTTTTCACACCTTTCAACTCCCCATTTTCCACCCCTTCCCTCAACTCTCCCCCTCCATCCGTGTCCACCTCAGAATGCCCATGGTCCTACCGGGCTGGAATTCCCAGTCATCCATCAAATTGTGGCTCTGGACCAAACTCCTGGCCAGGCAAAAAATCGGCCTCTGCGTTGTCACCTCCATGTCCCCAACCTGCGCCTGCCCGGGCAGCACATCCAGGGTGCCAAGGGTTGGGATCCGCACCCCCTGCAACCGGAATTTTTGGGATTTTGGGATCTGGTTCCCCACAGAAGTGGAATTTTGGGATTTTGAAGTGGAAACTTGGGATTTTGGGGTCTGCGTTCCATGGAACCGGAGTTTTGGGATCTTGAGATCTGTACCCCCTGCAAGCAGAACTTTGGGATTTTGGGATCTGCTCGCCCTGGAAGTGGAATTTCAGGATTTTGGAATGAGCCAGAGGTGACCTCGACCCCCAGGAGGGAACATGGTGGGGGAACTGGGGTGACCTTGTTCCGCAGCAGGAGCTGGTCCAGGACAAAGTCGGCCACCACGTCCCAAATTTCCTTCCACTCTGGGAATTGAGGGAAACTGAGTCAGGATCCTGACAGATCTGACATTCCCAGGGGTACAGGAGGGTGAGAGGTCATTCTGCACTCTCTCAGGATGTGGGATCAGGATGTGGGATCTGGATGTGGGGGGTGTGGGATGTCCCACCACCAGCCTAGCTCCTGTTGTGTCCCTAGGACACTCGGTGACGCTGCTGGTGGCACTGTGACTTCGGTGGGGCCTCTGTGACATCGTGGTGACACCGTGGGGTCACGGGCAGGGATACGGGGCTGGGGCAGGGAGGAGAGATGGGACATTGAATGGGGGACATGGAATGGGGGACGTGGGGGTGTGGGACAAGTGGGATGGTGAGGGAGGTATCTTTTCAGCTTTTTACCGGCTTGTGCTAGTAGTTCAATGCCTTAGAAAGCCTCAAACAACCCAGAGAGGTGGCACGGGCAATCCAGCATTTCAGTAGCTCTAAAATCGGTAACTGTGTCAGCTGCAAAGCAAATACCTCCAGCAGAAGCAAAGAGGGAGAAATACAGCTGTCTGCTCGCTCAATTTCCCACAGTTAGAAGCTTTCAAAAGAAACAGATGACAAGAGGCGTTTGCAGAAGGGGTAGCAGAGCCAAGAGAGGCGGGGCCTCCCTTGATCCTCTCTTTTATTCGGAGAAGGGGAAAGGGGAGGACTGGGGGCAGACCCGGGGTGACCGGCCAATCAGACACTGCTAAAGAGTCTGAGTTACATTTGGGTTTGCCCGAGCTTGGAACAAAGGAGCTCAGAGCACATGGCAGAGGCAAGTGTCCTCATGGGAGGGGAAGCTCAGAACAGGCAGCAACAGGATGGGACATGGAATGGGGGACATGGAATAGGGGATATGGGGGTGTGGGACAATGGGATGGGACATGGAACGGGGGATATGGGGGTGTGGGACAATGGGATGGGACATGGAATAGGGGATATGGGGGTGTGGGACAATGGGATGGGACATGGAACGGGGGATATGGGCGTGTGGGACAATGGGATGGGACATGGAATTGAAGACATGGGATGGGGATATGGGGGATGTGGGATGGGGCAGATGGAATGGGAATGGGGGGATGTGGGGGATGGGAGATGGGGATGAGGGACATGGGATGGAGAGGGAAATGTGGGGCATGGGGGATGTGGGGCATGGGGGATGGGTGATGAGTGACATGGGATGGGGGACAAGGGGACATGGGAGATGGGACATGGAGTGGGGGCCACAGGATAAGGACATGGAAGGGGGCAATGGGATGAGGGACACGGAAGATGGGGGAAATGGGGGACAGGAGGTGGGGGACATGAAATGGGGGACATGGAGTGGGGACTTGGAGGATGTTGGATGGGGGACACAGAATGGGGGACAAGGGAAACATGGGGGACACAGTCTCCAGGTGTTCAAAGAGATTACAATAAGCAGACACAATGACAAAGCAATTTTTGAGGCATTTTTCTTATTATCAGGTCCTTACACCCCGTCAATGCCCAAATCCCGGGACAGGGATCCCGGCTGCTTGGCTTCACCACCATCCAGCTCCACATGGGAGCCGCGATATCCCAGCACGGAGCAGCCGGGTCACCAGGGGCTCTCCCGACTGGCGGCTGAAATCTTTTCACACATCTCACAGCTCACCTGAGGACCGGGAGTGGGTGATTATCTGTGGCCTTGCCTCTTCCTCCAGTTGTGAGGGCCCTGCCTCTTCCTCTTCATCCCTCACTGAGGGATTGGTGATGATTTGGTCTCAGATGTCTTCTCCTGTATAGCAGGAGCTGCTCCGGCAGGGGCTGTTCCTCTGGCTCAGCTGCAGTTGGAGTGCCCACGGTGCCTGTTGCTCTGCTTTCCTCCTCCTCCCCCTGAGGGTGCTGTCCAGTGACCAGCAGTGTCCCAGAAACAGTAGCCAGGGCCCAGCAGGCTGCATCACTTTGCACCTCTCTGGAGCTGCTGCAGCATTTTCCTTCACGTATTCTATCACTTTAATGGGGTCCTGTGGCTGTTCAGGGGTGAACTTCCAAACCATTGGAGGAGAGGAGTTCTCCAAATACTGGCCCATTCCCTCCCACATTCCATGCCACTCGTGACTATCCACCCTCGGGGCAGGTCTCTGAATGACCGTCCTGGAAACTTCTGTCCTGACTCTAAACATGGTGTGGACCCCACTGAGGAGACCCGGCAGACACAGCAGCAAGAACAGGCTTTCCTTAACATCCAGAGGGAATTCAGAATTCCCCAAAGCTGTTGGAAAAGGCCTGAAGGAGGAGAAGGGGGTGAAAGGCTGGGCAAAATCATCACCCTCCCCTGTTCCCCCCACAGGCTGGGCACAATTATTAATGAATTCCCAGAGGTAGCACCCGAGGCCAGGGCAGGAGAGCAGCACTGGAGACACATCCCAAATGACCCCCACTGCCCTTGATGTTCTCACAGCACAAACTGATATCCTGCAGCACAGCAACAAAGCAATCCTGGTGCCTCTCCCTGCTCTGGAAAAGATCCCTGAGAGGAGCACAGACAGGAATATGCACAGGGTGAGGTCCCACAGCCCCATGAGCAGACCAAGGCACATTGTGCCCAGGGGCTCTGTCCCTGATACAGCAAATGCTCAGATCAAATTTGCTTCCAACCTGCTCTGTGCAGATCTGGTGTTTTACAACCCAAATGCCCCCCATTTTCCCCAGAAAGCTGCTGTCCCCCATCCACTCAGCCCCTTTGCAATCACAATCTGCTATAATTTCCCATTTGCCCTTCATCTCTCAGTGTTCACACGGGGATTGTGAAGCCTCTTCTGCTCCAGGAGCCTGGTTGGGAAGCAATTGGCCCCATAACCTGGGGACAAGATATTAATGACAAAACTGCTCATGCCAGCAGAGACAAGACAGGGGCAGAGGAAAGGGGAGAGCCAGGCCCAGGGGACAGGGCTGGAATGGTGATGGCTGTGAGGTCACTCCCAGTGCAGCAGCCTGGCTGGCCCTCAGCAGACATTGTGGCCAGGAAGCACTGTGAGGTCACCCAGCACATCAGAGACCCCACACAACAGGAATTCCATCCCTGGGGAGGTGAAGGAGTGAGGCAGCAGGGAGAGGCCCCACCTGGGCTCTGATTCTGGGGCACCTCTGTTGCACAACCTGACCAGCCCTGGCACACAGGGAGGCCGGCCGGGCTCATGGCCACCCTGCTCTGTCTAGCCCTGCAACTGGGGAAAAATCTTTCCTCATCTCCTGGCTGAACATCCTGTTTCACCCAACACCCCTTGTCTTTCATCCTCCTCACACGCTCCAGCCAAGCTTTCTCTGCCTAAAAACAACAAAGTCACCATTTCTACATTTCCCCTTTGCAAACTGTCCTTGCTGTCACCTCCTGGCAGTGGCCTCATGGGCCCTGTCAGAGCCCGCCCTGTCCCTGCCCTGCCCCAGCTCTGCTGCCCCACAGCTGCTGGATCAGGAGGGGCAGAGCCATGGGGGAGGGGAATGCACAGGGACTCCTCCTGGGAGGGACCTTGGGAGGTTTCCAGGCCAGGCCAAAGCCCAGCCAGCAGAGAAAGGGACCCAGGGATGGGCTGTTTGTGTGCTCTGCCATGGCAGGAGAAGATGCAGAGCCACCAGCTCCCTTCATGCCGTTCTCTCTCTGTTTTCTCAAACTTGTGCCTCTACAAACCACCATGATCCCTTCCCTTGCCTTCCTGTATCCTTTTCTAGGCATCCCTCAGGAAGTCTGGAAAATGCTCTTTCTGTCTGACCTCCATGAGTCTCAGACCCAGAGGAAAAACCCCATCCTCATCTGTGAGGTCATCCTGGGAGAGTCTGCCACTGACCCACTTGGGGAATCTTTCATGCAGAAATGTTGGAACATTCTCTGACTTGTTTTAGACGGTTTGAATTTTGAATGGTTTCTGCACAAATATGGCAATTCATGTCCCTGCTATGGCAATTCTTTGATTTTCATGGAAATATAAGGGATTAGGTGAGATGAAAATGCTAACATGGTGAAAGCAGGTATTTGCAGCCCTATGGAGAAGCAGTTGGTAAAATAAGAATCAAAGAATGATGGGGCTTAGAGACCTCAACTACAGGATCAGTATGTGGAGGTGGAGATGCCTGGGCTCAGTGGTTTGGAGACTGTAGTGGTTTGGTCCAAAATACTCATTACTGTTTATCTTCTGTGAGATAAGAATTAGGAGAAACGCAAAGCAGGCAGCAAACTTGAAAGAATCTAAAGAAGTTTATTAACAGACCTAAAAGAGGGAAAAAAAATTATACCATAGCTTCAGAACTCTCCTCCTCCCCCCACCTTCCTCCCTTCTCCCACTGACAATGTAAAGACAACCCTTAAGATGTTCAGTCTGTTTACCACTTCCATAATAACCTTGTTCAGTCCAGTTAGAAAGAGAAGTCTCTTCTTGCTCGTGCTATGAAAACATTATCACAACGAGCCAGCTGCCCACTTCCAAATATTGTTCAGTCCATTTAGGAAGAGGAGTCTCTCTGCTCGTGATGTGAGTCCCTTCCCCCGACTTGCAGCTTTTCCTGCAACTGCTTTCGAGGGTCCACTCTTGAAGTTGTTTGGGGTACAATTTTAAGGTTGAGCCGTTCAGAAACAAAAACCAGAGGCCCTTCTCCTTTCCTGGGAGCAAAGGGTCTTCCTCATCTTCATCGTTAGGACTATCTCTGGGAGCATCTCTAGGAACTGAGGTTTTTCTCCTTTCCTCTTTGGAGCAAAAGTCCTCATCTGGTTCATCTCTCTCTGTCCAAACTTCTCATGAAATTACAGCTGCGGCAGCATCTGCCTATTGCTTACGAGTTGAACACTCCACCCCCCATATCTTCATGAAATTACAACGGGATACTCTGATATATCATAGCTTCACAACAGACTTTCAGCTTTAAGCATCTCCTCTCTCTCTTCCCTCAGGTTTTCAGCTCTTCACAGCAATAAAAGGGTTAATCTCACCTCGGCCTTGCAGCTGGAATGTGGCTTATCGCTGTTGGTCACTGACCTCTGCCGGACAGAGGTGCCGCTTTGCTGAATCTCGGCCGCAGTGGAGGGGGGGTTCCGAGCTGCTCCGGTCACCCACGGCAAGGCAGTGGGGGCGGGGTTCCACGGCTGGAACAGGCCCATGGCTCCAGGCTGGCCGTGGCCCAGCCCGGCCTGGCCCAAGCAGGGCCTGGCCGGGCCTGCTAGCCCCCACACGGGGCCTGCAGCCACCTGTGCCAGCACTGGAAACGAGAGAGAGCTTGGGGGGGAGTTTGTCTATTCTTAAGTGTGGATCACAGAGGCGGTCACAACTTTAAGTGGCTTAAAGAATTGTCGATATTCAAACTGGCCAGCTGATAGGTTCTATCAGGTCCCAGAGGAAGCTGTAAGCACCCCTTAGCAAGGATATCCCTTCCGGGACTATGCTTGCTAACCTATGACATGAGGGAAAAAAGAGGGTGCATCACATTTGAAGGAATGTCAGGTATCGCAGGAAATGTTTAAGGGAGTCTTTAGGTCATGTAGGAAAAAACTTAGAGAGGCAAAAGCCCAGTTAGAACTCAATCTGGCCACTTCTGTGAAGGACAATAAAAATATTTTCATAAACACATTAATGGCAAAAGGGAGGGCAAGGAGAACCTCCATTCCCTGTTAGATGGAGGAGGGAATTTAGTAACTAAAGATGAGGAAAAGGCTGACCTACTTAACCTCTTCTTTGCCTATCTTTTCAACATTAAGACAGGTCGTCCTCAGGACAAGTGGCCTCCTGGGCTGGTAGATGGGGACAGGGAGCAGAACAGCCCCTGTAATCCAGGAGGAAGCAGCTGGTGACTGCTGAGCCCCTCAGATGCTCACAGGTGTCTCTGGGAGCAGATGGAATCCATCCTAGGGGGATGAGGGAGCTGCTGGATGAGCTCCCCAAGCGTGGATTTCAGTGTCTTCATTGATGATCTGGATGAGGGCATTGAGTCCAGCACCAGCAAATCTGCAGATGACACCAAGCTGGGTGCGAGTGTGGATCTGCTGGAGGGTAGGAGGGCTCTGCACAGGGACCTGGACAGGCTGGATCCAGGGCCCAAATCCAACCATGGGAGGTTCAACAAGACCAAGTGCCAGCTCCTGCACTTTGGCCACAACAACCCCTGCAGCGCTACAGGCTGGGGACAGAGTGGCTGGACAGCGGCCAGGCAGAAAGGGACCTGGGGGCACTGATGGACAGCAGGCTGGACATGAGCCAGCAGTGTGCCCACGTGGCCAAGGAGGCCAATGGCTCCTGGCCTGGATCAGGAATGGAGTGGCCAGCAGGACCAGGGCAGGGATTCTCCCCCTGTCCTGGGCACTGGTGAGGCCGCACCTCGAGTGCTGTGTCCAGTTCTGGGCCCCCAATTTAGGAAGGACATTGAGGGGCTGGAGCGTGTCCAGAGAAGGGCAACAAGGCTGGTGAGGGGTCTGGAACACAAGTGCTGTGAGGAGTGGCTGAGGGAGCTGGGGTTGTTTCTCCTGGAGAAGAGGAGGCTCAGGGGAGACAAGGAGGTGTCAGGGCACGGCTTGGGCTTGATGATGTCCAAGGTCTTTTCCAGCCTGGTTGATTCTGTGATTCTCTGAAACCACCCTTGAAGCAGCTGCAGGATGAGCCCTGGGCCTCCTCTTCAGAAGGTCCAGCAGCCCCTGTCCCTCAGCTTCTCCACACGCGCCCCAAAGCCCATCCTGTCAGTCCTGCAGAGCCTCTCCAGCTCCTCCTCACTGCCCCACAACAGGGAGCCCCACACCCAGACACAGCAGCCCAGATGTGCCCCCCTGGCCTGTGGTGCCCCTGGCAAGGGAACAGCTCGAGGCACTGCAGGGCCCTGCAGACAATTCCTGCAGCACTTGTAGGATGATCCTGCTCCCCAAGGGACGTTCCCGTGGTGCCAAGGCAGGAACTGAAATGGGGAGTGGGGCCAGAGAGGAAAGGGCAACCAGGGCTGGGCTGTTTGCAGGGGAGGGGACAGGGAAGGGCAAGAGCAAGAAATGTGGAGCAGGAGAGAGGAAAGAAAGCAAAGGTGAGGCAGAGGAAATGCTCAGGGCTGTTTGGGGGTGGCTGCCAGGCAGCCCTGGCTCTGAGCAACAACGTCTGCAGTGGGACAGGAAACTCAGAGCTGATGGGAACAAACTTTCTGGCTGACTTGAGAGGCCACGACAAAGCTGAGAGGTTTCCCTGCCGTCCCCCAGCCCTTGCTGGCCCCCAGGGGCTGATGGCATTTGTGCTCACTCAGGTTCCTCTCCCCACACCAAGACCGTGGGGTGCTCACGCCTGGGCTGTGCAGTGCAAACAGGGGCTCCTGAGCCAGTCCTGCCGTGGGTGTGCCTGCAAGGATCCAGCCCCTCTCTGAGCTGGGGAGAGGCCAGGGCTGCAGAGGGGGGATGTTGCTGGCAGGTGCATGAGGCCGCTCTGGGACGCTGCCCTGGGGTGTCCAGCGCAGGGGGGATGGATCAGCCCCTGCTCTGCTGCTCCTTCCCGGCTCCCCCAGGGACCCTGCAGAGCACCAGCCATGCTGGTTGCCCCCACCCTGCCCACGGCCACCCTGGGGCTGCTCACGGGGGTTTTCTCTGCTGAGCACTGGCCTGGGCGTGCTCTTGAGAGAGCCTGGGCAAGGAGCCTGGAGCCCCCAGGCCCTGCCCTGAGGCGTCAGCGCTGGCCCAGCAGTGCCCATGGCCTGTCCCTGCTGCAGCCCCGGCACTGCCACCCCAGGGCTGGGAGCGAGCCCCAGAGCACTCAGGCCCTGCAGCAACACCAGGGGCAGGAGGGCAGCGGGGCAGTGGCACGGGAGCAGCACTGGCAGCACCAAGGGCTGCTGCTCCTGGGCACAGCTGCTGTGCCCCCCTGATCTGCCCCCAGCTCTGCACACAGACATTGCTGCTGCAGCTCCACAGAAGGCAACTAAAGGGGCATCTCTGCTGGAAACTTTGCTGGCAGATCCTTGAGTTCATTTAAAGGCAGCGAGAGCACAGCTCCTCATTGACACAGTCTGGGGCCACAGCCAAGGTGCAGAGAAACAAAATGAGAAATGGAAGAAATATTGCCCTTGCTTTGTGGACAACAATAAATTACTGAAGGCAGAGAAAATAACCCCAGAACCAAACCAAGTAGAACTATCAAAGACTAGTTTTATTACAAGTGATTTGCAAAAATTGGCAACCAGTTTAATGTTTCTTAAATCGTCCAGCCATCAGTGCCCACACTGCAGCCTTGAGCTCCTGGTTCCTCAGGCTGTAGATGAGGGGGTTCAGGGCTGGAGGCACCACCGAGTACAGAACTGACAGGGCCAGATCCAGGGATGGGGACGAGATGGAGGGGGGCTTCAGGTAGGCAAATGCTGCAGTGCTGAGGAACAGGGAGAGCACGGCCAGGTGAGGGAGGCACGTGGAAAAGGCTTTGTGCCGTCCCTGCTCAGAGGGGATCCTCAGCACGGCCCTGAAGATCTGCACATAGGAGAAAACCATGAACACAAAACAGCCAAAATACAGAAAAGCACTCAGCACAATAAGCACAAGCTCCCTGAGGTTGGATTGCGAGCAGGAGAGCTTGAGGATGTGTGGGACTTCACAGAAGAACTGGCCCAGGGCATTGCCCTGGCACAGGGGCAGGGAAAATGTATTGGCCGTGTGCAGCAGAGCATTGAGAAAGGCACTGGCCCAGGCAGCTGCTGCCATGTGGGCACAAGCTCTGCTGCCCAGGAGGGTCCCGTAGTGCAGGGGTTTGCAGATGGACACGTAGCGGTCGTAGCACATGACGGTGAGGAGGGAAAACTCTGCTGAGATGAAGAACACAAAGCAAAACACCTGAGCAGCACATGCTGAGTAGGAGATGTGGCTGGTGCCCCAGAGGGAATTGTGCATGGCCTTGGGGACAGTGGTGCAGATGGAGCCCAGGTCGGTGAGGGCCAGGTTGAGCAGGAAGAAGAACATGGGGCTGTGCAGGTGCTGGCCGCAGGCTACGGCGCTGATGATGAGGCCGTTGGCCAGGAGGGCAGCCAGGGAGATGCCCAGGAAGAGGCAGAAGTGCAGGAGCTGCAGCTGCCGCGTGTCTGCCAATGGCAGCAGGAGGAAGTGGCTGATGCAGCTGCTGTTGGACATTTGCTGCCTCTGGCCATGGGGATCTGTTCTAGGAGGAGACAGTGACAAGTCAGGAGAGACTTTCCTGAGCAATGCCCAAGCCCTTTCTCCCAGCCCTGCCCCTGACACTCTGTGCCACCCAATTTTCCTTTTCTCAGAGCCCTTCCCTCAGCCCCGTGCCTGGAGCTCTGCTGGGATCTGGCCCTGTTGCCGTGACGAGCAGGGGCTGTGCCCGTGGACACCGAGGAATCAGCTCTGCTCTGCAGCAGTGGGGTCATGGGACAGGGGGACAAGGGCCAGTCCTGGGGTTGGAATTTGTCAAACAGAACTGCTCCTGAGGCAGAGGAGCTGGGCAGCATCTCCTGTGCCAGGGCCAAGGAACGGTGATGCCCAAAGGCACTTTGAGAGGGTTTCCTGCTGTGCCCAGGGAGAGCAGAGAGAGCTGAGCAATGCAAGAGCATTGGCTGTAACTCAGTGAAGGGTGAGGGGAGCTGCTCTGTCGCTCCATCTGTCCCCAGCTGCCCTTCCTGAGATCGAGGGCAGTCACTGTGTTCCCCTGAAAATCAGCCTGGCACAGCTGAGAGCAGAGGGAGCCACAGCAGAGCAAAGTGGCTCAGCCTTTCTCAGAGTCTCAGCCCCACTGCTGGCCAAGGACACTCCCGGCCCCGGTGTCCCCTGGAAGGCAGCTGACAGCTGGGATGGCATCCCGAGGGCACAGCCAGGCTCCTGTCCATGGCACTGCTGGAGGAGAGCCGGCTCATTGCCAGCCTCCCAGCCCGGCCTGCCCAGAGCTCCCGGGGCAGAGGGAGCTGGGACACCCCATTGCTGTGCTCAGCCTGCACAGGAGGAGCCCCAGGGCTGGGCCTGAGCCTGCAGCTGGAAGTGCCATTCCCAGAGAGCCCCTCAGCAGCGCCAGGAGCAGCTGAGCAGGGCAAGGAGAGAGAGCCGGGCCCTGAGGAAAAGCCTTTCCCTGCCCAGCGCTGCCCAGCCCCTCCCGGGCAGCACCAGGGCAGGACAGTCGCCCTCAGGCCCCGGGCAGCAGGAACGGGCCCGTGGCCGCAGAGATGCCCTTCATCTCTGCTGCTGCTCTGCCGGCCCAGGAGGGCACCGAGGGCCCCGAGCCCCCGGGCTGAGGGCACCGAGCCCCCGGGCTGAGGGCCCCGAGCCCCCGGGCTGAGGGCTGTGCTGGCTGCGAGGGGACACCGGAGCTGCGCTGCTCAGGGCGGTGTCTGCACTGCAGGGCAGCGCCGGCAGCTGCCACAGCTCCCCTCAGCAGGGCTGCCCTCAGCGCTGCCTCCCTCCCTCCCTGCCCACGGCTCTGCTGCTGGAGCTGGCCCAGCCGGGAGCTGCTCCTGCGGCCCGGGCTCCGTCCCTGCCGCTGCTGCCGGAGCCCAGCCCAGCCCCTGGGCCAGCCCTGCCCGGCAGCCGCTCGGGGCTGCGGCGATTAAAGAACAGCTCCCCCGGGCCTGGGCACCATGGAAAGGTGATGCTGGCTGCATCTGGAGGCTGGCGAGGTGCAGGCACTTGCTGAGGCTCCCAGGAATCCTCGGCGGGATGGTTTAAGAGCCTCAGGCCCTGCTCTGCCCTGCACAGCTGAGTTTCCATTCCCACCAAGCTGAGCCTGGGAGAAGTGGGAGCACAGACTGAGGAAAGCAGACACTCAAGCAGGAATCCCATGCCCTGAATGTGCTCATGAAGAGTCCCCTCAGAAATGAGCTGGGCATGAGCTGGAGCTCGGAGCAGCCCTGGCCCCCACAGCAGCCTCTCCACAGCAGCAGGACCTGCCCTGCAGCAGTCACTCCTTGCAGCCACAGCTCCCCTCCAGCGCCCATGGGGAGCTCCCAGGCAGGCTGAGAGCTGCCCCTGGCAGGTGGCAGATGCCCTGGCCTGGCAAAGAGCCCTCAGGGCTGCAGGAGCTGCTCTGCAGGACAGCCCTGGGCACCCCTGGCTGCTGCCCACCTTCACAGCCTGCAGCCGGCCCTGGCAGCAGGAGCCGTCCTGCCCTGTCCCTCTGACGGTGCCCAGGGCAGCCCCGCTCTGCAGCACATCCTCCCCCAAAGCAGGAACGGCAGCAGAGCCATCCTCACAGCCATGGCAGCCGTGTCATGGGCCAGCTCTAGAGGATCCCTGCAGCCAGAGGCTCACTGTGTCAGGAGTGGTGAAGATTTCTCCATGAATAAGCTCAGAATTGTCCTTCAGCTGCTTTAAGCCTCTGTCTGCTTCACTCCTCTCAGGTACCTGCAGGCAGTGCCCTCAGCCCTGCTGGGCTGGGAGAGGAGCAGCTCATTAGGAGAAATGTCTTTATGGTTGCCAGGAGCTGCCTCTGTGCCAGGAGCCCGGCCCAGTTCAGCAGCACAGACACAGCACAGGGACTGTAATGGCCCTCTCGGGGCTCTGGTGTTGTTTACACTGGCCTCAGTCCCTGAGAGTGTGTCCAAAAAACTTCTCAACAACTCAAAGTTAAAGTGAAACAATGAAGTTTCTTGAAGTTTTAATGGGTGCCACTGAGGGACAGGACTGAGAAAGTGTCCCCAGGTTCCAGTCAGAGCAGAACACTGCAGGCAGTGATGACAGGGGGGGACAAGCAAGGGAAAGGTGTCTCTGGTGCTGAGCAAAGCTGGACGTGTTTGAGGAATGCAAAGGGCCAAGGTCTGAGCCCCAGCCCCTGGCAAGGCAGATCCTGTCCCTCCCTCAGTGCTCAGGGCTCTTGCCGGGGCACTGGGATGTGGGGATGGGCAGTGCCCAGGGCAGCACCATGGGGCAGCCCCTGCCAGGCTGCTGAGCAGGGACAAGGAGGCACTGAGGCCCCAGGGCTGCAAGGGTCACTTGTCTCCTGCTGGCCTCAGGGCCAGGGCCAGCAGCCGTGGCCCAAGTGCTGCACAAGTTGGCTCTGTCAGGGCCTTGCAGCTGCTGCCCATCCCTCTGCCCTCTCCAGCCCAGGCTGTGCCACGCTGTCCCTGCCCTGCCCCTCTGTCCCTGCAGGCTGTCCTCATCCCCCCGGCTGCCCCACCTGGCTGGCCCCTTCCTTTGCTGGCAGCTCTGCGTCCTGCCTGCCTCTGCCTTGGCACACAAAGCCTTGGGCTTGATACCAAAAGGCTTCATTCCATTTTTACCATGTCTGTGAACTTTTAGCAGAGGAACAAGGCATGCAGGGGCTGCTTTCCCAGCAGGGACGGATGGAAGAGAAGAAGAAGACATCTGGCTCAAGGGTGCAGTGATAGAAAAAACAAGGACTGAATGTGGGAACTTGGGGTGGGTTTTAAGGAAATGGGTGAATTGTAATACGCATGTAGCGACTGGATGTGAGCAACACACTTGTAGAGTCACGTGTCCACGTAAGGTTAGGAGTTATCCCCTGCTGGAGCTCAGGCCTGAATAAATGATGCTCTCTTTAACAACAAATCAGTGTTAAGGAGTCATAAGTAATATGCTGATATTTCGGAGATTTGGTGACAGTGCGGCCTCACAGAACCAAGGAATCAACAGTGACACTGTGGGACCCCATGGAACCAATGGTCCATTGTGCCAATGCAGATCCAAGGATCCATGGTGGCACTGTGGAACCAAGGAGATCGTTGTTGACAGTATGAACGCTCATGGAACCATGAGCCACTGTGACACAGAGTGGCCACATGGAGCCAAGGGTTTGTGACTCTGCAGATCCCAGGAGACCCTTGTGACTGAGGAACCTCATGGAACCAAGGGTCCATTGTGACACTGTGGAGCCCTGTGGAACCAAGGGGACCACAGAGACATTGTGGGGCTTCATCGAACAATGGAGACCATTATGACACTTTGGGACCCACTGGAACCAAGGGGCCATTGTGACACTGCAGAGCCTCCTATAACCAAGGGGCCATTATAGCACGGCAGGGCCTCATGGAATCAAGGGGTCCATTGTGACCCTGTGGGGCTCCATGGCACCCAGGGTCCATTCTGATGCCATGAAACCAAGGAGACCATTGTTACACTAAACGGCATCACGGAACCAAGGAAGCCATTGTCAGGAAAATTAATCCAAAACACCAGAGGTTTATGTCCAAAATGGAGACAGAGGAGTCCCAATACTGTATTTGAATAAAGGAAGAGGACATGGGGCATTTCTCTGGGGTCTGTCAAGTTGTTAGAGGATGTAGTCTCCTTTCTCTTCTAATTTCCTGGCCGATTTCCCTCTCTCTTTGCCCATTGGCTGAGGTACTTGAGAGCTACAGACTTCCCAAATCACTTAAAACAGACCCTACCAATGTATACCCCTCCCTTTTTCTTTTCTTTTGGAATTTATGGTTCTTGCCATTGCTTCTTTTATCTCTCAGTATCTACCTATCAGCAGACCCACAGTTTGTTTGTAAAGACAAATTGATCTCATTCCTTTCACCACTGTGACCCAGTGGGGCTCCATGGAACCATGCAGACCATTGTGACACTTGGAGGCCTCGTGGAACCGAAGGACCATTGTGGCCCTGCAGGGCCTTGTGGAACCAAGGGCACAACAGTGACACTGTGAGGCTCCAAGGGCCCAAGGGGGCATTCTCACACTGCAGAACCAAGGGTCCATTGTGGCACAGTGGGGCCTCATGAAACCAAAGGGCCATTTTGACACTTTGAGGCCTTGTGAAACCAAAGGACCCTTGTGGCACTTCAGGGCCTTGTGGAACCAAGGCGACCATAGTGACACTGTGGGGCTCAATGGAACCAAGGGGCCCTTGTGACACTGTGGGGTCTCATGGAACCAATGGTCTACTGTGACACTGCAGGGCCTTATGGAATCACAGAGACTGTTGTGACACCACAGGCCCCATTGAACCAAGGGGCCATTGTGACACTTTGCAGCCCCATGGAACCAAGGAGGCCATTGTGACACTACAAGGCCTCATGGAAGCAGGGAACCATTGTGACACTATGGGACCTTCTCAGGCCAAGGGGCCGTTGTGTCACTGTGTGGCACCATGGAACCAAGGAGAGCATTGTGACACTCCAGGGCCCCATGGAACTAAGGATTCATGTAACAGTGTGGGGACTCATGGAATCAAAGGTCCATTGTGATATTGCGGGGCCTCATGGAGTTCTGAAGACCATTATGACACTTCAAGGCCTCCTTGAATCAAGGGGCTCTGCAGGACCTTGTGGAACCAAGGAGACCCTTCTGACATTGTGAATCCCCATGGAACCAAGAGTCCATTGTGATACTGCGGTACCAAGGAGACCCCTGTGACACTGCAAGGCCTCATGGAAGCAGGGGGGAACCACTGGGACCCTGTTGGGCCCCATGGAAACAAGGAGCCAGTGTGACACAGTGGGGCCTCGTGGAACCAAGGACCCAATATGACACCAACATTGTGACACTGCGGGGCCCCGTGGATCCGAGGGAACAGGTAACAGGTGTGGTTGGCTTGGCCTGACTGCTCCAACTGACCTTGGCATGTCAAGGGTCTCTTTCATGTGCCCCTGAAACACTGGGGCTCTGGGCTTTCCTTCCTATAGGAAAGAACCATGCCTCTCATCCAGGTGTTGGGAGAGTCCCAGACTGGTCAGGCTCAGCAGGGAAGGGCATGTGGCAAATGCTCCTGCAGCCATTCCAGGCACTGGCAGGACAAGGCAGGGATTGCAGAAGCCCTGTGGGAGGGAAAAGAAGGGCATGTTGTGTGCCCAGACTCCAGCCAGGCCTGTGCCAGGGTCTGCTGGGGTCTCCTCAGAGCCAGGTTGGTGGGAGCTGGGCTGAAGAAGTGGAACATGGGGTGGGTGGGAATTGGGCTGAACAATGAGGGTCAAATGTCAGCCATGGTACAGAGTCCTCTTGGCAGCCACTCCCTGGTGCCATCCCTCAGTGGCCAGCCCTTGACCACCACTGGGGAACATTTCTAATATCTCTACAATGGGATGAAATGCACTTTCAACTGCTTTGTGGATGCTGCCAAGTTGCAGGGAGTCTGTAACCAAACTCATCTTGTTAATGGTGACTGCAAAACATATTTGGGCAAGAGGCCTGAGTTGGATAAATTTGTCTTGCCATCAGGTGCCAACCAAGCCACAAGAAAAGGAAGAAAAAACTTATGCATCAGAAGAAAGGCAGTTCAATAGGGACAAAAACCAAAACCCAACCAAAAATACCAAAGCAAAACCCACCCACAACAACAACACAAAAACCCCACAAACAAACCAACCACAAAAAGCAAAGACCACAAACAGAGGCAAAGCAAATGCACAGGAAATCTCCAATCAGCAGAAAATGTTCAACCACCTTGTGGCAGGAGAGGGTTCTGTATGTGTAGGTGCTGTTTGAAAGAAAAAGGTCTTAAAAAAGAAATTAATGCCCTCCACCTCCTGCTTCTCTCAGTTTCTTGCTGATCATGGTGTGACACGGAATGGAACATCCCTTGGGTCAGTCCAGCCCAGCTGTCCCATCCCTGTTCCCTTGGGAATCCTTGCCCAGCCCAAGCCCATTGGCTGGGGGAGTTGCAGACACCCCTCATGTGGGGCGAGCAGTGTGACAAGGACAGTAGGACAGAACAACATTAACTCTTCTCAAGGACAGTAGGACAGAACAGCACAGCCTTGGAGAAATAGATAGGACTTGTGATAAGGGGTACAACGATGTCAAAGGTAGTGGGGATAGCTAATGAATCAGTGTGTCTGATATAAACTCTGTTCACTCCATGCGTAGTGCACTCAAATGCATGAAGGATCACCTGAGTGACCACCATGCTGTAATAAAGAATAGCTGCTTTCAAATCCTCCAAACTGTGTGAGAAGGTTTCTCTCCAGCAGATTTCAGTAGCAGTGGTGCCCTTGACTCCATGATGCCCCACAGGTTCACAATGGCTCCTTGCTTTCAGGAGGCCCTGCTGTAGAACAATGGAGCCTTGGTTCCCTTAGGGTCCATACTGTCCAAATGGCCTCCTTGCTTCTGCTCTGCCACAATGCTCTCCTTGGTTCCACGAGGCCTTGGTGTGTCACAACAGCCCCTTGGTTCCATGAAGTGCCGTAGGGTCACCGTGGTCTCTTGGATCCGCAGTATCGCAATTGGTTACAAGCAGCCCCGCTGTGTCACAATGAATATTTGGTTCCACAGGGCCCTGCAGTGTCACAATGGTCCCTTGGTTCCATGAGGCCTCGTTGTATAACAATGGCCCCTTGTTCCATGAGGTTTGTACCGTCAACAATGGTCTCCTTGGTTCTGTAGTGTGAAAATGGCCCCTTGGTTCCATAAGGTTGCTCCATGTGGTCTGCTTGGCTCCATGAGTTTCTGCAGTGTCACAATGTCCTATAGTTTCCATGAGCTTCATTACAATCAACAATGTCCTTTTTTCCATTGAGGCCCAGAGTGTCACAATGGCTCCTTGGCTTCATGTGGATCACCTGTGTCACAATGGTCTCCTTGGTTCCATGAGGTTCCACAGTGTCACCATGGTCTCCTTTGATCCGCATTGTCATAATGGACAATTGCTTCCATGAGGCCCTGCAGTGTCACAATGGTCCCTTGGTTCCATAGGTTTTATGTTGTAACAATGGACTCCTTGGTTCTAGGAGCTCCCCTGCTTTTTGCAGAGGTGTCTTTGGTTCCAACAAGGCCCCGCTGTGTCTCAGTGCACCCTGGGTTCCATGTGGATCTGGAGCATCACAAAGGCTCCTTGGTTCCACGAGGTCCTGCTGTGTCACAATGGATCCTGTGCTCCATGAGGCCCTCCAAAGTCATCATGGAGGCTTGGTTCCATGAGGTTCCATTGTGTCCCAGTGGTCGCCTTGGTTCCATGGGTTTCCTTAGTGTCACAATGCTCTCCATGCTTCCATGATTCCCCACAATGTCACAATGCTCTCCATGCTTCCATTAGGCCCTGCTTTGCCACAATGGTCCCCTTGTTTCCATGAGGCCCCGCTGTGTCACAATGGACGCATGGTTCCATGATGTTGCGTGGTGTCACCGTGCTCTCCTTGAATCCGCAGTGGAACAATGGACCATTGGTTCCGTGCGGCCTGGCCGTGTCACAATGGGCTCCTTGATCCCATGATTCCCCAGGGTGTCACAATGGAGCCTTGTTTCTAGGAGGTTCTGTACTGTCACAATTGTCTCCTTGATGCCATCAGCCCCTGCAGTGTCACAATGGCTCCTTGGTTCCATGAGGAACACAAAAGCTTTGCATAAACATTGAGCAACAGCTGCTGAACACACCTGGGACACATCTGCTTGCATCAAAAGAGGGCTTCAAGCTGAGAATGGCACCAGCAGCTTCCATCTGCAACAGAGAGCCAGGGAAAGGACAGGGACAGAGAATTCAGTGGAAAGACACAGAGAATTCTTCTCCCAGAGATCATTCCTGCTCCCACTGTCCCTTGGAGAAAGGGGACATCATTGCAGGCAGCCTGTACTGAGCATGTGGCTCCTGAGTAGGGTTTGTTGTTTAGGAAACCTGCTCAGGCTTTTCGATTCTTTCCTTAAAAACAGGAAAACTTCTCCTGGGGCTGTGTGCAGGCAGAGCCCTGAGGAGAGCAGGTGGCACATGGTGCGCTGGGCTGGGACAGCCAGCTGCAGAGCTCAAGGGAAGAAGCCCAAAGTGGCACAATGGCTCCTTGGCTTCACGTGGATCACCTGTGTCACAATGGTCTCCTTGGTTCCATGAGGTTCCGCAGTGTCACCATGGTCTCCTTTGATCCGCACTGTCATCATGGACAATTGGTTCCATGAGGCCCCGCAGTGTCACAATGGTCCCTTGGTTCCATAGGTTTTATGTTGTAACAATGGACTCCTTGCTTCCATGAGCTAGCCTGCTTTTTGCAGAGGTGTCTTTGGTTCCAACAAGGCCCCGCTGTGTCTCAGTGCACCCTGGGTTCCATGTGGATCTGGAGTGTCACAAAGGCTCCTTGGTTCCACCAGGTCCTGCTGTGTCACAATGGATCCTGTGCTCCATGAGGCCCTCCAAAGTCATCATGGAGGCTTGGTTCCATGAGGTTCCATTGTGTCCCAGTGGTCGCCTTGGTTCCATGAGTTTCCTTAGTGTCACAATGCTCTCCATGGTTCCATGATTCCCCACAATGTCACAATGCTCTCCATGGTTCCATTAGGAATCAACAAACCTTCTACACTGGAATTCTGGAGGGTGGACTTTGGCCTATTCAGGACGCAGATTTGGGGAGTACCTTGGAAAACAGCTCTTAAAAACAAAGGTGTCCAGAAACAATGGCCACACGACAAGAAAGAAATCCTGAAGGCACAGGAGCAGGCTGTCCCTATGTGCCGAAAGATGAGCTGGCCGAGAAGAAGACCAGCCTGGAGTGGGCAAGGAGCTTTTGCAGGCACTCAGGGGAAAAAATAAAGCGGGTGCATCACCTTTGGGCAGAGGGGTAGGAAACTCAGGAAATGTTTAAGGATGTTGTTAGGTCACGCAGAAAGAAAATTAGAGGGGTGAGAGCTCCATTAGAACTTAACTGGCTGCTTCTCTGAAGGATAATAAAATTTTTTTATAACTACATTAATGGCAAAATGTGTTTTTTTGGGGGGGTTCTCATGGTTTAATGGGATATCCCTATATTTTGGGGGATCTCCTCATTGTTTTATGGGATCTCCTTGTGGTTTTGAGGTCTTCATGTTGTTTTTTCTGGTCTCATGGTTTTTTGGGTCTTGCCACGTGCTTTTTCGAGGTCTTGTAATGTATTTTGAGGGTCTCCTCATGGTCGTTTGGGGTCTTCTTATGGTTTTATGTAGTCACTGTGTGCTTTTTGGGGGTCTTCTTGGAGTTTATGGGGTCTCCTTATGATTTTTGTGGGCTTCTCATGTTTTTTTGGGTTCTTCTTATGGGTTTTGGGAGGTTTTCCCGTGGGTTTATGGGGTCTTCTCATGATTTTGGGGGTTTTCCCGTAGGTTTATGGGGTTTTCTTCTAGTTTTTTTGGGTTCTTGTCATGTGCTTTTTGGGGTCTTGTAAAATATTTTGGGTCTCCTCACAGTTTTTTTGGGGTTCCTCGTGATTTTTGGGTTCTTCTCATGGGCCGTTTTAGGGTGTCCTCATGGGTTTGGGGGGCTCCTCATGCATTTTATTGGGATCTCTTCTTGGGTTTTTTGGGGGTTTCCTTGTGATTTTTGGGATCTCCTTGTATTTTTTAGGGGTCTCCTTGTGGTTTTTTGGCATCTCCTCATGGATTTTTAGGGTGTCCTCACATTTTTTTGGTTTCTTTTCACACCTTTCAACTCCCCATTTTCCACCCCTTCCCTCAACTCTCCCCCTCCATCCGTGTCCACCTCAGAATGCCCATGGTCCTACCGGGCTGGAATTCCCAGTCATCCATCAAATTGTGGCTCTGGACCAAACTCCTGGCCAGGCAAAAAATCGGCCTCTGCGTTGTCACCTCCATGTCCCCAACCTGCGCCTGCCCGGGCAGCACATCCAGGGTGCCAAGGGTTGGGATCCGCACCCCCTGCAACCGGAATTTTTGGGATTTTGGGATCTGGTTCCCCACAGAAGTGGAATTTTGGGATTTTGAAGTGGAAACTTGGGATTTTGGGGTCTGCGTTCCATGGAACCGGAGTTTTGGGATCTTGAGATCTGTACCCCCTGCAAGCAGAACTTTGGGATTTTGGGATCTGCTCGCCCTGGAAGTGGAATTTCAGGATTTTGGAATGAGCCAGAGGTGACCTCGACCCCCAGGAGGGAACATGGTGGGGGAACTGGGGTGACCTTGTTCCGCAGCAGGAGCTGGTCCAGGACAAAGTCGGCCACCACGTCCCAAATTTCCTTCCACTCTGGGAATTGAGGGAAACTGAGTCAGGATCCTGACAGATCTGACATTCCCAGGGGTACAGGAGGGTGAGAGGTCATTCTGCACTCTCTCAGGATGTGGGATCAGGATGTGGGATCTGGATGTGGGGGGTGTGGGATGTCCCACCACCAGCCTAGCTCCTGTTGTGTCCCTAGGACACTCGGTGACGCTGCTGGTGGCACTGTGACTTCGGTGGGGCCTCTGTGACATCGTGGTGACACCGTGGGGTCACGGGCAGGGATACGGGGCTGGGGCAGGGAGGAGAGATGGGACATTGAATGGGGGACATGGAATGGGGGACGTGGGGGTGTGGGACAAGTGGGATGGTGAGGGAGGTATCTTTTCAGCTTTTTACCGGCTTGTGCTAGTAGTTCAATGCCTTAGAAAGCCTCAAACAACCCAGAGAGGTGGCACGGGCAATCCAGCATTTCAGTAGCTCTAAAATCGGTAACTGTGTCAGCTGCAAAGCAAATACCTCCAGCAGAAGCAAAGAGGGAGAAATACAGCTGTCTGCTCGCTCAATTTCCCACAGTTAGAAGCTTTCAAAAGAAACAGATGACAAGAGGCGTTTGCAGAAGGGGTAGCAGAGCCAAGAGAGGCGGGGCCTCCCTTGATCCTCTCTTTTATTCGGAGAAGGGGAAAGGGGAGGACTGGGGGCAGACCCGGGGTGACCGGCCAATTAGACACTGCTAAAGAGTCTGAGTTACATTTGGGTTTGCCCGAGCTTGGAACAAAGGAGCTCAGAGCACATGGCAGAGGCAAGTGTCCTCATGGGAGGGGAAGCTCAGAACAGGCAGCAACAGGATGGGACATGGAATGGGGGACATGGAATAGGGGATATGGGGGTGTGGGACAATGGGATGGGACATGGAACGGGGGATATGGGGGTGTGGGACAATGGGATGGGACATGGAATAGGGGATATGGGGGTGTGGGACAATGGGATGGGACATGGAACGGGGGATATGGGCGTGTGGGACAATGGGATGGGACATGGAATTGAAGACATGGGATGGGGATATGGGGGATGTGGGATGGGGCAGATGGAATGGGAATGGGGGGATGTGGGGGATGGGAGATGGGGATGAGGGACATGGGATGGAGAGGGAAATGTGGGGCATGGGGGATGTGGGGCATGGGGGATGGGTGATGAGTGACATGGGATGGGGGACAAGGGGACATGGGAGATGGGACATGGAGTGGGGGCCACAGGATAAGGACATGGAAGGGGGGAATGGGATGAGGGACACGGAAGATGGGGGAAATGGGGGACAGGAGGTGGGGGACATGAAATGGGGGACATGGAGTGGGGACTTGGAGGATGTTGGATGGGGGACACAGAATGGGGGACAAGGGAAACATGGGGGACACAGTCTCCAGGTGTTCAAAGAGATTACAATGAGCAGACACAATGACAAAGCAATTTTTGAGGCATTTTTCTTATTATCAGGTCCTTACACCCCGTCAATGCCCAAATCCCGGGACAGGGATCCCGGCTGCTTGGCTTCACCACCATCCAGCTCCACATGGGAGCCGCGATATCCCAGCACGGAGCAGCCGGGTCACCAGGGGCTCTCCCGACTGGCGGCTGAAATCTTTTCACACATCTCACAGCTCACCTGAGGACCGGGAGTGGGTGATTATCTGTGGCCTTGCCTCTTCCTCCGGTTGTGAGGGCCCTGCCTCTTCCTCTTCATCCCTCACTGAGGGATTGGTGATGATTTGGTCTCAGATGTCTTCTCCTGTATAGCAGGAGCTGCTCCGGCAGGGGCTGTTCCTCTGGCTCAGCTGCAGTTGGAGTGCCCACGGTGCCTGTTGCTCTGCTTTCCTCCTCCTCCCCCTGAGGGTGCTGTCCAGTGACCAGCAGTGTCCCAGAAACAGTAGCCAGGGCCCAGCAGGCTGCATCACTTTGCACCTCTCTGGAGCTGCTGCAGCATTTTCCTTCACGTATTCTATCACTTTAATGGGGTCCTGTGGCTGTTCAGGGGTGAACTTCCAAACCATTGGAGGAGAGGAGTTCTCCAAATACTGGCCCATTCCCTCCCACATTCCATGCCACTCGTGACTATCCACCCTCGGGGCAGGTCTCTGAATGACCGTCCTGGAAACTTCTGTCCTGACTCTAAACATGGTGTGGACCCCACTGAGGAGACCCGGCAGACACAGCAGCAAGAACAGGCTTTCCTTAACATCCAGAGGGAATTCAGAATTCCCCAAAGCTGTTGGAAAAGGCCTGAAGGAGGAGAAGGGGGTGAAAGGCTGGGCAAAATCATCATCCTCCCCTGTTCCCCCCACAGGCTGGGCACAATTATTAATGAATTCCCAGAGGTAGCACCCGAGGCCAGGGCAGGAGAGCAGCACTGGGGACACATCCCAAATGACCCCCACTGCCCTTGATGTTCTCACAGCACAAACTGATATCCTGCAGCACAGCAACAAAGCAATCCTGGTGCCTCTCCCTGCTCTGGAAAAGATCCCTGAGAGGAGCACAGACAGGAATATGCACAGGGTGAGGTCCCACAGCCCCATGAGCAGACCAAGGCACATTGTGCCCAGGGGCTCTGTCCCTGATACAGCAAATGCTCAGATCAAATTTGCTTCCAACCTGCTCTGTGCAGATCTGGTGTTTTACAACCCAAATGCCCCACATTTTCCCCAGAAAGCTGCTGTCCCCCATCCACACAGCCCCTTTGCAATCACAACCTGCTATAATTTCCCATTTGCCCTTCGTCTCTCAGTGTTCACACGGGGATTGTGAAGCCTCTTCTGCTCCAGGAGCCTGGTTGGGAAGCAATTGGCCCCATAACCTGGGGACAAGATATTAATGACAAAACTGCTCATGCCAGCAGAGACAAGACAGGGGCAGAGGAAAGGGGAGAGCCAGGCCCAGGGGACAGGGCTGGAATGGTGATGGCTGTGAGGTCACTCCCAGTGCAGCAGCCTGGCCGGCCCTCAGCAGACATTGTGGCCAGGAAGCACTGTGAGGTCACCCAGCACATCAGAGACCCCACACAACAGGAATTCCATCCCTGGGGAGGTGAAGGAGTGAGGCAGCAGGGAGAGGCCCCACCTGGGCTCTGATTCTGGGGCACCTCTGTTGCACAACCTGACCAGCCCTGGCACACAGGGAGGCCGGCCGGGCTCATGGCCACCCTGCTCTGTCTAGCCCTGCAACTGGGGAAAAATCTTTCCTCATCTCCTGGCTGAACATCCTGTTTCACCCAACACCCCTTGTCTTTCATCCTTCTCACACGCTCCAGCCAAGCTTTCTCTGCCTAAAAACAACAAAGTCACCATTTCTACATTTCCCCTTTGCAAACTGTCCTTGCTGTCACCTCCTGGCAGTGGCCTCATGGGCCCTGTCAGAGCCCGCCCTGTCCCTGCCCTGCCCCAGCTCTGCGGCCCCACAGCTGCTGGATCAGGAGGGGCAGAACCATGGGGGAGAGAAACGCCCAGGACTCCTCCTGGGAGGGACCTTGGGAGGTTTCCAGGCCAGGCCAAAGCCCAGCCAGCAGAGAAAGGGACCCAGGGATGGGCTGTTTGTGTGCTCTGCCATGGCAGGAGAAGATGCAGAGCCACCAGCTCCCTTCATGCCGTTCTCTCTCTGTTTTCTCAAACTTGTGCCTCTACAAACCGCCATGATCCCTTCCCTTGCCTTCCTGTGTCCTTTTCTAGGCATCCCTCAGGAAGTCTGGAAAATGCTCTTTCTGTCTGACCTCCATGAGTCTCAGACCCAGAGGAAAAACCCCATCCTCATCTGTGAGGTCATCCTGGGAGAGTCTGCCACTGACCCACTTGGGGAATCTTTCATGCAGAAATGTTGGAACATTCTCTGACTTGTTTTAGACGGTTTGAATTTTGAATGGTTTCTGCACAAATATGGCAATTCATGTCCCTGGTATGGCAATTCTTTGATTTTCATGGAAATATAAGGGATTAGGTGAGATGAAAATGCTAACATGGTGAAAGCAGGTATTTGCAGCCCTATGGAGAAGCAGTTGGTAAAATAAGAATCAAAGAATGATGGGGCTTAGAGACCTCAACTACAGGATCAGTATGTGGAGGTGGAGATGCCTGGGCTCAGTGGTTTGGAGACTGTAGTGGTTTGGTCCAAAATACTCATTACTGTTTATCTTCTGTGAGATAAGAATTAGGAGAAACGCAAAGCAGGCACCAAACTTGAAAGAATCTAAAGAAGTTTATTAACAGACCTAAAAGAGGGAAAAAAAATTATACCATAGCTTCAGAACTCTCCTCCTCCCCCCACCTTCCTCCTTTCTCCCACTGACAATGTAAAGACAACCCTTCAGATGTTCAGTCTGTTACCACTTCCATAATAACCTTGTTCAGTCCAGTTAGAAAGAGAAGTCTCTTCTTGCTCATGCTATGAAAACATTATCACAATGAGCCAGCTGCCCACTTCCAAATATTGTTCAGTCCATTTAGGAAGAGGAGTCTCTCTGCTCGTGATGTGAGTCCCTTCCCCCGACTTGCAGCTTTTCCTGCAACTGCTTTCGAGGGTCCACTCTTGAAGTTGTTTGGGGTACAATTTTAAGGTTGAGCCGTTCAGAAACAAAAACCAGAGGCCCTTCTCCTTCCCTGGGAGCAAAGGGTCTTCCTCATCTTCATCGTTAGGACTATCTCTGGGAGCATCTCTAGGGACTGAGGTTTCTCCTTTCCCGTTTGGAGCAACAGTCCTCATCTGGTCCATCTCTCCCTGTCCAAACTTCTCATGAAATTACAGCTGCGTCAGCATCTGCCTATCTCAGAGCAGGTGCTTTTGCTTACGAGTTGAACACTCCACCCCCCATATCTTCATGAAATTACAACGGGATACTCTGATATATCATAGCTTCACAACAGACTTTCAGCTTTAAGCATCTCCTCTTTTTCTTCCCTCAGGTTTTCAGCTCTTCACAGCAATAAAAGGGTTAATCTCACCTCAGCTTTGCAGCTGGAATGTGGCTTATCGCTGTTGGTCACCAGACCTCTGCTGGACAGCGGAGCCGCTTTTGTTGAAATCTCGGACGCAGTGGAGGAGGAGGGGGGGGTTCCGAGCTGCTCTGGCTGCCCACAGCCCTGCTGGGGGGGGTCATCCTGGAGCCGTGGCCCAGCCCGGCCTGGCCTGAGCAGGGGCCGGGCCCACTGGGCCCCGCTTGGGCCCCGCAGCCACCTGTCCCAGCGCCAGAAACGAGAGAGAGCTGGGGGGGGAGTTTTTCTATTCTTCAGTGTGTATCACAGAGGCGGTCACAACTTTAAGTGGCTCAAAGAATTGTCCATATTCAAACTGGCCAGCTGATAGGTTCTGTCAGGTCATGAGGGGAAGCTGTAAGCACCCCTTAGCAAGGACATCACTTCTGAGACTCAGCTTGCTAACCTATGACAGAGACTGAGGTCAGAACAGGAGAAACCCGAGAGGGTTTGAAGGGTGGATTCAGAGATGGTGGAGTTGAGATGTCAGCAAAGGAAGGGGCCAGCCAGGTGGGGCAGCCGGGGGGATGAGGACAGCCTGCAGGGACAGAGGCGCAGGGCAGGGACAGCGTGGCACAGCCTGGGCTGGAGAGGGCAGAGGGATGGGCAGCAGCTGCAAGGCCCTGACAGAGCCAACTTGTGCAGCACTTGGGCCACGGCTGCTGTCCCTGGCCCTGAGGCCAGCAGGAGACAAGTGACCCTTGCAGCCCTGGGGCCTCAGTGCCTCCTTGTCCCTGCTCAGCAGCCTGGCAGGGGCCGCCCCATGGTGCTGCCCTTGGCACTGCCCATCCCCACATCCCAGTGCCCCGGCAAGAGCCCTGAGCACTGAGGGAGGGACAGGATCTGCCTTGCCAGGGGCTGGGGCTCAGGCCTTGGCCCTTTGCATTCCTCAAACACATCCAGCTTTGCTCAGCAGCAGAGACACCTTTCCCTTGCTTGTCCCACCCCTGTCATCACTGCCTGCAGTGTTCTGCTCTGACTGGAACCTGGGGACACTTTCTCAGTCCTGTCCCTCAGTGGCACCCATTAAAACTTCAAGAAACTTCAGAGTTTGACTGTAACTTTGAATTCCTGAGAGGTTTCTTCAGCTCCCTCTCAGGGACTGATGTTCAGGGCCTCAGCACCAAAGCCCCGAGAGGGTCATTACAGTCCTTGTGCTGTGTCTGTGCTGCTGAGCTGGGCCGGGCTCCTGGCACAGAGGCAGCTCCTGGCAAGCGGCAGCGCTGCAGAGAGACAGCTCTGGCCACGAGCAGCTCCTGGGCACAGCCCAGCAGGGCTGGGCCACTGCCTGCAGCCAGCCTGGGCACAGCACAGAGGCACAGAGAGCTTCAGTCAGGCAGGGCTGGGAAGATGCTGAGAAGTGACTGCGCGAGAATCATGGCCAGCCCTTGACACAGGAAGCCTCTGGCTGCAGGACAAGGCAGCTGCAGCTCCTGCAGTGATCTCCTGGAGCTGCAACATCCCAATGCCTACAGATTCTGTAAGTCCATTTTCTGATTATCTCCTGGCTACAGCAGCCAGGGGTGCCCCGGGCTGTCCTGCAGAGCAGGGTGCTGCAGCCCAGGGCGCTGAGCTGGGGCAGGGACTCTGCTGCCTGCCAGGGGCAGCTCTCAGCCGGCCCGGGGAGCTGCTCTCAGTGCTGGGGGACAAGGTGTGGGTGGAAGGAGACAGCTGGTCAGGCTTGGAAGTGTCCTTCTTGTGTGGTGGGGATGCTGCATTGTACATTGACTGCTCCCAGCAGGACATTTAACTCCAGGATATTCCCTAGTAGATTATACAGGGAGCACAGCAAGGCAGGGAATGCATAAAAGGGAAGAATCCTGATTTTTTAAACTACTGTTCTGGGTTGCCTGGAAGGGAAATTGCACAGGGATATTCATCTCTCAGTTCAGGCTGAGAAAAATAACAAAAACTTTTCTCTGAGATCTGAAGAAACCGGGCAGTGACAGAAATCAGCACAGGGTCCCTTCCAGGCAGCATCAGCGTCGCTTTTGCAGCCTCCTCAGGGGTGCTCTGACTTTGGCATCAGAGCCTGCAGAGCCAGAGCTGCCCCTGGGCAGTGCCCTGGGCTGGGAGGGGTCTGCAGGGCAGAGCTGAGCCCCCAGGGCCGGGCTGGGCTCTGGCAGCACTGGCAGGGCCCAGGCCTGGGCACAGGGAGCAGCTGCTGGCAGGGACAGCCCCAGGCAGCAGAGCCCTGGGCAGGCAGTGGGGGGAAAGTGCCACCAAGCTGGGCTGGGATATTGAAAGTCCTCTGCAAAGCCAACTATTCCAGGATTACTTTTCCACAGATGCCCATGGCCAGAGGCAGCAAATGTCCAACAGCAGCTCCATCAGCCACTTCCTCCTGCTGCCATTGGCAGACACGCGGCAGCTGCAGCTCCTGCACTTCTGCCTCTTCCTGGGCATCTCCCTGGCTGCCCTCCTGGCCAACGGCCTCATCATCAGCGCCGTAGCCTGCAGCCAGCACCTGCACAGCCCCATGTTCTTCTTCCTGCTCAACCTGGCCCTCACCGACCTGGGCTCCATCTGCACCACTGTCCCCAAGGCCATGCACAATTCCCTCTGGGGCACCAGCCACATCTCCTACTCAGCATGTGCTGCTCAGGTGTTTCTCTTTATGTTCTTCATCACAGCAGAGTATTGCCTCCTCATCGTCATGTGCTATGACCGCTACGTGTCCATCTGCAAACCCCTGCACTACGGGACCCTTCTGGGCAGCAGAGCTTGTGCCCACATGGCAGCAGCTGCCTGGGCCAGTGCCTTTCTCAATGCTCTGCTGCACACGGCCAATACATTTTCCCTGCCCCTGTGCCAGGGCAATGCCCTGGGCCAGTTCTTCTGTGAAATCCCACACATCCTCAAGCTCTCCTGCTCACAATATAGCTCCCTCAGGGAACTTGGGCTTCTTCCCGTTAGTGCCTGTTTAGCCTTTGGGTGTTTTGTGTTCATGGTTTTCTCCTATGTGCAGATCTTCAGGGCCGTGCTGAGGATCCCCTCTGAGCAGGGACGGCACAAAGCCTTTTCCACGTGCCTCCCTCACCTGGCTGTGCTCTCCCTGCTCCTCAGCACTGCAGCACTTGCCTACCTGAAGCCCCCCTCCATCTCCTCCCCATCCCTGGATCTGGCTCTGTCAGTTCTGTACTCGGTGGTGCCTCCAGCCCTGAACCCCCTCATCTACAGCCTGAGGAACCAGGAGCTCAAGGCTGCAGTGTGGGCACTGATGGCTGGGCGATTTAAGAAACATTAAACTGGTTGCCAATTTTTGCAAATCACTTGTAATAAAACTCGTCTTTGATAGTTCTTGTGGGTTTAGTTCTGGGGTTATTTTTTCTGTCTTCAGTAATTTACTGTTGTCCACAAAGCAAAGGCAATATTTCTTCCGTTTCTCATTTTGTTTCTCTCCGCCTTGGCTGTGGCCCCAGACTGTGTCAATGAGGAGCTGTGCTCTCGCTGCTTTTAATGAACTCAAGAATCTGCCAGCAAAGTTTCCAGCAGAGATGCCCCTTTAGTTGCCTTCTGTGGAGCTGCAGCAGCAATGTCTGTGTGCAGAGCTGGGGGCAGATCAGGGGGGCACAGCAGCTGTGCCCAGGAGCAGCAGCCCTTGGTGCTGCCAGTGCTGCTCCCGTGCCACTGCCCCGCTGCCCTCCTGCCCCTGGTGTTGCTGCAGGGCCTGAGTGCTCTGGGGCTCGCTCCCAGCCCTGGGGTGGCAGTGCCGGGGCTGCAGCAGGGACAGGCCATGGGCACTGCTGGGCCAGCGCTGACGCCTCAGGGCAGGGCCTGGGGGCTCCAGGCTCCTTGCCCAGGCTCTCTCAAGAGCACGCCCAGGCCAGTGCTCAGCAGAGAAAACCCCCGTGAGCAGCCCCAGGGTGGCCGTGGGCAGGGTGGGGGCAACCAGCATGGCTGGTGCTCTGCAGGGTCCCTGGGGGAGCCGGGAAGGAGCAGCAGAGCAGGGGCTGATCCATCCCCCCTGCGCTGGACACCCCAGGGCAGCGTCCCAGAGCGGCCTCATGCACCTGCCAGCAACATCCCCCCTCTGCAGCCCTGGCCTCTCCCCAGCTCAGAGAGGGGCTGGATCCTTGCAGGCACACCCACGGCAGGACTGGCTCAGGAGCCCCTGTTTGCACTGCACAGCCCAGGCGTGAGCACCCCACGGTCTTGGTGTGGGGAGATGAACCTGAGTGAGCACAAATGCCATCAGCCCCTGGGGGCCAGCAAGGGCTGGGGGACGGCAGGGAAACCTCTCAGCTTTGTCGTGGCCTCTCAAGTCAGCCAGAAAGTTTGTTCCCATCAGCTCTGAGTTTCCTGTCCCACTGCAGACGTTGTTGCTCAGAGCCAGGGCTGCCTGGCAGCCACCCCCAAACAGCCCTGAGCATTTCCTCTGCCTCACCTTTGCTTTCTTTCCTCTTTCCTGCTCCACATTTCTTGCTCTTGCCCATCCCTGTCTCCTTCCCTGCAAACAGCCCAGCCCTGGTTGCCCTTTCCTCTCTGGCCCCACTCCCCATTTCCATTCCTGCCTTGGCACCACAGGAACGTCCCTTGGGGAGCAGGATCATCCTACAAGTGCTGCAGGAATTGTCTGCAGGGCCCTGCAGTGCCTCGAGCTGTTCCCTTGCCAGAGGCACCAGAGGCCAGGGGGGCACATCTGGGCTGCTGTGTCTGGCTGTGGGGCTCCCTGTTGTGGGGCAGTGAGGAGGAGCTGCAGAGGCTCTGCAGGACTGACAGGATGGGCTTTGGGGCCCGTGTGGAGAAGCTGAGGGACAGGGGCTGCTGGACCTTCTGAAGAGGAGGCCCAGGGCTCATCCTGCAGCTGCTTCAAGGGTGGTTTCAGAGAATCACAGAATCAACCAGGCTGGAAAAGACCTTGGACATCATCAAGCCCAAGCCGTGCCCTGACACCTCCTTGTCTCCCCTGAGCCTCCTCTTCTCCAGGATAAACAAGCCCAGCTCCCTCAGCTGCTCCTCATAGGGCTTGTGTTCCAGACCCCTCACCAGCCTTGTTGCCCTTCTCTGGACACGCTCCAGCCCCTCAATGTCCTTCATAAATTGGGAGCCCAGAACTGGACACAGCACTCAAGGTGCAGCCTCAGCAGTGCCCAGTACAGGGGAAGAATCCCTGCCCTGGTCCTGCTGGCCACTCCATTCCTGATCCAGGCCAGGAGCCATTGGCCTTCTTGGCCACGTGGGCACACTGCTGGCTCATGTCCAGCCTGCTGTCCATCAGTGCCCCCAGGTCCCTTTCTGCCTGGCCGCTGTCCGGCCACTCTGTCCCCAGCCTGTAGCACTGCAGGGGCTGTTGTGGCCAAAGTGCAGGACCTGGCACTTGGTCTTGTTGAACCTCCCATGGTTGGATTTGGGCCCTGGATCCAGCCTGTGCAGGTCCCTGTGCAGAGCCCTCCTACCCTCCAGCAGATCCACACTCACACCCAGCTTGGTGTCATCTGCAGATTTGCTGGTGCTGGACTCAATGCCCTCATCCAGATCATCAGTGAAGACATTGAAATCCACGCTGGCTGGGTCTGATCCCTCGGCCACTCTGTAGGTGCCGTGGGATGGCACTCAAGGTGATCTGTTCCATAACCTTGCTGGGCACCGAGGTCAGGCTGACAGGCCTGGAGTTCCCCAGATGCTCCTTCCAGCCCTTCTTGTGGATGGGGTCACATTGGCACCTCCAGTCCTCTGGGAGCTCCCCAGTGAGCCAGGACTGATGGTAAATGATGAAGAGCGGCTTGGGGAGCTCATCCAGCAGCTCCCTCATCCCCCTAGGATGGATCCCATCTGCTCCCAGAGACACCTGTGAGCATCTGAGGGGCTCAGCAGTCACCAGCTGCTTCCTCCTGGATTACAGGGGCTGTTCTGCTCCCTGTCCCCATCTACCAGCCCAGGAGGCCACTTGTTCTGAGGACGACCTGTCTTAATCTTGGAAACTGAGGCAAAGAAGGGGTTGAGTCGCTCAGCCTTTTCCTCATCTTTAGTTACTAAATTCCCTCCCCCATCTAACAGAGAATGGAGGTTCTCCTCGCCCTTCCGTTTGCCATTAATGTGTTTATAAAAGTATTTTTTATTGTCCTTCACAGAAGTGGCCAGATTGAGTTCTAATTGGGCTTTTGCCTCTCTACTTTTTTTCCTCCATGACCTAAAAACTCCCTTAAACATTTCCAGAGACACCTGACCCTCCTTCCAAAGGTGATGCACCCTCTTTTTTCCCTGAGTGCCTTCAAAAGCTCCTTGCCCATCCAGGCTGTTTGTTTTCCTCCTTGGCTCATCTTTTGGCACACAGGGACAGTCTGTTCCTGCGCCTTCAAGATTTCTGTTCTGAAGCTCTTCCATCTTTCCTGGAGCCCTTTGTTTTTAAGGGCTGCTTCCCAAGGAACTCTCCCAATAAGTCTCTTGAATAGGCCAAAGTCTGCTGTAGCTTTTGTCGAGGTGGACAGAACAGCACACACTTGTTGTAATCCAAAGTCATAGAAGTTTTGATTTTCTCTCCTGCTGTTCTTATACCTCTTCATAATGGCTGTGGCCTGTTGAGATTGGCTGCTTAGCAAACAATGCCAAGGCTGTCTAACAAGCAATGACCATTCAGGCAGTAAAACAATCAGCTGTACCAGCAAAGGTAGAGCTGCTACATATTATCCACAAGCTCTTCCTTGTACACTCTCCATGTCCCATTACAAGAACATCCTCTCCTTGTGTCCAGAACATCTTCTCTCATGGATTATCTTCTTGGCCTTCTCTGTGGCTTTCACTGAAGCTGCAAAATTTCACTGTCATATTCCCACGGGCAAATTCTGAATGCCTTTATGTCTAATTCTGTGAGGCCCCAGTCCAGCTTTCAGCCTCATCACCCCAGCAGTGAGATTTGTGTCCCCTGGCTGTGGCTGCTGTCCCTCGCACTGAGGCCCATGAGCAGACACCAGTTCCTGCCAGCCCCAGGGCTTGTGGCCTCCTCCCGCAGCCCTCAGAGCTTTGGAGGGCTCCTGCTGCTCTCCTGCCCTCCCCATCCCACACCCCACATCCCACTGCTGCGGGACAGCCACCAGCATCCTGTGAGGCCACCGATGCCCATGGCCAGGGGATGGGGTCAGGGCTTGGCTGTGCTGCTTGGCCAAGCCCAGGCAGGGCTTTCACAGCCACATTCCAGAGCCCATTTCCCACCTGGAGCTGGAGCTGCCTCTGAGTTCTGCTTCCCCAGCCCCAGGGACGCTCTCCTTGTCTGCTCATTGCCCCCACGCTCTCTTGGCAGCCATGGCCTCAGTGGGGGCTGCTGACATCCTCAGCAACTTGGAGGTTGCTGCTGAATTTTCCTTCTGCAGAGGCTTCTTCAGCCTTCAGCTCTTCAGGTCAGGAATTCAGTGCCAAAGGACCATTAACATTCAGAACACTCTAACAGGACAAGGCCCAGGAATGATTGAGGTCTTCAATTCTTTTGTGGTTAATTGGAATATTCCGGAAGTGTTTTCAAAGTGAACATATTATATTAAAAAATAAATGAAATAGTATCTTTTTCCCAGAGTTTATTCTTTTCCTGTTTATACATTAACAATTCAAAACACCCTAACAGGACAAGCCCCTGGGAATCATTTCAGCCTTCAATTCTTTTGTGGTTAATTAGACAGATTTCAGAAGTCTATTCCAAGTGAATATACTCTGGTAACAATACAAGGAGAAATGATTTCTCTTCTGTGCCCTCTTTACCTTCTTCCTTTTATACACTGATATCGGGGATCTCCAGCTGATATTGATCCTGGCTCCTCCTAATGCAGTCTGAATAGATCTGAACATCAAGGCCCTTTATGGCTGACAATCAATCACATTTTGTCCCTACCCCCACCCCACCATTTCCCTCATCCAACCCCTGGCACTCAGAGCAGCCTCGTGCAAATCTGAGCTTCCTCCACTCCCACTGAGGGACAGGACTGAGAAAGTGTCCCCAGGTTCCAGTCAGAGCAGAACACTGCAGGCAGTGATGACAGGGGGGACAAGCAAGGGAAAGGTGTCTCTGGTGCTGAGCAAAGCTGGATGTGTTTGAGGAATGCAAAGGGCCAAGGCCTGAGCCCCAGCCCCTGGCAAGGCAGATCCTGTCCCTCCCTCAGTGCTCAGGGCTCTTGCCGGGGCACTGGGATGTGGGGATGGGCAGTGCCAAGGGCAGCACCATGGGGCGGCCCCTGCCAGGCTGCTGAGCAGGGACAAGGAGGCACTGAGGCCCCAGGGCTGCAAGGGTCACTTGTCTCCTGCTGGCCTCAGGGCCAGGGACAGCAGCCATGGCCCAAGTGCTGCACAAGTTGGCTCAGTCAGGGCCTTGCAGCTGCTGCCCATCCCTCTGCCCTCTGCAGCCCAGGCTGTGCCACGCTGTCCCTGCCCTGCACCTCTGTCCCTGCAGGCTGTCCTCATCCCCCCGGCTGCCCCACCTGGCTGGCCCCTTCCTTTGCTGGCAGCTCTGCGTCCTGCCTGCCTCTGCCTTGGCACACAAAGCCTTGGGCTTGATACCAAAAGGCTTCATTCCATTTTTACCGTGTCTGTGAACTTTTAGCAGAGGAACAAGGCATGCAGGAGCTGCTTTCCCAGCAGGGACGGTTGGAAGAGAAGAAGAAGACATCTGGCTCAAGGGTACAGTGCTAGAAAAAACAAGGACTGAATGTGGGAACTTGGGGTGGGTTTTAAGGAAATGGGTGAATTGTAATACGCATGTAGCGACTGGATGTGAGCAACACACTTGTAGAGTCACGTGTCCATGTAAGGTTAGGAGTTATCCCCTGCTGGAGCTCAGGCCTGAATAAATGATGCTCTCTTTAACACCAAATCAGTGTTAAGGAGTCTTATGCTGATATTTTGGAGATTTGGTGACAGCAGGGACTCACAGAACCACGGGGTCAACGGTGGCAATATGGAACCTCATGGAACCAAGGGGCCATTTTAACACTGTGTTGCCTCATGCAAGTCGGAGCCATTGTGACACAATGGGGCCACATGGAGCCAAGGGGCCACTGTCACACTGAGAAACTTCATGGAAGAAAAAGTACATTGTGACAGACAAAGGCCCCGTGGAACCAAGGGGACACTGTGACACTGCTGGGCCTTGTGGACCCAAGGAGAATATTTTGATGCAACAGGGCCGCATGGATGAAGGGTCCATTGTGACAATGCAGACCCAAGTAGACCATGGTGACACTGTGGAACCAAGGAGATCGTTGTTGACAGTATGAACGCTCATGGAACCATGAGCTATTGTGACACAGAGTGGCCACATGGAGCCAAGGGGCCATTGTGACTCTGCAGATCCAAGGAGACCCTTGTGACTGAGGAACCTCATGGAACCAAGGGTCCATTGTGACACTGTGGGGCCCTGTGGAACCAAGGGGACCACAGTGACATTGTGGGGCTTCATGGAACAATGGAGACCATTATGACACTTTGGGACCCACTGGAACCAAGGGGCCATTGTGACACTGCAGAGCCTCCTATAACCAAGGGGCCATTATAGCACGGCAGGGCCTCATGGAATCAAGGGGACCGTTGTGACCCTGTGGGGCATCATTGAACCAAGGGTCCATTGTCGCACCGTGGGGCCTCATGAAACCAAAAAGCCATTTTGACACTTTGAGGCCTTGTGAAACCAAAGGACCCTTGTGGCACTTCAGGGCCTTGTGGAACCAAGGCGACCATAGTGACACTGTGGGGCTCAATGGAACCAAGGGCCCTTGTGACACTGTGGGGTCTCAGGGAAGCAAGGAACCATTTTGACATTATGGGACCTTCTCGGGCCAAGGGGCCGTTGTGTCACTGTGTGGCACCATGGAACCAAGGAGAGCATTGTGACACTCCAGGGCCCCATGGAACTAAGGATTCATGTAACGGTGGGGGGACTCATGGAATCAAAGGTCCATTGTGATATTGCAGGGCCTCATGGAGTTCCTAAGACCATTATGACACTTCAAGGCCTCCTTCAATCAGGGGTTTTGCAGGAACTAAGGAGACCCTTCTGCCATTGTGAATCCCCATGGAACCAAGAGTCCATTGTGATACTGCGGTACCAAGAAGGCCCCAGTGACACTGCAAGGCCTCATGGAAGCAAGGGGGGACCATTGGGACACTGTGGGGGCCCATGGAAACAAGAAGCCAGTGTGACACAGCGGGGCCTCATGGAACCAAGGACCCAATATGACACAAACATTGTGACACTGCGGGGCCCCGTGGATCCGAGGGAACAGGTAACAGGTGTGGTTGGCTTGGCCTGACTGCTCCAACTGACCTTGGCATGTCAAGGGTCTCTTTCATGTGCCCCTGAAACACTGGGGCTCTGGGCTTTCCTTCAAACGGAAAAGAGCTGCCCTTCTCATCCAGGTGCCCATGTCTGAAATGGGATTTTGTCTCCAAAATTCCCTATATCTAGGGATTGCTCCCACACAAAAGCTGCCATACCAACAACTCTGGCTGCCCTTGGCTTCCTGAGAGCTGGCTCTCACCTGCCTTCACACACTGGGGCTCTGGGCTTTCCTTCCTATAGGAAAGAACCGTCCCTCCTGTCCAGGCACCCATGGCCAAAACTGGTATTTCTCCTCCAAAATTGCCTATATGCAAGGGTTTCTCCCAGACAAAAGCTGCCAGGACAGACAGCTCTGGCTGGCCTTGGCCTCTGCTTGTTGCCTCTAATCTGCCCCTGAAACACCAGGGCTCTGTGCTTTCTTTCCTATGGGAAAGAACTGTCCTTCTCATCCAGGTGTTGGGAGAGTCCCAGACTGGTCAGGCTCAGCAGGGAAGGGCATGTGGCAAATGCTCCTGCAGCCATTCCAGGCACTGGCAGGACAAGGCAGGGATTGCAGAAGCCCTGTGGGAGGGAAAAGAAGGGCATGTTGTGTGCCCAGACTCCAGCCAGGCCTGTGCCAGTGTCTGCTGGGGTCTCCTCAGAGCCAGGTTGGTGGGAGCTGGGCTGAAGAAGTGGAACATGGGGTGGGTGGGAGTTGGGCTGAACAATGAGGGTCAAATGTCAGCCATGGTACAGAGTCCTCTTGGCAGCCACTCCCTGGTGCCATCCCTCAGTGGCCAGCCCTTGACCACCACTGGGGAACATTTCTATTCTCTCTACAATGGGATGAAATGCACTTTCAACGCCTTTGTGGATGCTGCCAAGTTACAGGGAGTCTGTGACCAAACTCATCCAGTTAATGGTGACTGCAAAACAGAATTGGGCAAGAGGACTGAGTTGGATACATTTGTCTTGCCATCAGGTGCCAACCGAGACACAAGAAAAGGGAGAAAATCTTATGCATCAGAAGAAAGGCAGTTCAATAGGGACAAAAACCAAAACCCAACCAAAAATACCAAAGCAAAACACACCCACAAGAACCACACAAAATCCCCACAAACAAACCAACCACAAAAAGCAAAAGCCACAAACAGAGGCGAAGCAAATGCACAGGAAATCTCCAATCAGCGGAAAATGTTCAACCACCTTGTGGCAGGAGAGGGTTCTGTATGTGTAGGTGCTGTTTGAAAGAAAAATGTCTTAAAAAAGAAATTAATGCCCTCCACCTCCTGCTTGTCTCAGTTTCTTGCTGATCATGGTGTGACACGGAATGGAACATCCCTTGGGTCAGTCCAGCCCAGTTGTCCCATCCCCGTTCCCTTGGGAACACTTGCCCACCCCAAGCCCATTGGCTGGGGTGGGTTGCAGACACCCCTCATGTGGGGTGAGCACTGTGACAAGGACAGTAGGACAGAACAACATCAACTCTTATCAAGGACAGCAGGACAGAACAGCACAGCCTTGGAGAAATAGATCGGACTTGTGATAAGGGCTACAACGATGTCAAATAAAGTCAAAGGAAGTGGGGATAGCTAATGAATATGTAATCAGTGTGTCTGATAAAAACTCTGTTCACTCCATGTTCAGTGCACCCAAATGCATGAAGGATCACCCGAGTGACCACCATGCTGTAATAAAGAATAGCTGCTTTCAAATCCTCCAAACTGTGTGAGAAGGTTTCTCTCCAGCAGATTTCGGTATCAGTGGTGCCCTTGACTCCATGATGCCCCACAGTTTCACAATGGCTCCTTGGTTTCAGGAGGCCCTGCTGTAGAACAATGGAGCCTTGGTTCCCTTAGGGTCCATACTGTCCAAATGGCCTCCTTGCTTCTGCTCTGCCACAATGCTCTCCTTGGTTCCACGAGGCCTTGGTGTGGCACAACAGCCCCTTGGTTCCATGAAGTGCCGTAGTGTCACCTTGGTCTCTTGGATCCGCAGTATCGCAATTGGTTACAAGCAGCCCCTCTGTGTCACAATGAATATTTGGTTCCACAGGGCCCTGCAGTGTCACAATGCACCCCTTGGTTCCATGCGGCCTCGCTGTATAACAATGGCCCCTTGGTTCCATGAGGTTTGTACCATCAACAATGATCTCCTTGGTTCTGTAGTGTGAAAATGGCCCCTTGGTTCCATAAGGTTCCTCAGTGAGGTCTCCCTGGCTCCATGAGGTTCTGCAGTGTCAAAATGTCCCATAGTTTCCATGAGATTCATTACTATCAAACATACTATCAACTTTTTTCCATCGAGGCCCGCAGTGTCACAATGGCCCCGTGGTTCCATAGGTTTTATGTTGTAACAATAGACTCCTTGCTTCTATGAGCTAGCCTGCTTTTTGCAGAGGTGTCTTTGGTTCCAACAAGGCCCCGCTGTGTCTCAGTGCACCCTGGCTTCCATGTGGATCTGGAGTATCACAAAGGCTCCTTGGTTCCACCAGGTCCTGCTGTGTCACAATGGATCCTGTGCTCCATGAGGTCCTACAAAGTCATCATGGAGGCTTGGTTCCATGAGGTTCCATTATGTGCCAGTGGTCATCTTGGTTCCAGGAGTTTCCTTAGTGTCACAATGCTCTCCATGCTTCCATGATTCCCCACAATGTCCCAATGCTCTCCATGCTTCCATTAGGCCCTGCTTTGCCACAATGGTCCCCTTGTTTCCATGAGGCCCCGCTGTGTCTCAATGGGCTCCTTGATTCCATGATTCCCCACGGTGTCATATTGTCAAGGTTCTAAAAGGTTGAAATTTTAACTAAGAGTTAGAGGACATTTTAATTAATTAAATATAGAATAGAGAAACAAGATAAGTTAATATTAGTAGATGCCTAAGCTAGAGCTAAGTGATGTTGTATTTGCCATGATATTTTGTTTTAAATTTTGTTCGTAGAAGGAAATAGAATAAATGAACTGTCATCAAAACAAATTGAAACTGACTGAAACCAGTAGAACTAAGAACAGCTCCTGGCTTTCATAATTAATCAAAAGTAGGAGATCTTGGGTTGTGCCAAGAGGTCATGAAGGCCTGCCAACAGCAAGAAGGTAAAAAGGTCACTGTGAGGAAGACATTCCTGACTTCATCTTTCAGGACCACTGACCCAATTGGAGACCACTGACCCAATTCAAGAGAGAAACTGTGCATGCGTGAAAGACTAATGATCTCATTTTAATACGAAGCAGAGGATGGGAGGTGCTGGGGTCATACATATGTAGAAGATGTAAAACTTTGAGTAATAAAGAGAGAACAAAGAACCTTGTGCTTCACTGGCATGTCTTTAGGAGGCTGCTCCCATGCTGCCCGCCAGTGCCTGAATAAACACACCACTTTCTAACTTTAATCAGTTAGAGGGTCTTTTGTCTGTGGATATCGGGATTTAATGAATCATTCTGGCGAGCCAGCCAGGAGAAAGTTCTGTTTGGCTGTGAGACCAGCCCGGGTTGGTGGACCCCTCAGGGAGCTCCCGGGATATTCCTGGAGAGAGGGCTCCGCTGCCCGGATTGTCCATCCAGCAACAGACAAGGACTCCTGACTACTGAAACTCTGGACAATACGGTGTGTTTAAAGAAACCACTGGAGCAGTGGAACAGTGACCTGTAAGGCGTACGCGTGGTCATGAAAGGCCCTTGGTCAGTCGGAGGGAGACGTCCCCCGCACAGCTGGTGCCTGTGTAGTGTGCCTGCAAGCTGCACTGGTGTCCAGTGGCCGGCTAAAGGCCACTTGTGGAGCTGCGGTGCCGGGCCGGGGAGGCTCAGGCAGTGCCTGTCGGCAGAGGGGATTTTGCCGTTTGTTGTGCCGTGGAGGGCTTGGTTTTGGTTTGCCAGCAATTCAGGGCTAGCAGTTTTAAAGGCAAATGCTTGTTTGTTGTGCCATAGAGAGGGCACAGATGTTTATGCTGTTGTTGGTGCCGTAGAGGGCACGGGCTGTCAACGAGAACCAGCGGTTTAATTGTGGTATGCAGGGCATGAGTGTTTATGCTGTGGGGAGCATGTGTTAACTGTGTGAACTGATGTGTGACGGTTTGTTGAGACGTGCTTAACACAGAGCAAGAGAAGAGTTTGCAGCCACAACGAGGTGGCTGGAGAAAGACGAAGTGTGTATGGTGAATGTTTGAAAGTGAACACTGTGTGCTGTGGTTTGTTCTATTTATGTTTTTTACTTATAATTGTGGGGTGTATATCTGGTTATGAGGGGATGGTATCGGCTGTAACACCCTGTGTTCACCCTAAAAGGGCTCGGACCCTAAGAAGCGATAGAGACAGTGTTGCTGTCTGAGGTGTATTGTACAGGTAATACCACCAGCCTGTGTCAAAAGTTATAATTGCAGCTGAAGAAGAAAGGAAGTTTAAATCTATTTTAAGCTGGCGAGATAACTAAAAATTCATTTGCCTCATCAGTTTGAGTTAGATCCCTAAGAATTCACAATTGAAAAATTTTATTTAAAAGTTATATCAAACCCCAAGAAGGAACTTGGTAGCTTTGAAATGGGAGCAACTGGTAGCAAAATACAGGATTTTGACTAAGTGAGCGGAATAGCTTGTGTTTGCAGAAATTTTTCTAATTTTTAGTGTATTTAGAAGCCAGCATTGTGTGTGGACATTATTGCAGTGTGAGGTTTGTACCAGATGTTATTATTGCTTTGTAACCCAGTGCAGAAAGTGTAGTCAGTATTGACAGCCCTTAAAGCTGATTTTAACCTGAGCTGTGGACTGTGCAGAAAGGGCTGTAAGAGAAAGTAATGGGAAGCAGCCAGAGTAAAGAGCTCCCTCAAACTAGTCCTCTAAGGTGTATTCTGACACACTGGAAAGAATTTGTGGGTTGTGGTTGTACAGAAAACAAAAAGACTCTTCTCAAGTTTTGCACACAATGGTGGCCACTTCATAAGCTCAAAGAAGGTGTTAGATGGCACCAGCTGGAACTGTAGATTATGAGACCCTATTACAGCTTATGCTTTTTTTGAGACGAGGGCAGAGATGGGAAGAAGTAACCTATGCTGATTTATTTTTCTCCCTCCAAAACCACCCCGAGTGGCAGAGGGACTGTGGAATTAAGTCCCCTTCCTATCCCTCAGTATCGGCCCTAGAAAAGGATAATAAAATTAATAAGGGAAAGCCTAAAGGATGTTGCAGTACCTGTTCAAGAAACCAACGCTGCACACAGCCTGATAAAGTGTATCCAGCTGACTCACTGGAGCAAGAGCTGGGGGATTGGTTTAAACCACCTCCTAAAAGAGAGGAATTTACTCCTACGTCACCCCCCACCTCATTTCCCAGGGGACCAACTCCTACCTCAGCTCCTATCTCACCCCCACTTTGATCTCAATCCCAACTCCAGCTTATGTTCCATCCCCCACTCCAATTAAAGCTATTACCATCTCAACTCCAGCTCCAGCTCTAAGTACAGCTGAATTAACTCCAGTCCCAACTTCAGCTTCCGCTTCATTTTCCACTTCACCTATACCCTCTTGGAAAAAGATCCCTAAAGCTCAACTATTTCCAGCAGTGGCAGTGAGGGGGAAGAGCTGCTTTTCCCAGAGGGCCCCATAGCATCACATACCTGGAAACAAGCTAAAGAAATCATACAAGCACCTTGGAGAGAGGCAGGAAGTTCTGAGGGAAAAACAATGTTAGTTAAAATCCCTTTTTCTACAGTAGATCTGGAGGCTTGGGAAAAGATTGCTAAATGTTATCGGAGCAACCCAATAGGTGTTGCAAAGAAATTTAGATTCATGGTTAAACAATATAGACCTGACTGGTTAGATCTTCACCTGTTGCTAGATGCTCTTACAGAGACAGAAAAACGATTAGTTTTGAAAGCAGCAGGGAGTTTAGCAGAGGACGCTTGCAAAATAACCCAAATGAGAGTTAAGGATGTTTTTCCTCTCCAAGATGCGCAGTGGGATCCTAATGATGACAGTGACATGGAAAGATTAGAGGGTTACCAAGATTTCATAGCAAAGGCACTGGAGAGGGCAGTTCCTAAAACCATGAACTGCTCAGCCCTATCTGCAATTAAGCAAGGTCCCTCTGAAACACCCTCTGAGTTTTTAGGACACTTGCGAGATGCAATGAGTCGTCATACGACATTAGACCCCGAATCTGAGGAAGGGACGCAACACCTGGTGAGCTTATTTTTAGGACAATCTACAGGGGACCTTCGACACAAACTTCAGAAAATACGGGGCCGACAGCACGGGATTGAGAGACTTTGCTAGAAGGAGCATGGAGCGTTTTTAGCAATAGAGAAGAAGGATGTAAGCAAGGGATGAGGAAATTAATAGCAATAGTAAAAGAAAAAGAAGGAGGGGCACATGGGCAAGGACCACCCCGGTTAGGGAGAAATCAGCGCGCTTTTTGCAGGGAAATCGGACATTGGAAGAACCAATGCCCAGAACAAAGAAAAGGCGACCATCAAAGAAGAGAAGACCAAAAGAGGGAGGGAGTGGCTGCTGGTGCTAAAGAAGACTGAAGGGCACCGGAGGTTCCCACCCTAGGGGACCCTCTGGTTATAATTAAACTAGGGAACCAAGAAAAAGAAATGGAGTTTTTAATAGACACAGGGGCAACATCCTCAGTGCTAAATAAGGCTTTAATGCCAAGAACAAATGAGTCTGTTGCAGTGAGGGCAGCAACTGGTCAATCTGAAAGAGCATACTTCTGCAAACCATTGAAAGAGAAACTCGGGAGACAACAGGGAATTCATACGTTTTTATACATGCCTAATGCCCCCTCAGCCCTTTTGGGAAGAGATTTACTGGAGCAACTAGAGGCAAAAATAGAATTTAAAAATGGAGAAGTTACTTTGGAGCTTAACGATCAATAATCCATAGAATTGTTAAGTCTGATGTTGATAGCAACTGAAACCAAAGTTGAAAATGAAGAAGAGACAGGCAAGAAAATAATAGATCAAGTATTCCCTGGGGTATGAGCTTCTAACATAGCAGGGAGAGCAAAGAATGCACTCCCTGTACAAGTTAAGCTTAAGGAAGGAAAACAACCAGTTAGAGTTAAACAATATCCTTTGAAGAAGGAAGACAGGGAAGGAATTAGCCCCGTAATTGAAAACTTTTTGCAGATAGGACTTTTGAAAGAGTGCCAGTCTGAATTCAATACTCCCATTTTACCTGTCAAAAAGCCTGATGGATCACACCGAATAGCACAGGATTTAAGAGCTGTTAATAAAATAACCGAGGACTGTTGGGGTCTCCTCCCCCTGCCATGTAGCCCTGGGAGAGGGGCCCTGGGACAGAGATGGGGTTTCCCGAGCCCCTGGTCAGCCTCGTTCCCCACTGGTTGGTTTGTGTTCCCCTGCACGGGCAAGGACCCTCGGGTCCCGTGATTGAACAGTTCCTCGGCAGGGCCCCGGCCATGCGGCTGGAGAAATAAACTTCTCTTCAACATCTATCATGAATCGGTCCATATATATTTCTTTTCCATGGGACTCCTTGTTTGATATGCCTGTTACAGTATCCTCACTGTAACAAATGGTGGCGAATTGAGAGCAGAACCATCCCCGATCCCTAAGCAACTGATGTGTGAATAAAGAAACTTTGGATTCCTCTTCTTGTTTTTGTTTTGCTATTCCATATCTAAACTATGGAGGAACCATGGGAAGACTCTTGGCTCTCAGAGCCGCAAATGGACATTTATCTTAAACGTAAAATGATTCTTGAACAACGATTTGTAAATTTTAGCTTAATTCAAGCTCAAAAAGAACTGAAACACTTCCTGGCATGGTTGTTTAAGAACTTTTTCTATGTTTCTTGGGATTTAATTCTTACCAAAGACTTTTGGAACACCCTTTGGACACAGTTAATTTTTGAGTCAAAATCTATGCCGATGGAAGAATATTTTCATTAATATTATTTAATTACTGAGACTGTTGAGCAATGTGTCCTGGCGAAGGGAAGCCTGCCTCAGGCACCATGCGGCCTCGCCCACGTGCATCGAGTGCTCTGCGAGCAGCAGCAAGGCAGTTCCCACGTGCGGGCAGACCGGCGGGAGCTGCAGTGTCGGTGGCGGAGCGAGGCGCAGCAGGAGTGGCAGGACCTGGCGGTGCATGGCGGAGTGAGCCCCGTGAATGCCCAACCGAGAGGGGCGGCGCGCGGGCGGCGGTGGCAGCGGAGCGGAGCCGCGCCCAGCAGAAACGCATGCTTGAAGCAGGGCATGGGGGAGTCATCGCTTGGGGGCCCGGCCAAGACGTGGCTGCAGCGCCTGGCATCAGCAGCAAAGCTGCGACCAGAGGAGGCGACGCACAGAGAACTGAGCGGCGCGGCCCGGCCCGGCCCTCGCGGCCTCAAATGCGACCCCGGGAAGAGCGCGCAGGCACGAGCAGCCCTGGAAATTCCAACAGGGGAGCAAGCGAAAGAGAAAGCAAGAACGCACCGAGACAGAAAACAGCAGCCACTCGGAAAAAGGAAAATATCATTGTAGCTAAGGTTTTAGGAATAGCAAAATGGTATAATGTTAAACAAAATTATGGTTTTATAACAAGATGTGACAACCAGCAAGACATATTCATTCATAGAACTGCTATTAAAAAGAATAACCCTGAAAAATGCATCCCAAGCTTGGGAGATGGAGAGGTGGGGGAATTCAAAATTATACAAGGTAGAAAAGGGTTACAAGCATCAGAAGTCACTGGGCCTGATGGTGTTTCTGTAAAAGGCAGTATATATGCTAAAAATCGCAGTCATGTCAGACAATATCTCCATTGTAGGGCCCCCCTACAGTCTCCCTTTCCTAATCCCACCTTTCCCTTCTACCCTATGTCCTATTACCCCCAGTGTATTCCCAATCCGCTTTTTCACCCATGGTTTCTCTCACAAAACCATACCTTTGCCAGCTGTTTCCCCAAAAATCCCTTTCCAATGCTGAGTGGGGGATGAAAAGGGGAAGGGAAGAAATGAAACCCTCTCCTGCCTCGGTTTCCCCACAAAGCATGCTCAGAGAGTTCTGTCTCCCTTCTGTCAGCCCTAAGATGTTCCACAGAATCTGTTTGGACATTTAAAGACTCAGGAGGGTGGCTTGTTTTGTTTTGAAACTGTCCTTGTTGCTTTCAATGTTAAGTTTTACATCTCTTTTGTTAAAAATAAATGGGTGAAATGTCGGGGTCCCTCCCCCTGCCATGTGGCCCTGGGAGAGGGGCCCTGAGGGAGGCACGAGGTTTCGCTGCCCCTGGGCAGCCTCGTTCCCGTTGGTTGGTTTGTGTTTCCTGCGCGGGCAGGGACCCTTGGTCCAGACTGGGAGGGTTCCTGGGCAGAGCCCCGGCCATGCGGCTGGGAAATAAACATCTCTGAAACATCGACCAAGAGTCTGTCCATATATATACTTCTGTTCTACGGGCCTCCTGGTTTGATACATCGTGTTACAGTATCCCCACTGCAACAAGCCTGACCCCTAAATGGGAGTTCAGCATAAAAAAGGGAGAATTTTGTCCCAAAAGGGGACTTTGGAGCCAAAAAGGGGCAGTTTGGATCCAAAAAATGGGAGTTTGGGACCAAAAAGGGAGAATTTCGGGCAAAAAAAGGGGATTTGGGGCACCCAGATGGGAGTTTGGACCCAAAAAGGAACAATTTGGCCCAAACCTGGGGGTTGAGCACCAAAAAGGGGCAGTTTTGACCTTAAAAGGGGAGTTTGGAATAAAAACATGGGACTCTGACCCCTAAAAAGGGGAATTTGGCCTCAAAAAGGAAGAGTTTGGTCCCAAAAGGGGGACTTTGGAGCGAAAAAAAGGCAGTTTGGATTAAAACACATATGATTTTGGGTCCAAAAGGGAGAATTTGGGGCCAAAACAGGGGATTTGGGGCACCCAGATGGGAATTTGGACCCAAAAAGGAACAAATTGGCCCAAAGCTGGGGCTTTGAGCAGCAAAATGGGGCAGTTTCGACCTAAAAAGGAGAGTTTGGATTTAAAACAATGGGAGCCTGACCCCTAAAAGTTCAACCCAGGGGACCCAATGAGATCCAGGGGGGAAATTTGGGGCTAAACAGGGCGATTTGGGATGAAAAAGGGGAGTTTGGTGTCCCAAAATGGGCATTTGGGTCCAAAAAAGGGGAGAATTTGTGGCTGAAAAAGGGAGTTTGGGCACCCAAATAGGACCTAGGACCCAAAAAGGAAAAATTTGGCCCAAATCTGGGGGTTTGATCACCAAAAAGGGGCAGTTTCGACCTAAAAAGGGGAGTTTGGAATAAAAAAAGGGGACTCTGACCCTAAAAAAGGCGAATTTGGCCTCAAGAAGGACGAGTTTCGTCCCAAAAGGGGGACTTTGGAGCCAAAAAGGGGCGGTTTGGATCCAAAACATGGGAGTTGCCTTAACCTCAGTTTGAGTACAAATTTGGGTTATGTTAAAGTCAAGTTTAAAATCTTTAACTGCACATCCCTCTATTTTAAGTCTGAACTCAGAACAGCCAGTTAAGCATTTGTCACAGCATTCTGGGCCAGTTTGGGTAAATTTCATGGGTTCTTGCTGAGCTTCATGGAATCCGTCTGGAACAAACACAATTCACATCCCCAGATGTTCCTTCCTTCCCAAACAGTTGCGTTTGTAACTCTTTCCTCAGTAAGTTTTAATTTCAGTTCATTGTCACTCGGCGTGACTTTCCAGAATCTTTCAGGAGCCTTCTTCACTCGGGTAGGATGAATCCAGGCAGCTTGTTCTTTGATCCTGATTGCAGTAAAGGTGGTCAGGAGCACCTGGAATGGTCCTTCCCACTGTGGTTCTGGGGCCTTTTCTGCAAAAGATTTCACATATACATAATCTCGGGGTTGTATATCATGTACTGCTCCGTCTAATTCTCTCTTTCGAGCCCTAGCTGCATGTTTTTCAATTTCTTTGAGCTGTTTGTTTAGGGCCATCATGTATTTGTGTAGGGTTTCCTCCCCTACTTGGGTGGGGGTGATGCCTTCTTGGACCCTGTATGGCCTCCCGTACAATATTTCAAAAGGACTCAATTTCTCTTTTACTCTCGGCTTGGTTCGAATTCATAATAATGGCAATGGAAGAACCCGAGGCCAAGGTAATTTTGTCTCTTGTCTTAATCTTGTAACTTGCTGCTTAATCAAATGGTTCATTTTCTCTACTTGGCCACTCGACTGAGGATGATATGGAGTGTGAAGTTCCCAGTCTCTGCCTCAGTGGTGGCTCATTTGCTGTACAATTTTTGAAATAAAGTGTGGCCTCTGCCTGAGGACGTTGTGGATGGGACTCCAAAACCGGGTGTTATTTCCTGTAGCAATACTTTTGTTACTTCTCGTGCTTTGGCAGTTCAGGCAGGGAAAGCTTCTGGCCATCCTGAAAAGGAATCTGTTAGCACCAACAGGTACCGATCTCCCCCTTTCCTGGGCAGCTCTGAGAAATCAATTTGCCATTGCTGCCCAGGCCCAGGAGGCCCTGCAATATCACAATGGACCTTTGATTCCATGAGTCCCCACACCGTTACATGAATCCTTAGTTCCATGGGGCCCTGGAGTGTCACAATGCTCTCCTTGGTTCCATGGTGCCACACAGTGACACAACGGCCCCTTGGCCAGAGAAGGTCCCATAGTGTCACAATGGTTCCTTGTTTCCATGAGGCCTTGTAGTGTCACAATGGCCCCTTGGTTCAATGGGGCCTGTGGTGTCACAACAGTCTCAGTGATTCCATAAGGCCCTGCAGTGTCACAGTAGACCATTGGTTCCATGAGACCCCACAGTGTCACAAGGGCCCCTTGGTTCCATTGAGCCCCACAGTGTCACTATGGTCACCTTGGTTCCACAAGGCCCTGAAGTGCCACAAGGGTCCTTTGGTTTCACAAGACCTCAAAGTGTCAAAATGGCCCTTTGGTTTCATGAGGCCCCACTGTGCCACAATGGACGCTTGGTTCAATGATGCCCGATAGTTTCACAATGGTCCCCTTGATTCCATGAGGCCCTGCCATGCTATAATGGCCCCTTGGTTATAGGAGGCTCTGCAGTGTCACAATGGCCCCTTGGTTCCAGTGGGTCCCAAAGTGCCATAATGGTCTCCATTGTTCCATGAAGCCCCACAATGTCACTGTGGTCCCCTTGGTTCCACAGGGCCCCACAGTGTAACAATGGACCCTTGGTTCCATGAGGTTCCTCAGTCACAAGAGTCTCCTTGGATCTGCAGAGTCACAATGGGCCCTTGGCTCCATGTGGCCACTCTGTGTCACAGTGGCTCATGGTTCCATGAGCGTTCATCCTGTCAACAACGATCTCCTTGGTTCCACAGTGCCACCACGGATCCTTGGATCTGCACTATGACAATGGACCATTGGTTCCATGGGGTCCCACAGTGTCACTGTTGACTCCTTGTTCTGTGAGTCTCTGCTGTCACCAAATCTCCGAAATATCAGCATAAGACTCCTTAACACTGATTTGGTGTTAAAGAGAGCATCATTTATTCAGGCCTGAGCTCCAGCAGGGGATAACTCCTAACCTTACGTGGACACGTGACTCTGCAAGTGTGTTGCTCACATCCAGTCGCTACATGCGTATTACAATTCACCCATTTCCTTAAAACCCACCCCAAGTTCCCACATTCAGTCCTTGTTTTTTCTATCACTGCACCCTTGAGCCAGATGTCTTCTTCTTCTCTTCCAACCATCCCTGCTGGGAAAGCAGCCCCTGCATGCCTTGTTCCTCTGCTAAAAGTTCACAGACATGGTAAAAATTGAATGAAGCCTTTTGGTATCAAGCCCAAGGCTTTGTGTGCCAAGGCAGAGGCAGGCAGGACGCAGAGCTGCCAGCAAAGGAAGGGGCCAGCCAGGTGGGGCAGCCGGGGGGATGAGGACAGCCTGCAGGGACAGAGGCGCAGGGCAGGGACAGCGTGGCACAGCCTGGGCTGCAGAGGGCAGAGGGATGGGCAGCAGCTGCAAGGCCCTGACAGAGCCAACTTGTGCAGCACTTGGGCCACGGCTGCTGTCCCTGGCCCTGAGGCCAGCAGGAGACAAGTGACCCTTGCAGCCCTGGGGCCTCAGTGCCTCCTTGTCCCTGCTCAGCAGCCTGGCAGGGGCCGCCCCATGGTGCTGCCCTTGGCACTGCCCATCCCCACATCCCAGTGCCCCGGCAAGAGCCCTGAGCACTGAGGGAGGGACAGGATCTGCCTTGCCAGGGGCTGGGGCTCAGGCCTTGGCCCTTTGCATTCCTCAAACACATCCAGCTTTGTTTAGCACCAGAGACACCTTTCCCTTGCTTGTCCCCCCCTGTCATCACTGCCTGCAGTGTTCTGCTCTGACTGGAACCTGGGGACACTTTCTCAGTCCTGTCCCTCAGTGCGAGTGGAGGAAGCTCAGATTTGCACGAGGCTGCTCTGAGTGCCAGGGGTTGGATGAGGGAAATGGTGGGGTGGGGGTAGGGACAAAGTGTGATTGATTGTCAGCCATAAAGGGCCTTGATGTTCAGATCTATTCAGACTGCATTAGGAGGAGCCAGGATCAATATCAGCTGGAGATCCCCGATATCAGTATATAACAGGAAGAAGGTAACCAGGGCACAGAAGAGAAATCATTTCTCCTTGTATTGTTACCACAGTATATTCACTTGGAATAGACTTCTGAAATCTGTCTAATTAACCACAAAAGAATTGAAGGCATAAATGATTCCCAGGGGCTTGTCCTGTTCGGGTGTTTTGAATTGTTAATGTATAAACAAGAAAAGAATAAAGTGGGGAAAAGATAATATTTCATTAAATTTTTAAAATAATGTGTTCTCTTTGAAAACACTTCCGGTATTGCTCTAATTAGCCACAAAAGAATTAAAGCCTCAATGATTCCTGGGGACTTGTCCTGTTAGGGTGTTTTGAATGTTAATGGTCCTTTGGCACTGAATTCCTGAACTGAAGAGCTGAAGGCTGAAGAAGCCTCTGCAGAAGGAGAATTGAGCAGCAACCTCCAAGTTGCTGAGGATGTCAGCAGCCCCCACTGAGGCCATCGCTGCCAAGAGAGCGTGGGGGCAATGAGCAGACAAGGAGAGCGTCCCTGGGGCTGGGGAAGCAGAACTCAGAGGCAGCCCCGGCTCCAGGTGGGAAATGGGCTCTGGGATGTGGCTGTGAAAGCCCTGCCTGGGCTTGGCCAAGCAGCACAGCCAAGCCCTGACCCCATCCCCTGGCCATGGGCATCGGTGGCCTCACAGGATGCTGGTGGCTGTCCCGCAGCAGGGGGATGTGGGGTGAGGGATGGGGAGGGCAGGAGAGCAGCAGGAGCCCTCCAAAGCTCTGGGGGCTGCGGGAGGAGGCCACAAGCCCTGGGGCTGGCAGGAACTGGTGTCTGCTCATGGGCCTCAGTGCGAGGGACAGCAGCCACAGCCAGGGGACACAAATCTCACTGCTGTGCTGATGAGGCTGACAGCTGGACTGGGGGCCTCACAGAATTAGACCTAAAGACAGTCAGAATTTACCTGTGAGAATATGACAGTGAAATTCTGCAGCTTCAGTGAAACCCACAGAGAAGGCCAAGAAGATAATCAGTGAGAGAAGATGTTCTGGACACAAGGAGAGGCTGTTCTTGTAATGGGACATGGAGAGTGTACAAGGAAGAGCTTGTGGATAATATGTAGCAGCTCTACCTTTGCTTGTACAGCTGATTGTTTTACTGCCTGAATGGTCATTGCTTGTTAGACAGCCTTGGCATTGTTTGCTCAGCAGCCAATCTCAACAGGCCACAGCCATTGTGAAGAGGTATAAGAACAGCAGGAGAGAAAATCAAAACTTCTACGACTTTGGATTACAACAAGTGTGTGCTGTTCTGTCCACCTCGACAAAAGCCACAGCAGACTTTGGCCTATTCAAGAGACTTATTTGGAGAGTTCCTTGGGAAGCAGCCCTTAAAAACAAAGGGCTCCAGGAAAGATGGAAGTGCTTCTAAACTGAAATCTTGAAGGCGCAGGAACAGACTGTCCCTGTGTGCCAAAAGATGAGCCAAGGAGGAAAACAAACAGCCTGGATGGGCAAGGAGCTTTTGAAGGACCTCAGGGAAAAAAGAGGGTGCATCACCTTTGGAAGGAGGGTCAGGTGTCTCAGGAAATGTTTAAGGGAGTTTTTAGGTCATGTAGGAAAAAACTTAGAGAGGCAAAAGCCCAGTTAGAACTCAATCTGGCCACTTCTGTGAAGGACAATAAAAAATACTTTTATTAACACATTATTGGCAAAAGGAAGGGCAAGGAGAACCTGCATTGTCTGTTAGGTGGTCAAGGGAATTTAGTAACTAAAGATGAGGAAAAGGCTGAGCTACTTAACCCCTTCTTTGTCTCAGTTTCCAAGATTAAGGCAAGTCGTCCTCAGGACAAGTGGCCTCCTGGGCTGGTAGATGGGGACAGGGAGCAGAACAGCCCCTGTAATCCAGGAAGAAGCAGCTGGTGACTGCTGAGCCCCTCAGATGCTCACAGGTGTCTCTGGGAGCAGATGGGATCCATCCTAGGGGGATGAGGGAGCTGCTGGATGAGCTCCCCAAGCCACTCTCCATCATTTACCATCAGCCCTGGCTCACTGGGGAGCTCCCAGAGGACTGGAGGTGCCAATGTGACCCCATCCACAAGAAGGGCTGGAAGGAGGATCTGGAGAACTCCAGGCCTGTCAGCCTGACCTCGGTGCCCAGCAAGGTTATGGAACAGATCACCTTGAGTGCCATCCCACGGCACCGACAGGGTGGCCAAGGGATCAGACCCGGCCAGCGTGGATTTCAATGTCTTCATTGACGATCTGGATGAGGGCATTGAGTCCAGCACCAGCAAATCTGCAGATGACACCAAGCTGGGTGTGAGTGTGGATCTCCTGGAGGGTAGGAGGGCTCTGCACAGGGACCTGCACAGGCTGGATGCAGGGCCCAAATCCAACCATGGGAGGTTCAACAAGACCAAGTGCCAGCTCCTGCACTTTGGCCACAACAACCCCTGCAGCGCTACAGGCTGGGGACAGAGTGGCTGGACAGCGGCCAGGCAGAAAGGGACCTGGGGGCACTGATGGACAGCAGGCTGGACATGAGCCAGCAGTGTGCCCATGTGGCCAAGAAGGCCAATTGCTCCTGGCCTGGATCAGGAATGGAGTGGCCAGCAGGACCAGGGCAGGGATTCTTCCCCTGTCCTGGGCACTGGTGAGGCCGCACCTTGAGTGCTGTGTCCAGTTCTGGGCCCCCAATTTAGGAAGGACATTGAGGGGCTGGAGCGTGTCCAGAGAAGGGCAACAAGGCTGGTGAGGGGTTTGGAACACAAGTGCTGTGAGGAGCAGCTGAGGGAGCTGGGCTTGTTTATCCTGGAGAAGAGGAGGCTCAGGGGAGACAAGGAGGTGTCAGGGCACGGCTTGGGCTTGATGATGTCCAAGGTCTTTTCCAGCCTGGTTGATTCTGTGATTCTCGAAACCACCCTTGAAGCAGCTGCAGGATGAGCCCTGGGCCTCCTCTTCAGAAGGTCCAGCAGCCCCTGTCCCTCAGCTTCTCCACACGGGCCCCAAAGCCCATCCTGTCAGTCCTGCGGAGCCTCTGCAGCTCCTCCTCACTGCCCCACAACAGGGAGCCCCACACCCAGACACAGCAGCCCAGATGTGCCCCCCTGGCCTCTGGTGCCTCTGGCAAGGGAACAGCTCGAGGCACTGCAGGGCCCTGCAGACAATTCCTGCAGCACTTGTAGGATGATCCTGCTCCCCAAGGGACGTTCCCGTGGTGCCAAGGCAGGAACTGAAATGGGGAGTGGGGCCAGAGAGGAAAGGGCAACCAGGGCTGGGCTGTTTGCAGGGGAGGGGACAGGGAAGGGCAAGAGCAAGAAATGTGGAGCAGGAAAGAGGAAAGAAAGCAAAGGTGAAGCAGAGGAAATGCTCAGGGCTGTTTGGGGGTGGCTGCCAGGCAGCCCTGGCTCTGAGCAACAACGTCTGCAGTGGGACAGGAAACTCAGAGCTGATGGGAACAAACTTTCTGGCTGACTTGAGAGGCCACGACAAAGCTGAGAGGTTTCCCTGCCGCCCCCCAGCCCTTGCTGGCCCCCAGGGGCTGATGGCATTTGTGCTCACTCAGGTTCCTCTCCCCACACCAAGACCGTGGGGTGCTCACGCCTGGGCTGTGCAGTGCAAACAGGGGCTCCTGAGCCAGTCCTGCCGTGTGTGTGCCTGCAAGGATCCAGCCCCTCTCTGAGCTGGGGAGAGGCCAGGGCTGCAGAGGGGGGATGTTGCTGGCAGGTGCATGAGGCCGCTCTGGGACGCTGCCCTGGGGTGTCCAGCGCAGGGGGGATGGATCAGCCCCTGCTCTGCTGCTCCTTCCCGGCTCCCCCAGGGACCCTGCAGAGCACCAGCCATGCTGGTTGCCCCCACCCTGCCCACGGCCACCCTGGGGCTGCTCACGGGGGTTTTCTCTGCTGAGCACTGGCCTGGGCGTGCTCTTGAGAGAGCCTGGGCAAGGAGCCTGGAGCCCCCAGGCCCTGCCCTGAGGCGTCAGCGCTGGCCCAGCAGTGCCCATGGCCTGTCCCTGCTGCAGCCCCGGCACTGCCACCCCAGGGCTGGGAGCGAGCCCCAGAGCACTCAGGCCCTGCAGCAACACCAGGGGCAGGAGGGCAGCGGGGCAGTGGCACGGGAGCAGCACTGGCAGCACCAAGGGCTGCTGCTCCTGGGCACAGCTGCTGTGCCCCCCTGATCTGCCCCCAGCTCTGCACACAGACATTGCTGCTGCAGCTCCACAGAAGGCAACTAAAGGGGCATCTCTGCTGGGAACTTTGCTGGCAGACCCTTGAGTTCATTAAAAGCAGCGAGAGCACAGCTCCTCATTGACACAGTCTGGGGCCACAGCCAAGGCGGAGAGAAACAAAAGGAGAAAGGCAAGAAATATTGCCCTTGCTTTGTGGACAACAATAAATTACTGAAGGCAGAAAAAATAACCCCAGAACTAAACCACAAGAACTATCAAAGACGAGTTTTTTTACAAGTGATTTGCAAAAATTGGCAACCAGTTTAATGTTTCCTAAATCGTCCAGCAACCAGTGTCCACACTGCAGCCTTGAGCTCCTGGTTCCTCAGGCTGTAGATGAGGGGGTTCAGGGCTGGAGGCACCATCGAGTACAGAATTGACAGGGCCAGATCCAGGGATGGGGAGGAGATGGAGGGGGGCTTCAGGTTGGCAAAAAAGCCAGTGCTGAGGAACAGGGAGAGCACGGCCAGGTGAGGGAGGCACGTGGAAAAGGCTTTGTGCCGTCCCTGCTCAGAGGGGATCCTCAGCACGGCCCTGAAGATCTGCACATAGGAGAAAACCATGAACACAAAACACCCAAAGGCTAAACAGATACTAACTGCAAGGAGCCCAAGTTCCCTGCGGGAGCTGGAGTGTGAGCAGGAGAGCTTGAGGATGTGTGGGATTTCACAGAAGAACTGGCCCAGGGCATTGCCCTGGCACAGGGGCAGGGAAAATGTATTGGCCGTGTGCAGCAGAGCATAGAGAAAGGCGCTGGCCCAGGCAGCTGCTGCCATGTGGGCACAAGCTCTGCTGCCCAGGAGGGTCCCGTAGTGCAGGGGTTTGCAGATGGACACGTAGCGGTCGTAGCACATGATGGTGAGGAGGGAAAACTCTGCTGAGATGAAGAACAGAAAGAGAAACACCTGAGCAGCACATGCTGAGTAGGAGATGTGGCTGGTGCCCCAGAGGGAATTGTGCATGGCCTTGGGGACAGTGGTGCAGATGGAGCCCAGGTCGGTGAGGGCCAGGTTGAGCAGGAAGAAGAACATGGGGCTGTGCAGGTGCTGGCCGCAGGCTACGGCGCTGATGATGAGGCCGTTGGCCAGGAGGGCAGCCAGGGAGATGCCCAGGAAGAGGCAGAAGTGCAGGAGCTGCAGCTGCCGCGTGTCTGCCAATGGCAGCAGGAGGAAGTGGCTGATGGAGCTGCTGTTGGACATTTGCTGCCTCTGGCCATGGGGATCTGTTCTAGGAGGAGACAGTGACAAGTCAGGGGAGACTTTCCTGAGCAATGCCCAAGCCCTTTCTCCCAGCCCTGCCCCTGCCTCTCTGTGCCACCCAATTTTCCTTTTCTCAGAGCCCTTCCCTCAGCCTCGTGCCTGGAGCTCTGCTGGGATCTGGCCCCGTTGCCGTGACGAGCAGGGGCTGTGCCCATGGACACCGAGGAATCAGCTCTGCTCTGCAGCAGTGGGGTCATGGGACAGGGGGACAAGGGCCAGTCCTGGGGTTGGACTTTGTCAAACAGAACTGCTCCTGAGGCAGAGGAGCTGGGCAGCATCTCCTGTGCCAGGGCCAAGGAACGGTGATGGCCAAAGGCACTTTGAGAGGGTTTCCTGCTGTGCCCAGGGAGAGCAGAGAGAGCTGAGCAATGCAAGAGCATTGGCTGTAACTCAGTGAAGGGTGAGGGGAGCTGCTCTGTCGCTCCATCTGTCCCCAGCTGCCCTTCCTGAGATCGAGGGCAGTCACTGTGTTCCCCTGAAAATCAGCCTGGCACAGCTGAGAGCAGAGGGAGCCACAGCAGAGCAAAGTGGCTCAGCCTTTCTGAGAGTCTCAGCCCCACTGCTGGCCAAGGACACTCCCGGCCCCAGTGTCTCCTGGAAGGCAGCTGACAGCTGGGATGGCATCCCGAGGGCACAGCGAGGCTCCTGTCCATGGCACTGCTGGAGGAGAGCCGGCTCATTGCCAGCCTCCCAGCCCGGCCTGCCCAGAGCTCCCGGGGCAGAGGGAGCTGGGACACCCCATTGCTGTGCTCAGCCTGCACAGGAGGAGCCCCAGGGCTGGGCCTGAGCCTGCAGCTGGAAGTGCCATTCCCAGAGAGCCCCTCAGCAGCGGCAGGAGCAGCTGAGCAGGGCAAGGAGAGAGAGCCGGGCCCTGAGGAAAAGCCTTTCCCTGCCCAGCGCTGCCCAGCCCCTCCCGGGCAGCACCAGGGCAGGACAGTCGCCCTCAGGCCCCGGGCAGCAGGAACGGGCCCGTGGCCGCAGAGATGCCCTTCATCTCTGCTGCTGCTCTGCCGGCCCAGGAGGGCACCGAGGGCCCCGAGCCCCCGGGCTGAGGGCCCCGAGCCCCCGGGCTGAGGGCCCCGAGCCCCCGGGCTGAGGGCCCCGAGCCCCCGGGCTGAGGGCTGTGCTGGCTGCGAGGGGACACCGGAGCTGCGCTGCTCAGGGCGGTGTCTGCACTGCAGGGCAGCGCCGGCAGCTGCCACAGCTCCCCTCAGCAGGGCTGCCCTCAGCGCTGCCTCCCTCCCTCCCTGCCCACGGCTCTGCTGCTGGAGCTGGCCCAGCCGGGAGCTGCTCCTGCGGCCCGGGCTCCGTCCCTGCCGCTGCTGCCGGAGCCCAGCCCAGCCCCTGGGCCAGCCCTGCCCGGCAGCCGCTCGGGGCTGCGGCGATTAAAGAACAGCTCCCCCGGGCCTGGGCACCATGGAAAGGTGATGCTGGCTGGAGCTGGAGCCTGGCGAGGTGCAGGCACTTGCTGAGGCTCCCAGGAATCCTCGGCGGGATGGTTTAAGAGCCTCAGGCCCTGCTCTGCCCTGCACAGCTGAGTTTCTATTCCCACCAAGCTGAGCCTGGGAGAAGTGGGAGCATAGACTGAGGAAAGCAGAGACTCAAGCAGGAATCCCATGCCCTGAATGTGCTCATGAAGAGTCCCCTCAGAAATGAGCTGGGCATGAGCTGGAGCTCGGAGCAGCCCTGGCCCCCACAGCAGCCTCTCCACAGCAGCAGGACCTGCCCTGCAGCAGTCACTCCTTGCAGCCACAGCTCCGCTCCAGCGCCCATGGGGAGCTCCCAGGCAGGCTGAGAGCTGCCCCTGGCAGGTGGCAGATGCCCTGGCCTGGCAAAGAGCCCTCAGGGCTGCAGGAGCTGCTCTGCAGGACAGCCCTGGGCACCCCTGGCTGCTGCCCACCTTCACAGCCTGCAGCCGGCCCTGGCAGCAGGAGCCGTCCTGCCCTGTCCCTCTGATGGTGCCCAGGGCAGCCCCGCTCTGCAGCACATCCTCCCCCAAAGCAGGAACGGCAGCAGAGCCATCCTCACAGCCATGGCAGTCCTGTCATGGGCCAGCTCTAGAGGATCCCTGCAGCCAGAGACTCACTGTGTCAGGAGTGGTGAAGATTTCTCCATGAATAAGCTCAGAATTGTCCTTCCAGCGGCTTTAAGCCTCTGTCTGCTTCACTCCTCTCAGGCACCTGCAGGCAGTGCCTGCAGCCCTGCTGGGCTGGGAAAGGAGCTGCTCATTAGGAGAAATGTCTTTTTGGTTGCCAGGAGATGCCTCTGTGCCAGGAGCCCGGCCCAGCTCAGCAGCACAGACACAGCACAAGGACTGTAATGACCCTCTTGGGGCTCTGGTGTTGTTTACATTGGTCTCAGTCCCTGAGAGTGTGTCCAAAAAACTTGTCAACAACTCAAAGTTAAAGTGAAACACTGAAGTTTCTTGAAGTTTTAATGGGTGCCACTGAGGGACAGGACTGAGAAAGTGTCCCCAGGTTCCAGTCAGAGCAGAACACTGCAGGCAGTGATGACAGGGGGGGACAAGCAAGGGAAAGGTGTCTCTGCTGCTGAGCAAAGCTGGATGTGTTTGAGGAATGCAAAGGGCCAAGGCCTGAGCCCCAGCCCCTGGCAAGGCAGATCCTGTCCCTCCCTCAGTGCTCAGGGCTCTTGCCGGGGCACTGGGATGTGGGGATGGGCAGTGCCAAGGGCAGCACCATGGGGCGGCCCCTGCCAGGCTGCTGGGCAGGGACAAGGAGGCACTGAGGCCCCAGGGCTGCAAGGGTCACTTGTCTCCTGCTGGCCTCAGGGCCAGGGACAGCAGCCGTGGCCCAAGTGCTGCACAAGTTGGCTCTGTCAGGGCCTTGCAGCTGCTGCCCATCCCTCTGCCCTCTCCAGCCCAGGCTGTGCCACGCTGTCCCTGCCCTGCGCCTCTGTCCCTGCAGGCTGTCCTCATCCCCCCGGCTGCCCCACCTGGCTGGCCCCTTCCTTTGCTGGCAGCTCTGCGTCCTGCCTGCCTCTGCCTTGGCACACAAAGCCTTGGGCTTGATACCAAAAGGCTTCATTCCATTTTTGCCGTGTCTGTGAACTTTTAGCAGAGGAACAAGGCATGCAGGGGCTGCTTTCCCAGCAGGCATGGTTGGAAGAGAAGAAGAAGACATCTGGCTCAAGGGTGCAGTGCTAGATAAAACAAGGACTGAATCTGGGAGCTTGGGGTGGGTTTTAAGGAAATGGATGAATTGTAATACTCATGTAGCGACTGGATGTGAGCAACACACTTGTAGAGTCACGTGTCCACGTAAGGTTAGGAGTTATCCCCTGCTGGAGCTCAGGCCTGAATAAATGATGCTCTCTTTAACACCAAATCAGTGTTAAGGAGTCTTATGCTGATATTTTGGAGATTTGGTGACAGCGGGGCCTCACAGAACCAAGGAGTCAACAGTGACACTGTGGGACCCCATGGAACCAATGGTCCATTGTCATAGTGCAGATCCAAGGATCCATGGTGGCACTGTGGAACCAAGGAGATCGTTGTTGACAGTATGAACGCTCATGGAACCATGAGCCACTGTGACACAGAGTGGCCACATGGAGCCAAGGGGCCATTGTGACTCTGCAGATCCAAGGAGACTCTTGTGACTGAGGAACCTCATGGAACCAAGGGTCCATTGTGACACTGTGGGGCCCTGTGGAACCAAGGGGACCACAGTGACATTGCAGGGCTTCATGGAACAGTGGAGACCATTATGACACTTTGGGACCCACTGGAACTAAGGGGCCATTGTGACACTGCAGAGCCTCCTATAACCAAGGGGCCATTATAGCACGGCAGGGCCTCATGGAATCAAGGGGACCATTGTGACCCTGTGGGGCATCATTGAACCAAGGGTCCATTGTGGCACAGTGGGGCCTCATGAAACCAAAGGGCCATTTTGACACTTTGAGGCCTCGTGAAACCAAAGGACCCTTGTGGCACTTCAGGGCCTTGTGGAACCAAGGCGACCATAGTGACACTGTGGGGCTCAATGGAACCAAGGGGCCCTTGTGACACTGTGGGGTCTCATGGAACCAATGGTCTACTGTGACACTGCAGGGCCTTATGGAATCACAGAGACTGTTGTGACACCACAGGCCCCATTGAACCAAGGGGCCATTGTGACACTTTGCGGCCCCATGGAACCAAGGAGTCCATTGTGACACTACAAGGCCTCAGGGAAGCAAGGAACCATTGTGACACTATGAGACCATCTTGGGCCAAGGGGCCGTTGTGTCACTGTGTGGCACCATGGAACCAAGGAGAGCATTGTGACACTCCAGGGCCCCATGGAACTAAGGATTCATGTAACGGTGTGGGGACTCATGGAATCAAAGGTCCATGGTGATATTGCGGGGCCTCATGGGCCTGGGCAGCAATGGCAAATTGATTTCTCAGAGCTGCCCAGGAAAGGGGGAGATCGGTACCTGTTGGTGCTAACAGATTCCTTTTCAGGATGGCCAGAAGCTTTCCCTGCCTGAACTGCCAAAGCACGAGAAGTAACAAAAGTATTGTTACAGGAAATAGCACCACTTTTTGGAGCCCCTGCCACAATGTCCTCAGAGAGAGGCCACACTTTATTTCAAGAATTGTGCAGCAAATGAGCCACCACTGAGGCAGAGACTGGGAACGCCACACTCCATATCATCCTCAGTCGAGTGGCCAAGTAGAGAAAATGAACCATTTGATTAAGCAGCAAGTTACAAGATTAAGACAAGAGACAAAATTACCTTGGCCTCAGGTTCTTCCATTGGCATTATTACGTATTCGAACCAATCCGAGAGTAAAAGGGAAACTGAGTCCTTTTGAAACATTGTACCAGAGGCCACACAGGGTCCAAGAAGGCATCACCCCCACCCAAGTAGGGGAGGAAACCCTACACAAATACATGATGGCCCTTAAGAAACAGCTCAAAGAAATTGAAAAACATGCAGCTAGGGCTCGAAAGAGAGAATTAGACGGAGCAGTACATGATATACAACCCGGAGATTATGTATATGTGAAGTCTTTTGCAGAAAAGACCCCAGAACCACAGTGGGAAGGACCATTCCAGGCGCTCCTGACCACCTTTTCTGCAATCAGGATCAAAAAACAAGCTGCCTGGATTCATCCTACCCGAGTGAAGAAGGCTCCTGGAAGATTCTGGAAAGTCACGCCGAGTGACAATGAACTGAAATTAAAACTTTCTCAGGAAAGAGTTACAAACGCAACTGTTTGGGAAGGAAGGAACATCTGGGGATGTGAATTGTGTTTGTTCCAGACGGATTCCATGGGGCTCAGCAAGAGCCCATGAAATTTACCCAAACTGGCCCAGAATGCTGTGACAAATGCTTAACTGGCTGTTCTGAGTTCAGACTTAAAATAGAGGGATGTGCAGTTAAAGATTTTAAACTTGACTTTAACATAACCCAAATTTGTACTCAAACTGAGGTTAAGGAAACCCACATGTTTTGGATCCAAACTGCCCCTTTTTGGCTCCAAAGTCCCCATTTGGGACCAAACTCATCCTTTTTGAGGTCAAAGTTGCCTTTTTAGGGGTCAGGCTCACAGGTTTTTTTAATGTAAAGTCCCCTTTTTCGGTTGAAACTGTCCCTTTTTGGTGCTCAAACCCCCAGTTTTGGGCCAAACTGTCCCTTTTGGGGGCCAAACTCCCATCTGGGCACCCAAATTTCTCCTTTTTCGGCCCTAAATTCTCCCTTTTTGGGACCAAACTCCCATTTTGGGGGCCAAACTTCTCATCTGGGCACTGAAATTCCCCTTTTTTGGACCCAAATTCCCCCTTTTCGGCCCCAAATTCTCTCTTTTTTGGGACCCAAATGCCCATTTTGGGACACCAAACTCCCCTTTTTCATCCCAAATCACCCTTTTTAGCCCCAAATTTCCCCCCTGGATCTCATTGGGTCCCCTGGGTTGAACTTTTAGGGGTCAGGCTCCCATTGTTTTAAATCCAAACTCCCCTTTTTAGGTCAAAACTGCCCCTTTTTGGTGCTCAAACCCCCAGCTTTGGGCTGAACTGTCCCTTTTTGGGTCCAAACTCCCATCTGGGCACCCAAACTCCCCTTTTTCTGCCCCAAATTCTCCCTTTTTGGGACCAAACTCCCATTTTGGGGGTGCAAACTGCCTCTTTTTGGCTCCAAAGTCCCCTTTTTGGGTCAAAATTCCCCCTTTTTTATGCTGAACTCCCATTTAGGGGTCAGGCTCCCAGGGTTTCTTTTATTCCAAACTCCCCTTTTTAGGTTGAAACTGCCCCTTTTTGGTGCTCAAACCCCCAGCTTTGGGCCAAACTGTCCCTTTTGGGGGCCAAACTCCCATGTTTGGGGCCAAACTTCTCATCTAGGTGCCCAAACTCCCCTTTTTCAGCCCCAAATTCTCCCTTTTTCGGCCCCAAATTCTCCCTTTTTGGACCCAAACTCCCATGTTTTGGATCCAAACTGCCTCTTTTTGGCTCCAAAGTCCCCCTTTTGGGACCAAACTCGTTCTTTTTGAGGCCAAAATCCCCTTTTTAGGGGTCAGAGTCCCCTTTTTTTATTCCAAACTCCCCTTTTTCAGTCGAAACTGCCCCTTTTTGGTGCTCAAACCCCAAGGTTTTGGCTGAATTGTCCCTTTTTGGGCCCAAACTCCTATCTGGGTGCCCCCAATCCCCTTTTTTTGCCCCAAATTCTCCCTTTTTGGTCCCAAACTCCCATGTTTTGGATCCAAACTGCCACTTTTTGGCTCCATAGTCCCCTTTTGGGACCAAACTCAGTCTTTTTGAGGCCAAATTCCCCTTTTTAGGGGTCAGAGTCCCCTTTTTTTTTCCAAACTCCCCTTTTTAGGTCAAAACTTCCCCTTATTGGTGCTCCAACCCCCAGTTTTGGGCTGAATTCTCCCTTTTTGGCTCCAAACTCCCATCTGGGCACCCAAATTCTCCCATTTTTGGGCCCAAACTCCCATGTGTTGGATCCAAACAGCCCCTTTTTGGCTCCAAAGTCCCCTTTTGGGACAAAATTCTCCCTTTTTTATGCTGAACTCCCATTTAGGGGTCAGGCTTGTTGCAGTGGGGATACTGTAACACGATGTATCAAACCAGGAGGCCCGTAGAACAGAAGTATATATATGGACAGACTCTTGGTCGATGTTTCAGAGATGTTTATTTCCCAGCCGCATGGCCGGGGCTCTGCCCAGGAACCCTCCCAGTCTGGACCGAGGGTCCCTGCCCGCGCAGGAAACACAAACCAACCAACGGGAACGAGGCTGCCCAGGGGCAGCGAAACCTCGTGCCTCCCTCAGGGCCCCTCTCCCAGGGCCACATGGCAGGGGGAGGGACCCCGACATTTCACCCGTTTATTTTTAACAAAAGAGATGTAAAACTTAACATTGAAAGCAACAAGGGCAGTTTCAAAACAAAACAAGCCACCCTCCTGAGTCTTTAAATGTCCAAACAGATTCTGTGGAACATCTTAGTGCTGACAGAAGGGAGACAGAACTCTCTGAGCATGCTTTGTGGGGAAACTGAGGCAGGAGAGGGTTTCATTTCTTCCCTCCCCCTTTTCATCCCCCACTCAGCATTGGAAAGGGAGTTTTGGGGAAACAATTGGCAAAGGTATGGTTTTGTGAGAGAAACCATGGGTGAAAAAGCGGATTGGGAATACACTGGGGGTAATAGGACATAGGGTAGAAGGGAAAGGTGAGATTAGGAAAGGGAGACTGTAGGGGGGCCCTACAATGGAGATATTGTCTGACATGACTGCGATTTTTAGCATATATACTGCCTTTTACAGAAACACCATCAGGCCCAGTGACTTCTGATGCTTGTAACCCTTTTCTACCTTGTATAATTTTGAATTCCCCCACCTCTCCATCTCCCAAGCTTGGGATGCATTTTTCAGGGTTATTCTTTTTAATAGCAGTTCTATGCACGAATATGTCTTGCTGGTTGTCACATCTTGTTATAAAACCATAATTTTGTTTAACATTATACCATTTTGCTATTCCTAAAACCTTAGCTACGATGATATTTTCCTTTTTCCGAGTGGCTGCTGTTTTCTGTCTCAGTGCATTCTTGCTTTCTCTTTCGCTTGCTCCCCTGTTGGAATTTCCAGGGCTGCTCGTGCCTGCGCGCTCTTCCCGGGGTCGCATTTGAGGCCGCGAGGGCCGGGCCGGGCTGCGCCGCTCAGTTCTCTGTGCGTCGCCTCCTCTGGTCGCAGCTTTGCTGCTGATGCCAGGCGCTGCAGCCACGTCTTGGCCGGGCCCCCAAGCGATGACTCCCCCATGCCCTGCTTCAAGCATGCGTTTCTGCTGGGCGCGGCTCCGCTCCGCTGCCACCGCCGCCCGCGCGCCGCCCCTCTCGGTCGGGCATTCACGGGGCTCACTCCGCCATGCACCGCCAGGTCCCGCCGCTCCTGCTGCGCCTCGCTCCGCCACCGACACTGCAGGTCCCGCCGCTCTGCCCGCACGTGGGAACTGCCTTGCTGCTGCTCGCAGAGCACTCGATGCACGTGGGCGAGGCCGCATGGTGCCTGAGGCAGGCTTCCCTTCGCCAGGACACATTGCTCAACAGTCTCAGTAATTAAATAATATTAATGAAAATATTCTTCCATCGGCATAGATTTTGACTCAAAAATTGACTGTGTCCAAAGGGTGTTCCAAAAGTCTTTGGTAAGAATTAAATCCCAAGAAACATAGAAGAAGTTCTTAAACAACCATGCCAGGAAATGTTTCAGTTCTTTTTGAGTTTGAATTAAGCTAAAATTTACAAATCGTTGTTCAAGAATCATTTTAAGATAAATGTCCATATGCGGCTCTGAGAGCCAAGAGTCTTCCCACGGTTCCTCCATAGTTTAGATATGGAATAGCAAAACAAAAACAAGAAGAGGAATCCAAAGTTTCTTTATTCACACATCAGTCGCTTAGGGATTGGGGATGGTTCTGCACTCAATTCGCCACCATTTGTTACAGTGAGGATACTGTAACAGGCATATCAAACAAGGAGTCCCATGGAATAGAAATATATATGGACCGATTCATGATAGATGTTGAAGAGAAGTTTATTTCTCCAGCTGCATGGCCGGGGCCCTGCCGAGGAACTGTTCAATCACGGGACCCGAGTGTCCTTGCCCGCGCAGGGGAACACAAACCAACCAATGGGGAACGAGGCTGACCAGGGGCTCGGGAAACCCCATCTCTGTCCCAGGGCCCCTCTCCCAGGGCTACATGGCAGGGGGAGGAGACCCCAACAGTCCTCGGTTATTTTATTTTATTAACAGCTCTTAAATCCTGTACTATTCGGTGTGATCCATCAGGCTTTTTGACAGGTAAAATGGGAGTATTGAATTCAGATGGGCACTCTTTCAAAAGTCCTATCTGCAAAAAGTTTTCAATTACGGGGCTAATTCCTTCCCTGTCTTCCTTCTTCAAAGGATATTGTTTAACTCTAACTGGTTGTTTTCCTTCCTTAAGCTTAACTTGTACAGGGAGTGCATTCTTTGCTCTCCCTGCTATGTTACAAGCCCATACCCCAGGGAATACTTGATCTATTATTTTCTTGCCAGTCTCTTCTTCATTTTCAACTTTGGTTTCATTTGCTATCAACATCAGACTTAACAATTCTATGGATTATTGATCGTTAAGCTCCAAAGTAACTTCTCCATTTTTAAATACTATTTTTGCCTCTAGTTGCTCCAGCAAATCTCTTCCCAAAAGGGCTGAGGGGGCATTAGGCATGTATAAAAACGTATGAATTCCCCGTTGTCTCCCAAGTTTCTCTTTCAATGGTTTGCAGAAGTATGCTCTTTCAGATTGACCAGTTGCTGCCCTCACTGCAACAGACTCATTTGTTCTTGGCATTAAAGCCTTATTTAGCACTGAGGATGTTGCCCCTGTGTCTATTAAAAACTCCATTTCTTTTTCTTGGTTCTCTAGTTTAATTATAACCAGAGGGTCCCCTAGGGTGGGAACCTCTGATGCCCTTCAGTCTTCTTTAGCACAAGCAGCCACTCCCTCCCTCTTTTGGTCTTCTCTTCTTTGATGATCGCCTTTTCTTTGTTCTGGGCATTGGTTCTTCCAATGTCCGATTTCCCTGCAAAAAGCGCACTGATTTCTCCCTAACCGGGGTGGTCCTTGCCCATGTGCCCCTCCTTCTTTTTCTTTTACTATTGCTATTAATTTCCTCATCCCTTGCTTACATCCTTCTTCTCTATTGCTAAAAACGCTCCATGCTCCTTCTAGCAAAGTCTCTCAATCCCGTGCTGTCGGCCCCGTATTTTCCGAAGTTTGTGTCGAAGGTCCCCTGTAGATTGTCCTAAAAAGAAGCTCACCAGGTGTTGCGTCCCTTCCTCAGATTCGGGGTCTAATGTCCGATGACGACGCATTGCATCTCGCAAGTGTCCTAAAAACTCAGAGGGTGTTTCAGAGGGACCTTGCTTAATTGCAGATAGGGCTGAGCAGTTCATGGTTTTAGGAACTGCCCTCTCCAGTGCCTTTGCTATGAAATCTTGGTAACCCTCTCATCTTTCCATGTCACTGTCATCATTAGGATCCCACTGCGCATCTTGGAGAGGAAAAACATCCTTAACTCTCATTTGGGTTATTTTGCAAGTGTCCTCTGCAAAACTCCCTGCTGCTTTCAAAACTAATCGTTTTTCTGTCTCTGTAAGAGCATCTAGCAACAGGTGAAGATCAAACCAGTCAGGTCTATGTTGTTTAACCATGAATCTAAATTTCTTTGCAACACCGATTGGGTTGCTTTGATAACATTTATCAATCTTGTCCCAAGCCTCCAGATCTACTGTAGAAAAAGGGATTTTAACTAACATTGTTTTTCCCTCGGAACTTCCTGCCTCTCTCAAAGGTGCTTGTATGATTTCTTTAGCTTGTTTCTGGGTCTGGGACGCTACAGGGCCCTCAGGGGAAAGCAGCTCTTCCCCCTCACTGTCATTGCTGGGAAATAGTAGAGCTTTAGGGGTCTTTTTCCAAGAGGGTATAGGTGAAGTGAAAAATGAAGCAGAAGCTGAAGTTGGGACTGGAGTTGATTCAGCTGTACTTAGAGCTGGAGCTGGAGTTGAGATGGTAATAGCTTTAATTGGAGTGGGGGATGGAACATAAACTGGAGTAGGGATTGAGATCAAAGTGGGGGCTGAGATAGGAGCTGGGATAGGAGTTGGTCCCCTGGGAAATGAGGTGGGGGGTGACGTAGGAGTCAATTCCTCTCTTTTAGGAGGTGGTTTAAACAAATCCCCCAGCTCTTGCTCCAGTGAGTCAGCTGGATACACTTTATCAGGGTGTGTGCAGCGTTGGTTTCTTGAACAGGTGCTGCAACATCCTTTAGGCTTTCCCTTATTAATTTTATTATCCTTTTCTAGGGCCAATACTAAGGGATAGGAAGGGGGCTTAATTCCACAGTCCCTCTGCCACTCGGGGTGGTTTTGGAGGGAGAAAAATAAATCAGCATAGGTTACTTCTTCCCATCTCTGCCCTCGTCTCAAAAAAAGCATAGGCTGTAATAGGGTCTCATAAACTACAGTTCCAGCTGGTGCCATCTAACACCTTCTTTGAGCTTATAAAGTGGCCACCATTGTGTGCAAAACTTGAGAAGAGGCTTTTTGTTTTCTGTACCACCACAACCCACGAATTCTTTCCAGTGTGTCAGAATACACCTTAGAGGACTAGTTTGAGGGAGCTCTTTACTCTGGCTGCTTCCCATTACTTTCTCTTACAGCCCTTTCTGCACAGTCCACAGCTCAGGTTAAAATCAGCTCAAAGGGCTGTCAATACTGACTACACTTTCTGCACTGGGTTACAAAGCAATAATAATGTCTGGTACAAAACTCACACTGCAATAATGTCCACACACAATGCTGGCTTCTAAATACACTAAAAATTAGAAAAATTTCTGCAAACACAAGCTATTCCGCTCACTTAGTCAAAATCCTGTATTTTGCTACCAGTTGCTCCCATTTCAAAGCTACCAAGTTCCTTCTTGGGGTTTGATATAACTTTTAAATAAAATTTTTCAATTTTGAATTCTTAGGGATCTAACTCAAACTGATGAGGCAAATGAATTTTTAGTTATCTCGCCAGCTTAAAATAGATTTAAACTTCCTTTCTTCTTCAGCTGCAATTATAACTTTTGACACAGGCTGGTGGTATTACCTGTACAATACACCTCAGACAGCAACGCTGTCTCTATCGCTTCTTAGGGTCCGAGCCCTTTTAGGGTGAACACCGGGTGTTACAGCCAATACCATCCCCTCATAACCAGATATACACCCCACAATTATAAGTAAAAAACATAAATAGAACAAACCACAGCACACAGCGTTCACTTTCAAACATTCACCATACACACTTCGTCTTTCTCCAGCCACCTCGTTGCGGCTGCAAACTCTTCTCTTGCTCTGTGCTAAGCACGTCTCAACAAACCCTCACACATCAGTTCACACAGTTAAAACAGCATAAGGTTCCATAAGCACAGCATAAACACTCATGCCCTGCATACCACAATTAAACCGCTGGTTCTCGTTGAAAGCCCGTGCCCTCTACGGCACTCACAACAGCATAAACACCCGTGCCCTCTCTACGGCACAACAAACAAGCATTTGCCTTTAAAACTGCTAGCCCTGAATTGCTGGCAAACCAAAACCAAGCCCTCCACGGCACAACAAACGGCAAAATCCCCTCTGCCGACAGGCACTGCCTGAGCCTCCCCGGCCCGGCACCGCAGCTCCACAAGTGGCCTTTAGCCGGCCACTGGACACCAGTGCAGCTTGCAGGCACACTACACAGGCACCAGCTGTGCGGGGGACGTCTCCCTCCGACTGACCAAGGGCCTTTCATGACCACGCGTACGCCTTACAGGTCACTGTTCCACTGCTCCAGTGGTTTCTTTAAACACACCGTATTGTCCAGAGTTTCAGTAGTCAGGAGTCCTTGTCTGTTGCTGGATGGACAATCTGGGCAGCAGAGCCCTCTCTCCAGGAATATCCCGGGGGCTCCCTGAGGGGTCCACCAGCCCGGGCTGGTCTCACAGCCAAACAGAACTTTCTCCTGGCTGGCTCGCCAGAATGATTCATTAAATCCCGATATCCACAGACAAAAGACCCTCTAACTAATTAAAGTTAGAAAGTGGTGTGTTTATTCAGGCACCGGCGGGCGGCATGGGAGCAGCCTCCTAAAGACATGCCAGCCAAGTACAAGGTTCTTTGTTCTCTCTTTATTACTCAAAGTTTTACATCTTCTACATATGGATGACCCCAGCACCTCCCATCCTCTGCTTCGTATTAAAATGAGATCATTAGTCTTTCACACATGCGCAGTTTCTCTCTTGAATTGGGTCAGTGGTCTCCAATTGGGTCAGTGGTCCTGAAAGATGAAGTCAGGAATGTCTTCCTCACAGTGACCTTTTTCCCTTCTTGCTGTTGGCAGCCCTTCATGACCTCTTGGCACAGCCCAAGATCTCCTACTTTTGATTAATTATTATGAAAGCCAGGAGCTGTTCTTAGTTCTACTGGTTTCAGTCAGTTTCAATTTGTTTTGATGACAGTTCATTTATTCTATTTCCTTCTACGAACAAAAATTAAAACAAAATATCATGGCAAATACAACATCACTTAGCTCTAGCTTAGGCATCTACTAATATTAACTTATCTTGTTTCTCTATTCTATATTTAATTAATTAAAATGTCCTCTAACTCTTAGTTAAAATTTCAACCTTTTAGAACCTTGACAATATGACACCGTGGGGAATCATGGAATCAAGGAGCCCATTGAGACACAGCGGGGCCTGATGGAAACAAGGGGACCATTGTGGCAAAGCAGGGCCTAATGGAAGCATGGAGAGCATTGGGACATTGTGGGGAATCATGGAAGCATGGAGAGCATTGTGACACTAAGGAAACTCCTGGAACCAAGGCGACCATTGGGACACAATGGAACCTCATGGAACCAAGCCTCCATGATGACTTTGTAGGACCTCATGGAGCACAGGATCCATTGTGACACAGCAGGACCTGGTGGAACCAAGGAGCCTTTGTGACACTCCAGATCCGCTTGGAACCCAGGGTGCACTGAGACACAGCAGGGCCTTGTTGGAACCAAAGACACCTCTGCAAAAAGCAGGGGAGCTCATAGAACCAAGGAGTCCATTGTTACAATATAAAACCTATGGAACCAAGGGGCCATTCTGACACTGTGGGCCTCAATGGAAAAAAGGACACTGTTGATTGTAATGAAGCTCATGGAAACTATGGGACATTGTGACACTGCAGAACCTCATGGAGCCAAGGAGACCACACGGAGGAACCTTATGGAACCAAGGGGCCATTTTCACACTACAGAACCAAGGAGACCATGGTTGAATGTACAAACCTCATGGAACCAAGGGACCATTGTGACACTGTGGGGCCCTGTTGAACCAAATATTCATTGTGACACAGAGGGGCTGCTTGTAACCAATTGCGACACTGTGGATCCAAGAGACCACGGTGACACTGCGGCACTTCATGGAACCAAGGGGCTGTTGTGACACACCAAGGCCTCGTGGAACCAAGGAGAGCATTGTGGCAGAGCAGAACCAAGGAGGCCATTTGGACAGTATGGACCCTAATGGAACCAGGGCTCCATTGTTCTACAGCAGGGCCTCCTGAAAGCAAGGAGCCGTTGTGAAACTGTGGGGCATCATGGAGTCAAGGGCACCACTGCTACTGAAATCTGCTGGAGAGAAACCTTCTCACACAGTTTGGAGGATTTGAAAGCAGCTATTCTTTGTTATAGCATGGTGGTCACTCAGGTGATCCTTCATGCATTTGGGTGCACTGAGCATGGAGTGAACAGAGTTTATATCACACACACCGATTCCATATTCATTAGCTATCCCCACGTCCTTTGACTTTATTTGACATAGTTGTAGCCCTTATCACAAGTCCTATCTATTTCTCCAAGGCTGTGCTGTTCTGTCCTACTGTCCTTGATAAGAGTTAATGTTGTTCTGTCCTACTGTCCTTGTCACAGTGCTCGCCCCACATGAGGGGTGTCTGCAACCCCCCCAGCCAATGGGCTTGGGGTGGGCAAGTGTTCCCAAGGGAACAGGGATGGGACAGCTGGGCTGGACTGACCCAAGGGATGTTCCATTCTGTGTCACACCATGATCAGCAAGAAACTGAGACAAGCAGGAGGTGGAGAGCATTAATTTCTTTTTTAAGACATTTTTCTTTCAAACAGCACTTACACATCCAGAACCCTCTCCTGCCACAAGGTGGTTGAACATTTTCCGCTGATAGGAGATTTCCTGTGCATTTGCTTTGCTGCTGTTTGTGGCTCTTGCTTTTGTTTGTGGCTTTTGCTTTTTGTGGTTAGTTTGTTTGTGGGGTTTTTGAGTTGTTGTGAGTGGGTTTGCAGTCAATATTAACTAGATAGGTTTTGTCACAGACTCCCTGCAACTTGGCAGCATCCACAAAGGAGTTGAAAGTGTGTTTCATCCCATTGTACAGATAATAGAAATGTTCCCCAGTGGTGATCAAGGGCTGGCAACTGAGGGATGGCACCAGGGAGTGGCTGCCAAGAGGACTCTGTACCATGGATGACATCTGACCCTCATTGTTCAGCCCAATTCCCACCCACCCCATGTTCCACTTCTTCAGCCCAGCTCCCACCAACCTGGCTCTGAGGAGACCCCAGCAGACCCTGGCACAGGCCTGGCTGGAGTCTGGGCACACAACATGCCCTTCTTTTCCCTCCCACAGGGCTTCTGCAATCCCTGCCTTGTCCTGCCAGTGCCTGGAATGGCTGCAGGAGCATTTGCCACATGCCCTTCCCTGCTGAGCCTGACCAGTCTGGGACTCTCCCAACACCTGGAGGAGAAGGCCAGTTCTTTCCCATAGGAAGGAAAGCACAGAGCCCTGGTGTTTCAGGGGCACATGAAAGAGACCCTTGACATGCCAAGTTCAGTTGGACCAGTCAGGCCAAGCCAACCACACCTGTTACCTGTTCCCTCGGATCCACGGGGCCCCGCAGTGTCACAATGTTGGTGTCATATTGGGTCCTTGGTTCCATGAGGCCCCACTGTGTCACACTGGCCCCTTGTTTCCATGGGACCCCACAGTTTCCAAATGGTTCCCCCCTGCTTCCACGAGGCCTTGGAGTGTCACAGGGGTCTCCTTGGTACCGCAGTATCACAATGGACTCTTGGTTCCATGGGGATTCACAGTGTCAGAAAGGTCTCCTTGGTTCCACACGGTCCTGCAAAACCCCTGATTCAACGAGGCCTTGAAGTGTCATAATGGTCTTCAGTACTCCATGAGGCCCTGCAATATCACAATGGACCTTTGATTCCATGCGTCCCCACACCGTTACATGAATCCTTAGTTCCATGGGGCCCTGGAGTGTCACAATGCTCTCCTTGGTTCCATGGTGCCACACAGTGACACAACGGCCCCTTGGCCCGAGAAGGTCCCATAGTGTCACAATGGTTCCTTGCTTCCCTGAGGCCTTGTAGTGCCACAATGGCCCCTTGGTTCCATGGGGCTGAAAAGTGTCACAATGGCCCCTTGGTTCAATGGGGCCTGTGGTGTCACAACAGTCTCTGTGATTCCATAAGGCCCTGCAGTGTCACAGTAGACCATTGGTTCCATGAGACCCCACAGTGTCACAAGGGCCCCTTGGTTCCATTGAGCCCCACAGTGTCACTATGGTCGCCTTGGTTCCACCCTGAAGTGCCACAAGGGTCCTTTGGTTTCACAAGGCCTCAAAGTGTCAAAATGGCCCTTTGGTTTCATGAGGCCCCACTGTGCCACAATGGATCCCTTGGTTCTGCAGTGTGAGAATGCCCCCTTGGGCCCTTGGAGCCTCACAGTGTCACTGTTGTGCCCTTGGTTCCACAAGGCCCTGCAGGGCCACAATGGTCCTACGGTTCCACGAGGCCTCCAAGTGTCACAATGGTCTGCATGGTTCCATGAAGCCCAACTGGCTCACAGTGGTGAAAGGGATGAGGTCAATTTGTCTTTACAAACAAACTGTGGGTCTGCTGATAGGTAAAGCTAGATACTGAGAGATGAAAGACGCAATGGCAAGAACCATAAATTCCATAGGAAACAAAAAAGGGAGGGGTATACATTAGATGGGGTCTGTGTTAAGTGATTTGGGAAGTCTGTAGCTCTCAAGTGCCTCAGCCAATGGGCAAAGAGAGAGGGAAATGCGGCCAGGAAATGAGGAGAGAAAGGAGGCTGCATCCTCTAACAACTTGACAGACCCCAGGGGAATGCCCCATGGCCTCTCCCTTTATTCAAATACAGTAATGGGACTCCTCTGTCTCCTTTGTGGACATAAACCTCTGGTGTTTGTGGATTAAATTTCCTGACAATGGCTTCCTTGGTTCCATGATGCCTTTTAGTGTAACAATGGTCTCCTTGGTTCCACGGTGTCAGAATGGACCCTTGGTCCCATGGAGCCCCTCAGGGTCACAATGGTCCCCTTGATTCCATGAGGCCCTGCCGTGCTATAATGGCCCCTTGGTTATAGGAGGCTCTGCAGTGTCACAATGGCCCCTTGGTTCCAGTGGGTCCCAAAGTGTCATAATGGTCTCCATTGTTCCATGAAGCCCCGCAATGTCTCTGTGGTCTTCTTGGTCCCACAGGTTCCCACAGTGTAACAATGGACCCTTGGTTCCATGAGGTTCCTCAGTCACAAGGGTCTCCTTGGATCTGCAGAGTCCCAATGGCCCCATTGGCTCCATGTGGCCACTCTGTGTCACAGTGGCTCATGGTTCCATGAGCGTTCATACTGTCAACAACGATCTCCTTGGTTCCACAGTGCCTCCATGGATCCTTGGCTCTGCACTATGACAATGGACCATTGGTTCCATGGGGTCCCACAGTGTCACTGTTGACTCCTTGGTTCTGTGAGGCCCTGCTGTCACCAAATCTCCGAAATATCAGCATAAGACTCCTTAACACTAATTTGGTGTTAAAGAGAGCATCATTTATTCAGGCCTGAGCTCCAGCAGGGGATAACTCCTAACCTTACATGGACACGTGACTCTACAAGTGTGTTGCTCACATCCAGTCGCTACATGCGTATTACAATTCACCCATTTCCTTAAAACCCACCCCAAGTTCCCACATTCAGTCCTTGTTTTTTCTATCACTGCACCCTTGAGCCAGATGTCTTCTTCTTCTCTTCCAACCGTCCCTGCTGGGAAAGCAGCCCTGCATGCCTTGTTCCTCTGCTTAAAGTTCACAGACACGGTAAAAATTGAATGAAGCCTTTTAGTATCGAGCCCAAGGCTTTGTGTGCCAAGGCAGAGGCAGGCAGGACGCAGAGCTGCCAGCAAAGGAAGGGGCCAGCCAGGTGGGGCAGCCGGGGGGATGAGGACAGCCTGCAGGGACAGAGGCGCAGGGCAGGGACAGCGTGGCACAGCCTGGGCTGGAGAGGGCAGAGGGATGGGCAGCAGCTGCAAGGCCCTGACAGAGCCAACTTGTGCCGCACTTGGGCCACGGCTGCTGTCCCTGGCCCTGAGGCCAGCAGGAGACAAGTGACCCTTGCAGCCCTGAATCAGGAATGGAGTGGGCCGTTGTAACACTGCAGATCCAAGGAGACCCTTGTGACTGAGGAACCTCATGGAACCATGGGGCCATTGTGACACTGCAGAGCCTCCTATAACCAAGGGGCCATTATAGCACGGCAGGGCCTCATGGAATCAAGGGGACCATCGTGACACTATCGGGCATCATTGAACCAAGGGTCCATTGTGGCCCAATGGGGCCTCATGAAACCAAAGGGCCATTTTGACACTTTGAGGCCTTGTGAAACCAAAGGACCCTTGTGGCACTTCAGGGCCTTGTGGAACCAAGGTGACCATAGTGACACTGTGGGGCTCAATGGAACCAAGGGGCCCTTGTGACACTGTGGGGTCTCATGGAACCAGTGGTCTACTGTGACACTGCAGGGCCTTATGGAATCACAGAGACTGTTGTGACACCACAGGCCCCATTGAACCAAGGGGCCATTGTGAGACTACAAAGCCACATGGAAGCAAGGAACCATTGTGACACTATGGGACCTTCTCGGGCCAAGGGGCCGTTGTGTCACTGTGTGGCACCATGGAACCAAGGAGAGCATTGTGACACTCCAGGGCCCCATGGAACTAAGGATTCATGTAACGGTGTGGGGACTCATGGAATCAAAGGTCCATTGTGATATTGCAGGGCCTCATGGAATTCTGAAGACCATTATGACACTTCAAGGCCTCCTTGAATCAAGGGGCTCTGCAGGACCTTGTGGAATCAAGGATACCCTTCTGACATTGTGAATCCCCATGGAACCAAGAGTCCATTGTGATACTGCGGTACCAAGGAGACCCCTGTGACACTGCAAGGCCTCATGGAAGCAGGGGGGGAGAATTGGGACACTGTGGGGCCCCATGGAAACAAGGGGCCAGTGTGACACAGAAGCCCCAAACAGCAGCAAAGCAAATGCACAAGAAATCTCCTATCAGCGGAAAATGTACATTGTGGCACAGTAGAACAACCTTGTGGCAGGAGATGGTTCTGTATGTGTAGGTGCTGATTGAAAGAAAAATAAATTTTTAAAAAATTTAAGACATTGTTTTAAAAGAAATTAATGCCCTCCACCTCCTGCTTCTCTCTGTTTCTTCCTGATCATAGTCTGACACGGAATGGAACATCCCTTGGGTCAGTCCAGCCCAGCTGTCCCATCCCTGTTCCCTTGGGAACACTTGCCCACCCCAAGCCCTTTGGCTGGGGGGGTTGCAGACACCCCTCATGTGGGGCGAGCACTGTGACAAGGACAGTAGGACAGAACAACATTAACTCTTCTCAAGGACAGTAGGACAGAACAGCACAGCCTTGGAGAAACAGATAGGACTTGCGATAAGGGCTACAACTATGTCAAATAAAGTCAAAGTGGGGATAGCTAATGAATATGTAATCAGTGTGTCTGATATAAACTCTGTTCACTCCATGCTCAGTCCACCCAAATGCATGAAGGATCACCTGAGTGACCACCATGCTGTAATAAAGAATAGCTGCTTTCAAATCCTCCAAACTGTGTGAGAAGGTTTCTCTCCAGCAGATTTCAGTAGCAGTGGTGCCCTTGACTCCATGATGCCCCACAGTTCCACAAAGGTTCCTTGCTTTCAGGAGGCCCTGCTGTAGAACAATGGAGCCCTGGTTCCATTAGGGTCCATACTGTCCAAATGGCCTCCTTGGTTCTGCTCTGCCACAATGCTCTCCTTGGTTCCATGAGGCCTTGGTGTGTCACAACAGCCCCTTGGTTCCATGAAGTGCCGTAGTGTCACCGTGGTCTCTTGGATCCGCAGTATCGCAATTGGTTACAAGCAGCCCCGCTGTGTCACAATGAATATTTGGTTCCACAGGGCCCTGCAGTGTCACAATGCACCCCTTGGTTCCATGAGGCCTCGCTGTATAACAATGGCCCCTTGGTTCCATGAGGTTTGTACCGTCAACATTGGCCTCCTTGGTTCCGTAGTGTGAAAATGGCCCCTTGGTTCCATAAGGTTCGTCAGTGTGGTTTCCTTGGCTCCATGAGGTTCTGCAGTGTCACAATGTCCCATGGTTTCCATGAGCTTCATTGTGATCAACAATGTCCTTTTTTCCATTGAGGCCCCACTGTCTCACAATCGCCCCTTGGTTCCATGAGGTTCCGGAGTGTCTTTATGGTCTCCTTTGATCCGCATTGTCATAAGGACAATTGGTTCCATGAGGCTCCGCAGTGTCACAATGGTCCCTTGCTTCCATAGCTTTTATGTTGTAACAATGGACTCCTTGCTTCCATGAGCTAGCCTGCTTTTTGCAGAGGTGTCTTTGGTTCCAACAAGGCCCCGCTGTGTCTCAGTGCACCCTGGCTTCCATGCGCATCTGGAGTATCACAAAGGCTCCTTGGTTCCACCAGGTCCTGCTGTGTCACAATGGGTCCTGTGGTCCCTGAGGCCCTCCAAAGTCATCATGGAGGCTTGCTTCCATGAGGTTCCATTGTGTCCCAGTGGTCCTCTTGGTTCCATAAGTTTCCTTAGTGTCACAATGCTCTCCATGCTTCCATGATTCCCCACAATGTCCCAATGCTCTCCATGCTTCCATTAGGCCCTGCTTTGCCACAATGGTCCCCTTGTTTCCATCAGGCCCCGCTGTGTCACAATGGACGTATGGTTCCATGATGTTGCGTGGTGTCACCATGGTCTTCTTGAATCCGCAGTGTAACCATGGACCATTGGTTCCATGCGGCCTGGCCGTGTCACAATGGGCTCCTTGATTCCATGATTCCCCACGGTGTCACAATGGAGCCTTGTTTCTAGGAGGTTCTGTACTGTCACAATTGTCTCCTTGATGACATGAGCCCCTGCACTGTCACAATGGCTCCTTGGTTCCATGATTCCCTATGGGGTCACTAAGTCAAGGTTCTAAAAGGTTAAAATTCTAACTAAGGATTAGGAGAAATTGTTATAATTACTTTATTCAGTATAAACAAAAGGTAAGTTTATGATTAGTAGATGCCTAAGCTAGAGCTAAGTGATGTATTATTTACCATTATATTTTGTTTAAAGTTTTGTTTGTAGGAGGAAACAGAATAAAAGAACTCTCATCAAAACAAATTGAAACTGATTGAAACCAATAGAACGAAGAACAGCACCTGAGTTTCATAAAAATTAATCAAAAGTAGGAGATCTTGGGCTGTGCCAAGAGGTCATGAAGGCCTGCCAACAGCAAGAAGGTAAAAAGGTCACTGTGAGGAAGACATTCCTGACTTCATCTTTCAGGAACACTGACCCAATTCAAGACCCCCAACTCAATTCAAGAGAGAAACTGCGCATGCAGTGAAAGAATAATGATTTCATTTTAATACGAAGCGGAGGATGGGAGGTGCTGGGGTCATCCATATGTAGAAGATGTAAAACTTTGAGTAATAAAGAGAGAACAAAGAACCTTGTGCTTCGCTGGCATGTCTTTAGGAGGCTGCTCCCATGCTGCCCACCGGTGCCTGAATAAACATACCACTTTCTAACTTTAATTAGTTAGAGGGTCTTTTGCCCGTGGATATCGGGATTTAACGAATCACGGATACATTCCAGAGAGGGGGCTGTGAGGTCAGAGAGGGGCTGTGTGATGTCCCAGAGGGGGCTGTGTCAAAGAGGCACCTCTGTGGCTGTGTGTGATAGAGGCACAGAGCAGGAGTGGTGTCAGAAAGGGGCTGTGTGATATCACAGAATGGGTTGTGGGAGGTCACAGAGTGGGCTCTGACACCACAGAGTGGGTTATGTGAGGTCATCGAGCAGCTCCGACATCATAGAGGGGACTGTGTGACATCAGAGAGCAGTTGTATGACATCAGAGAGCAGGCTTGGACATCTCAGGGCAGCTGTGGGACATAACAGAGTGGGCTGTGATATCCCAGGGTGGCTGTGAGACATGGCAGAGCATGCCGTGGCATCACAGAGAGGGCTGAGAAATCCTAGAGCAAACTGTGATATCAGAGTCGGCTGTGACATCACAGGGGGGCTGTGTGACATCCCAGAGAGGCTGTGGGAGGTCACTGGGTTGGTCACTCTGCTCTGGCCCCCCTCAAATTTCCACCCCCCCAGAGAAGTCTCCCCTGCTGCTCGTGCAGAGCAGGGTCCCCTCTCCCCCCAGCTCCCTCCTGTCCCCCAGCGCTGCAGCCTCCCCCAAGGATGTTCCACAAATCAACCCCCAGAGCTGGACATGGGGAAAAGGGGCTGGGGCTGCGTGACCAGGACATCAAGGACGTGCATTATCCCGGTCACTGTGGCCTGGTTTGGGTTCCCCAGGGCAGGAAAGATGTCTGGCAGCTGGAGCAGCGTTAGGGAAGGGCCTCCAAGCTGGGGCTGGAGCCCTTTGGCTCTGAGGAGAGGCTGAGGGAGCTGCGCTTGTCCAGCACCAAGAAGGGAAGGCTGAGGAGCTCATCAGTCAACACCTTTATTGTGTTTATATCTTCAAGAATCACCTTTTCTTATGTCTTTGTATAAAACTGTTTCTTTATGGAAATCCCTTGAGAATGGTGGAAAATTCCGATGTTGCTGGGACCTCTCTCAAAGCTGAGGGAAGAGTTTTGATGTTTTTTTAAATTGTACCATGTTTACATTTTTTGTTGTGGGCCATGAAGGGAAACTTTCGGTGCCTCTGAGTCTCAGCAGTTCCTGACCCCCAAAGGACACAAACCTGATGAGTTGTGGTTCCCACTCCCAGTGGTGGCATTTGGACCTCCCTCCATACCCAGAGCACAGCTCCCCTGTCCCAGAAAGTCCCAGAAAGTCCCTGGGAATGGAGGGATGAAGGGAACAGGACAGGCTGTGGGGATCAGGGGCAGGGCTTAGGCAGGGATTAGGGCTGGTTGTGAGCCCAGGGCAGGACCCGGCCCTTGGCCTTGGTGAACCTCATCCAGCTGTCCTGGGCCCATCGCTGCAGCCTGTCCAGATCCCTCTGCAGAGCTTCCTGCCCTCCAGCACAGCCACACTCCCACCCAGCCTGGGGTCACCTGGGACCTGGCTGAGGGTGCCCTCGATGCCCTCGTCCAGATCAGCAATAAAGAGATTGAACTGAGCTGGCCCCAATGCTGAGCCCTGGGGCCAGCCCTGGATGTGACTCCATTCCCCAGCACTCCTCGGCCTGGACTTCTGTTTTTTATGGAGCTGTGCCTTCCCTTGGTTCTGTTTGCTGACAAGAAATGAACATCCCTCTGTGTCTCAGGCAGCTCCTTCTCCAAGGAGAGCAGGTGGGAGTTGGTGCCCAGAAGCTGAAAGCTGCAGGCACAGCCTGGAGTGGAGGAAGCTCAGATTTGCACGAGGCTGCTCTGAGTGCCAGGGGTTGGATGAGGGAAATGGTGGGGTGGGGGTAGGGACAAAGTGTGATTGATTGTCAGCCATAAAGGGCCTTGATGTTCAGATCTATTCAGACTGCATTAGGAGGAGCCAGGATCAATATCAGCTGGAGATCGCCGATATCAGTGTATAACAGGAAGAAGGTAAACAGGGCACAGAAGAGAAATCATTTCTCCTTGTATTGTTACCACAGTATATTCACTTGGAATAGACTTCTGAAATCTGTCTAATTAACCACAAATGAATTGAAGGCAGAAATGATTCCCAGGGGCTTGTCCTGTTCGGGTGTTTTTGAATTGTTAATGTATAAACAGGAAAAGAATAAACTCTGGGAAAAAGATACTATCTCATTAAGTTTTTAATATAATATGTTCACTTTGAAAACACTTCAGGAATTGCTCCAATTAACCACAAATAAATTGAAGACCTCAGTGATACCTGGGGGCTGGTCTTGTTAGGGTGTTTTGAATGTTAATGATCCTTTGGCACTGAATTCCTGAACTGAAGAGCTGAAGGCTGAAGAAGCCTCTGCAGAAGGAGAATTGAGCAGCAACCTCCAAGTGTCTGAGGATGTCAGCAGCCCCCACTGAGGCCATGGCTGCCAAGAGAGCGTGGGGGCAATGAGCAGACAAGGAGAGCGTCCCTGGGGCTGGGGAAGCAGAACTCAGAGGCAGCCCCGGCTCCAGGTGGGAAATGGGCTCTGGGATGTGGCTGTGAAAGCCCTGCCTGGGCTTGGCCAAGCAGCACAGCCAAGCCCTGACCCCATCCCCTGGCCATGGGCATCGGTGGCCTCACAGGATGCTGGTGGCTGTCCCGCAGCAGTGGGATGTGGGGTGTGGGATGGGGAGGGCAGGAGAGCAGCAGGAGCCCTCCAAAGCTCTGGGGGCTGCGGGAGGAGGCCACAAGCCCTGGGGCTGGCAGGAACTGGTGTCTGCTCATGGGCCTCAGTGCGAGGGACAGCAGCCACAGCCAGGGGACACAAATCTCACTGCTGTGCTGATGAGGCTGACAGCTGGACTGGGGCCTCACAGAATTAGACCTAAAGACAGTCAGAATTTACCTGTGAGAATATGACAGTGAAATTCTGCAGCTTCAGTGAAAGCCACAGAGAAGGCCAAGGAGAGAATCAATGAGAGAAGATGTTCTGGACACAGGGAGAGGATGTTCTTGTAATGGGACATGGAGAGTGTACAAGGAAGAGCTTGTGGATAATATGTAGCAGCTCTCCCTTTGCTTGTACAGCTGATTGTTTTACTGCCTGAATGGTCATTGCTTGTTAGACAGCCTTGGCATTGTTTGCTAAGCAGCCAATCTCAACAGGCCACAGCCATTGTGAAGAGGTATAAGAACAGAAGGAGAGAAAATAAAAACTTCTACCACTTTGGATTACAACAAGTGTGTGCTGTTCTGTCCGCCTCGACAAAAGCCACAGCAGACCTTGGCCTATTCAAGAGACCTATTTGGAGAGTTCCTTGGGAAGCAGCCCTTAAAAACAAAGGGCTCCAGGAAAGATGGAAGTGCTTCTAAACTGAAATCTTGAAGGCGCAGGAACAGACTGTCCCTGTGTGCCAAAAGATGAGCCAAGGAGGAAAACAAACAGCCTGGGTGGGCAAGGAGCTTTTGAAGGCACTCAGGGAAAAATGAGGGTGCATCACCTTTGGAAGGAGGGTCAGGTGTCTCAGGAAATGTTTAAGGGGGTTTTTAGGTCATGTAGGAAAAAAAGTAGAGAGGCAAAAGCCCAGTTAGAACTCAATGTGGCCACTTCTGTGAAGGACAATAAAAAATATTTTTATAAACACATTAATGGCAAAAGGAAGGGCAAGGAGAACCTCCATTCTCTGTTAGATGGGGGAGGGAATTTAGTAACTAAAGATGAGGAAAAGGCTGAGCTACTTAACCTCTTCTTTGCCTCACTTTTCAGCATTAAGACAGGTTGTCCTCAGGACAAGTGGCCTCCTGGGCTGGTAGATGGGGACAGGGAGCAGAACAGCCCCTGTAATCCAGGAGAAAGCAGCTGGTGACTGCTGAGCCCCTCAGATGCTCACAGGTGTCTCTAGGAGCAGATGGGATCCATCCTAGGGGGATGAGGGAGCTGCTGGATGAGCTCCCCAAGCGTGGATTTCAATGTCTTCATTGATGATCTAAATGAGGGCATTGAGTCCAGCACCAGCAAATCTGCAGATGACACCAAGCTGGGTGTGAGTGTGGATCTGCTGGAGGGCAGGAGGGCTCTGCACAGGGACCTGCACAGGCTGGATCCAGGGCCCAAATCCAACCATGGGAGGTTCAACAAGACCAAGTGCCAGCTCCTGCACTTTGGCCACAACAACCCCTGCAGCGCTACAGGCTGGGGACAGAGTGGCTGGACAGCGGCCAGGCAGAAAGGGACCTGGGGGCACTGATGGACAGCAGGCTGGACATGAGCCAGCAGTGTGCCCATGTGGCCAAGAAGGCCAATGGCACCTTGTCACAATGACCGCCACTGACCACTGCCCAGGCTAGCCCCTGCGGTGTGCGACAGGAGTGGGGAGCAGCCGGAGGCTCTCGGCTTTAAAGCTGCTCCTCAGGAGTTCAGCTCTGCCCAGGGGAGCTGAAGCTCCAGGCACAGCGGCTGTCAGCAGTCCGGACAAGGGAGAGGATAAAAAGTAGCAAGGAGGCTTGCCACACGGGATAATCCAAGTTTATTGGAGGCAACTCCCAGGAGACAAGCCCAGAACAGCTGCGGGGAACATCTTATAAAGGGAGGTGTTACAATGGGGATGGCTTAACTGCGGACCAATAGAAATCTCTAAGGGAGGGATATGGACGAGGACAGACATTTCCTTGGGCCAATAGCCTCAAGGGGAGGAGGGAAAGGGATCACATGCCCCTATGGGGCACCGAGGTTTAGGGGTTTCCAAAGGGGGAGCTATCTAAAGGGGTAGGGTCTCGGGGAATTGATGGGGACCATATAAGCGTAAACTAGGAGGTTTCAGATGATGGACACTGGACCTTCGGGAACAGCAGTAGGGGTTTGGGTGATTGATAGGGAAAGAGCTAGAACAAGGGGAGGAGAACAACCATGTAGGGAGCACCGGGGGAGCGGCTTGGGTCTGAGGCAAACCAACTGGGAATAGGAGTGGGGAAGGTAGGGATGAACCATTGGGGGACAGAAAACTTATATAAAAATACAATAAAGGTATCGCATCACCACAGCACCTGGCCTGGATCAGGAATGGAGTGGCCAGCAGGACCAGGGCAGGGATTCTTCCCCTGTACTGGGCACTGCTGAGGCCGCACCTCGAGTGCTGTGTCCAGTTCTGGGCCCCCAAATTAGGAAGGACATTGAGGGGCTGGAGCGTGTCCAGAGAAGGGCAACAAGGCTGGTGAGGGGTCTGGAACACAAGTGCTGTGAGGAGCGGCTGAGGGAGCTGGGGTTGTTTATCCTGGAGAAGAGGAGGCTCAGGGGAGACAAGGAGGTGTCAGGGCACGGCTTGGGCTTGATGATGTCCAAGGTCTTTTCCAGCCTGGTTGATTCTGTGATTCTCTGAAACCACCCTTGAAGCAGCTGCAGGATGAGCCCTGGGCCTCCTCTTCAGAAGGTCCAGCAGCCCCTGTCCCTCAGCTTCTCCACACGCGCCCCAAAGCCCATCCTGTCAGTCCTGCAGAGCCTCTGCAGCTCCTCCTCACTGCCCCACAACAGGGAGCCCCACAGCCAGACACAGCAGCCCAGATGTGCCCCCCTGGCCTCTGGTGCCTCTGGCAAGGGAACAGCTCGAGGCACTGCAGGGCCCTGCAGACAATTCCTGCAGCACTTGTAGGATGATCCTGCTCCCCAAGGGACGTTCCCGTGGTGCCAAGGCAGGAACTGAAATGGGGAGTGGGGCCAGAGAGGAAAGGGCAACCAGGGCTGGGCTGTTTGCAGGGGAGGGGACAGGGAAGGGCAAGAGCAAGAAATGTGGAGCAGGAAAGAGGAAAGAAAGCAACGATGAAGCAAAGGAAATGCTCAGGGCTGTTTGGGGGTGGCTGCCAGGCAGCCCTGGCTCTGAGCAACAACGTCTGCAGTGGGACAGGAAACTCAGAGCTGATGGGAACAAACTTTCTGGCTGACTTGAGAGGCCACGACAAGGCTGAGAGGTTTCCCTGCCATCCCCCAGCCCTTGCTGGCCCCCAGGGGCTGATGGCATTTGTGCTCACTCAGGTTCCTCTCCCCACACCAAGACCGTGGGGTGCTCACGCCTGGGCTGTGCAGTGCAAACAGGGGCTCCTGAGCCAGTCCTGCCGTGTGTGTGCCTGCAAGGATCCAGCCCCTCTCTGAGCTGGGGAGAGGCCAGGGCTGCAGAGGGGGGATGTTGCTGGCAGGTGCATGAGGCCGCTCTGGGACGCTGCCCTGGGGTGTCCAGCGCAGGGGGGATGGATCAGCCCCTGCTCTGCTGCTCCTTCCCGGCTCCCCCAGGGACCCTGCAGAGCACCAGCCATGCTGGTTGCCCCCACCCTGCCCACGGCCACCCTGGGGCTGCTCACGGGGGTTTTCTCTGCTGAGCACTGGCCTGGGCGTGCTCTTGAGAGAGCCTGGGCAAGGAGCCTGGAGCCCCCAGGCCCTGCCCTGAGGCGTCAGCGCTGGCCCAGCAGTGCCCATGGCCTGTCCCTGCTGCAGCCCCGGCACTGCCACCCCAGGGCTGGGAGCGAGCCCCAGAGCACTCAGGCCCTGCAGCAACACCAGGGGCAGGAGGGCAGCGGGGCAGTGGCACGGGAGCAGCACTGGCAGCACCAAGGGCTGCTGCTCCTGGGCACAGCTGCTGTGCCCCCCTGATCTGCCCCCAGCTCTGCACACAGACATTGCTGCTGCAGCTCCACAGAAGGCAACTAAAGGGGCATCTCTGCTGGAAACTTTGCTGGCAGATCCTTGAGTTCATTTAAAGGCAGCGAGAGCACAGCTCCTCATTGACACAGTCTGGGGCCACAGCCAAGGTGGAGAGAAACAAAATGAGAAACGGAAGAAATATTGCCCTTGCTTTTTGGAAAACAATAAATTACTGAAGACAGAAAAGATAACCAACCAAAGAACCAAACCAACAAGAACTATCAAAGACGAGTTTTATTACAAGTGATTTGCAGAAATTGGAAACCAGTTTAATGTTTCTTAAATGGTCCAGCCATCAGTGCCCACACTGCAGCCTTGAGCTCCTGGTTCCTGAGGCTGTAGATGAGGGGGTTCAGGGCTGGAGGCACCACCGAGTACAGAATTGACAGGGCCAGATCCAGGGATGGGGAGGAGATGGAGGGGGGCTTCAGGTAGGCAAAAAAGGCAGTGCAGATAAGCAGGGAGAGCACGGCCAGGTGAGGGAGGCACGTGGAAAAGGCTTTGTGCCGTCCCTGCTCAGAGGGGATCCTCAGCACGGCCCTGAAGATCTGCACATAGGAGAAAACCATGAACAAAAAACACCCAAAGGCTAAGGATAAACTAACCCAAATGAGCCCAAGCTCCCGGAGGCTGGAGTGTGAGCAGGAGAGCTTGAGGATGTGTGGGATTTCACAGAAGAACTGGCCCAGGGCATTGCCCTGGCACAGGGGCAGGGAAAATGTATTGGCCGTGTGCATGAGAGCATAGAGAAAGGCACTGGCCCAGGCAGCTGCTGCCATGTGGGCACAAGCTCTGCTGCCCAGGAGGGTCCCGTAGTGCAGGGGTTTGCAGATGGACACGTAGCGGTCGTAGCACATGATGGTGAGGAGGGAAAACTCTGCTGAGATGAAGAACAGAAAGAGAAACACCTGAGCAGCACATGCTGAGTAGGAGATGTGGCTGGTGCCCCAGAGGGAATTGTGCATGGCCTTGGGGACAGTGGTGCAGATGGAGCCCAGGTCGGTGAGGGCCAGGTTGAGCAGGAAGAAGAACATGGGGCTGTGCAGGTGCTGGCCGCAGGCTCCGGCACTGATGATGAGGCCGTTGGCCAGGAGGGCAGCCAGGGAGATGCCCAGGAAGAGGCAGAAGTGCAGGAGCTGCAGCTGCCGCGTGTCTGCCAATGGCAGCAGGAGGAAGTGGCTGATGGAGCTGCTGTTGGACATTTGCTGCCTCTGGCCATGGGCATCTGTGGAAAAGTAATCATGGAATAGTTGGCTTTGCAGAGGACTTTCAATATCCCAGCCCAGCTTGGTGGCACTTTCCCCCCACTGCCTGCCCAGGGCTCTGCTGCCTGGGGCTGTCCCTGCCAGCAGCTGCTCCCTGTGCCCAGGCCTGGGCCCTGCCAGTGCTGCCAGAGCCCAGCCCGGCCCTGGGGGCTCAGCTCTGCCCTGCAGACCCCTCCCAGCCCAGGGCACTGCCCAGGGGCAGCTCTGGCTCTGCAGGCTCTGATGGCAAAGTCAGAGCACCCCTGAGGAGGCTGCAAAAGCGATGCTGATGCTGCCTGGAAGGGACCCTGTGCTGATTTCTGTCACTGCCCGGTTTCTTCAGATCTCAGAGAAAATTGTTTGGATTTTTCTCAGCCTGAACTGAGAGATGAATACCCATGTGCATTTTCCCTTCCAGGCAACCCAGAGCAGTAGATTAAAAAATCAGGATTCGTCCCTTTTATGCCTTCCCTGACTTGCTGTGCTCCCTGTATAATCTACTAGGGAATACCCTGGAGTTAAATGTCCTGCTGGGAGCAGTCCTGAGCAATGCAGCATCCCCACCACACAAGAAGGACACTTCCAAGCCTGACCAGCTGTCTCCTTCCACCCACACCGTGTCCCCCAGCACTGAGAGCAGCTCCCCGGGCCGGCTGAGAGCTGCCCCTGGCAGGCAGCAGTGTCCCTGCCCCAGCTCAGCGCCATGGGCTGCAGGACCCTGCTCTGCAGGACAGCCCTGGGCACCCCTGGCTGCTGTAGCCAGGAGATAATCAGAAAATGGACTTACAGAATCTGTAGGCATTGGGATGTTGCAGCTTGAGGAGATCACTGCAGGAGCTGCAGCTGCCTTGTCCTGCAGCCAGAGGCTTCCTGTGTCAAGGGCTGGCCATGATTCTCGCGCAGTCACTTCTCAGCATCTTCCCAGCCCTGCCTGACTGAAGCTCTCTGTGCCTCTGTGCTGTGCCCGGGCTGGCTGCAGGCAGTGGCCCAGCCCTGCTGGGCTGTGCCCAGGAGCTGCTCGTGGCCAGAGCTGTCTCTCTGCAGCGCTGCCGCTTGCCAGGAGCTGCCTCTGTGCCAGGAGCCCGGCCCAGCTCAGCAGCACAGACACAGCACAAGGACTGTAATGATCCTCTTGGGGCTTTGGTGCTGAGGCTCTGAACATCAGTCCCTGAGAGGGAGAGGAAGAAACCTCTCAGGAATTCAAAGTTACAGTCAAACTCCAAAGTTTCTTGAAGTTTTAATGGGTCCCACTGAGGGACAGGCCTGAGAAAGTGTCCCCAGGTTCCAGTCAGAGCAGAACACTGCAGGCAGTGATGACAGGGGGGGACAAGCAAGGGAAAGGTGTCTCTGCTGTTGAGCAAAGCTGGATGTGTTTGAGGAATGCAAAGGGCCAAGGCCTGAGCCCCAGCCCCTGGCAAGGCAGATCCTGTCCCTCCCTCAGTGCTCAGGGCTCTTGCCGGGGCACTGGGATGTGGGGATGGGCAGTGCCAAGGGCAGCACCATGGGGCAGCCCCTGCCAGGCTGCTGAGCAGGGACAAGGAAGCACTGAGGCCCCAGGGCTGCAAGGGTCACTTGTCTCCTGCTGGCCTCAGGGCCAGGGACAGCAGCCGTGGCCCAAGTGCTGCACAAGTTGGCTCTGTCAGGGCCTTGCAGCTGCTGCCCATCCCTCTGCCCTCTCCAGCCCAGGCTGTGCCACGCTGTCCCTGCCCTGCGCCTCTGTCCCTGCAGGCTGTCCTCATCCCCCCGGCTGCCCCACCTGGCTGGCCCCTTCCTTTGCTGGCAGCTCTGCATCCTGCCTGCCTCTGCCTTGGCACACAAAGCCTTGGGCTTGATACCAAAAGGCTTCATTCCATTTTTACCGTGTCTCTGAACTTTTAGCAGAGGAACAAGGCATGCAGGGGCTGCTTTCCCAGCAGGGACGGTTGGAAGAGAAGAAGAAGACATCTGGCTCAATGGTGCAGGGATAGAAAAAACAAGGACTGAATGTGGGAACTTGGGGTGGGTTTTAAGGAAATGGGTGAATTGTAATACGCATGTAGCGACTGGATGTGAGCAACACACTTGTAGAGTCACGTGTCCACGTAAGGTTAGGAGTTATCCCCTGCTGGAGCTCAGGCCTGAATAAATGATGCTCTCTTAAACACCAAATTAGTGTTAAGGAGTCTTATGCTGATATTTCGGAGATTTGGTGACAGCGAGGACTCACAGAACCAAGGAGTCAACAGTGACACTGTGGGACCCCATGGAACCAATGGTCCATTGTCATAGTGCAGATCCAAGGATCCATGGTGGCACTGTGGAACCAAGGAGATCGTTGTTGACAGTATGAACGCTCATGGAACCATGAGCCACTGTGACACATGGAGTGGCCACATGGAGCCAAGGGGCCATTGTGACTCTGCAGATCCAAGGAGACCCTTGTGACTGAGGAACCTCATGGAACCAAGGGTCCATTGTGACACTGTGGGCCCTGTGGAACCAAGGGGACCACAGTGACATTGTGGGGCTTCATGGAACAATGGAGACCATTATGACACTTTTGGACCCACTGGAACCAAGGGGCCATTGTGACACTGCAGGGCCTCCTATAACCAAGGGGCCATTATAGCACGGCAGGGCCTCATGGAATCAAGGGGACAACAGTGACACTATGGGGCATCATTGAACCAAGGGTCCATTGTGGCCCAGTGGGGCTTCATGAAACCAAAGGGCCATTTTGACACTTTGAGGCCTTGTGAAACCAAAGGACCCTTGTGGCACTTCAGGGCCTTGTGGAACCAAGGTGACCATAGTGACACTGTGGGGCTCAATGGAACCAAGGGGCCCTTGTGACACTGTGGGGTCTCATGGAACCAATGGTCTACTGTGACACTGCAGGGCCTTATGGAATCACCGAGACTGTTGTGACACCACAGGCCCCATTGAACCATGGGGCCATTGTGACACTTTGCAGCCCCATGGAACCAAGGAGTCCATTGTGACACTACAAGGCCTCACGGAAGCAGGGAACCATTGTGACACTATGAGACCTCCTCGGGCCAAGGAGCCGTTGTGTCACTGTGTGGCACCATGGAACCAAGGAGAGCATTGTGACACTCCAGGGCCCCATGGAACTAAGGATTCATGTAACGGTGTGGGGACTCATGGAATCAAAGGTCCATTGTGATATTGCGGGGCTTCATGGAGTTCTGAAGACCATTATGACACTTCAAGGCCTCGTTCAATCAGAGGTTTTGCAGGATGTTGTGGAACCAAGGAGACCCTTCTATCATTGTGAATCCCCATGGAACCAAGAGTCCATTGTGATACTGCGGTACCAAGGAGACCCCTGTGACACTGCAAGGACTCATGGAAGCAAGGGGGACCATTGGGACACCGTGGGGTCCCATGGAAACAAGGGGCCAGTGTGACACAGCGGGGCCTCATGGAACCAAGGACCCAATATGACACCAACATTGTGACACTGCGGGGCCCCGTGGATCCGAGGGAACAGGTAACAGGTGTGGTTGGCCTGGCCTGACTGCTCCAATTGACCTTGGCATGGCAAGGGTCTCTTTCATGTGCCCCTGAAACACTGGGGCTCTGGGCTTTCCTTCAAAGGGAAAAGAGCCGTCCTTGTCATCCAGGTGCCCATGGCCGAAATGGGATTCTGCCTCCAAAATTCCTTATATCCAGGGATTGCTCCCACACAAAAGCTGCCATTACCAACAAGTCTGGCTTCCCTTGGCTTCCTGAGAGCTGGCTCTCACCTGCCTTCACACACTGGGGCTCTGGGCTTTCCTTCCTATAGGACAGAACCGTCCCTCCCGTCCAGGCACCCATGGCCAAAACTGGTACTTCTCCTCCAAAATTGCCTATATGCAAGGGTTTCTCCCAGACAAAAGCTGCCAGGACAGACAGCTCTGGCTGGCCTTGGCCTCTGCTTGTTGCCTCTCATCTGCCCCAGAAACACCAGGGCTCTGTGCTTTCCTTCCTATGGGAAAGAACTGGCCTTCTCCTCCAGGTGTTGGGAGAGTCCCAGACTGGTCAGGCTCAGCAGGGAAGGGCATGTGGCAAATGCTCCTGCAGCCATTCCAGGCACTGGCAGGACAAGGCAGGGATTGCAGAAGCCCTGTGGGAGGGAAAAGAAGGGCATGTTGTGTGCCCAGACTCCAGCCAGGCCTGTGCCAGGGTCTGCTGGGGTCTCCTCAGAGCCAGGTTGGTGGGAGCTGGGCTGAAGAAGTGGAACATGGGGTGGGTGGGAATTGGGCTGAACAATGAGGGTCAAATGTCAGCCATGGTACAGAGTCCTCTTGGCAGCCACTCCCTGGTGCCATCCCTCAGTGGCCAGCCCTTGACCACCACTGGAGAACATTTCTATTCTCTCTACAATGGGATGAAACGCACTTTCAGCTCCTTTGTGGATGCTGCCAAGTTGCAGGGAGTCTGTGACCAAACTCATCTAGTTAATGGTGACTGCAAAACATAATTGGGCAAGAGGACTGAGTTGGATAAATTTGTCTTGCCATCAGGTGCCAACCAAGCCACAAAGAAGGGGAGAAAAAACATATGCATCAGAAGAAAGGCAGATCAATAGGGACAAAAAACAAAAGCCAACCAGAAATACCAAAGCAAATCCCACCCACAACAACACAAAAACCCCACAAACAAACCAACCACAAAAAGCATCAACCAGCCACAAACAGAAGCAAAGCAAATGCACAGGAAATCTCCAATCAGCGGAAAATGTTCAACCACCTTGTGGCAGGAGAGGGTTCTGTATGTGTAGGTGCTGTTTGAATGAAAAATGTCTTAAAAAAGAAATTAATGCCCTCCACCTCCTGCTTGTCTCAGTTTCTTGCTGATCATGGTGTGACACGGAATGGAACATCCCTTGGGTCAGTCCAGCCCAGCTGTCCCATCCCTGTTCCCTTGGGAACACTTGCCCACCCCAAGCCCATTGGCTGGGGGGGATTGCAGACACCCCTCATGTGGGGTGAGCACTGTGACAAGGACAGTAGGACAGAACAACATTAACTCTTATCAAGGACAGTAGGACAGAACAGCACAGCCTTGGAGAAATAGATAGGACTTGTGATAAGGGCTACAACGATGTCCAATAAAGTCAAAGGAAGTGGGGATAGCTAATGAATATGTAATCAGTGTGTCTGATATAAACTCTGTTCACTCCATGCTCAGTGCACTCCAATGCATGAAGGATCACCCGAGGGACCACCATGCTGTAATAAAGAATAGCTGCTTTCAAATCCTCCAAACTGTGTGAGAAGGTTTCTCTCCAGCAGATTTCAGTAGCAGTGGTGCCCTTGACTCCATGATGCCCCACAGTTTCACAATGGCTCCTTGCTTTCAGGAGGCCCTGCTGTAGAACAATGGAGCCTTGGTTCCCTTAGGGTCCATACTGTCCAAATGGCCTCCTTGGTTCTGCTCTGCCACAATGCTCTCCTTGGTTCCACGAGGCCTTGGCGTGTCACAACAGCCCCTTGGTTCCATGAAGTGCCGTAGGGTCACCGTGGTCTCTTGGATCCACAGTATCGCAATTGGTTACAAGCAGCCCCGCTGTGTCACAATGAATATTTGGTTCCACAGGGCCCTGCAGTGTCACAATGGACCCTTGGTTCCATGAGGCCTCGCTGTATAACAATGGCCCCTTGTTCCATGAGGTTTGTACCGTCAACAATGATCTCCTTGGTTCTGTAGTGTGAAAATGGCCCCTTGGTTCCATAAGGTTCCTCCATGTGGTGTCCTTGGCTCCATGAGGTTCTGCAGTGTCACAATGTCCCATAGTTTCCATGAGCTTCATTACAATCAACAATGTCCTTTTTTCCACTGAGGCCCACAGTGTCACAATGGCTCCCTGGTTCCACAGGCCCTGCTGTCTCACAATGGACCCTTGGTTCCAGGAGGTTCCATGGTGTCATCATGGTCTCCTTGGATCCGTATTGTCACAATGGGCTCCTTGATTCCATGATTCCCCACGGTGTCACTAAGTCAAGGTTCTAAAAGGTTTAAATTCTAACCAGGGGTTAGAAGAAATTTTTATAATTAAGTTATAGAGTAGAGAAACAAGTGAATGATTAGTAGATGCCTAAGCTGGAGCTAAGTGATGTATTATTTGCCATGATATTTTGGTTTTAAGTTTTGTTTGTAGGAGGAAACAGAATAAATGAACTGTCATCAAAACAAATTGAAACTGATTGAAAACAATAGAACCAAGAACAGCTCCTGGGTTTCATAATAATTAATCAAAAGTAGGAGATCTTGGGCTGCAAAAAGAGGTCATGAAGGCCTGCCAACAGCAAGAAGGGAAAAAGGTCAATGTGAGGAAGACATTCCTGACTTCATCTTTCAGGACCACTGACTCTATTGGAGACCACCGACCCAATTCAAAAGAGAAACTGCGCATGTGTGAAAGACTAATGATCTCATTTTAATATGAAGCAGAGGATGTATTACCACAGGCCTGGTTCCTACGGTATATCACCGTGTCCCGCAGCCATAGGGAGGAGGAGGAGAGAAGATCCAGCAGGCAGGAATTGTGCAACAAGATTGATTTATTTAATTATTTTACAAACTCTTTTATGGACTTTTTTCTTCATAGTCTAATTTGACAAAGGATCAGCCACCCCTTGGGGGTGATTGGCTAAAATCCTAAAACATCCATTGTCAAAATATTTCTCTACTATACCATAAACAAGACTTTTCAAGGCTGCAGGTGGCTTGAGTGTTTACATAACTCTGCTACCTCTTCTGTGAGAGAGAAAAGTCTCTCACGGACTTAGAAAATAGCAAGAAAATCCTTGCTAGCAGCATTTTTGTATCTACAATACACCACACTGGCATTTTAACCTGACCTAATCCTCAATATTTCCGTAACAATGAAAAGATTTCCAGTTCTAGGACAACAATTGCCATGTTTTTGGAAGAACCAATCAAAACCCAAGTGCTTAAAAGTCATTCAGATCGAGTTCCAACATCTGTGTGAAACAGTCACCAAATGGGTCTGTCATTTAGGAATGAGACTCCCCAGTTCAGTGCTCCCACTGGCACTCTCCAAACCACGCTACTGCTGTTTGCTTCTCCCTTTCCCCCAACTCTTGTGATGAGATGGAGAGGAGAACTGGACACAAAAAGGCAAAGATTGTGGGTTGAGATCAGAAAAATTTACGGGAAATAGCAATGAGATAAGAAAATGAACCATGACAGCAACAATATTCAAATGAAAGTGTACAAAAGAGAGTGATTCACTTGAAAAATGCTCCTCACAAAGCTCGACCCAACCCGACTGCAGCCCTGCCTGCCACCCTGACCACTGCCACCAGCTCGGAAGCGGCGTTACCCCCCCGCTCCCTGCACCGCTCTGACTCGACTGGAAGGAGCCCCTTCCCCTGGGAGAGAGACTCCCTTCCCCCCACCCTGGCAACTGAGGGGATAGAGAATAACCTCTGGGTAACCACAGGGGCTGTACCCGCCTGGCCCTGCTTGATCTCAGCACACGTTTCACACTCATGGATAACCTGGAGATGGTGTCCATGGTTAAATCCACCCTCGCTCACGAGCCCATCTGGAGGTTGCATCTCTGCCCTGATGGCCTGAGGTGTCCTGGGCCCATGGAGCCAGAAATAACTCACCCTTGTGTGGCCACTCCAGACCCACCTGAGACACTTTAACCCTGGCAGCCCCATCCCCCTGTCCGTTGTTGCGCTGCTCTTCAGGGCCCGACCCTTGGGTACGTGAGCATCCACAGGAGGGACTTTCACAGCCAACTTCTCTGCCCAGGCAGCAATGTCTTGCCCCAGTCCAGCAGCCCAGGTGGGTTTCCCTCTGCGCTGCCAATTGTCCTTTTTCCATCGTTCCAGCCACCCCCCCGAGCATTTCCCACCAGCCCCGAGTCAGAGCAGAGGTGCAGCGCTGGCCATTGCTGTCGCTCAGAGCCCCGTGTATGGTCCCAGTACTGCAGTGACTGCAGGAAAGGGGCACCCACAAGGGGACATTTCTTGGTCCAACAGAGACACAAAGAGTGGCAAACTGCCTGTGACTCGGGCTCTGGCCTCGCAGCCGCCGCCGTGCTTTGCAGGGAGCTCAGTGTGGCACGGCCCTGGCTGTGCCTGGGAGCGCTGGCCTGGGAGAAGGTGTCGGTGCCAGCTGGCCCAGGGAGCTGCAGCGTGTGGGGAACGAACCCCCCTGGCCTCCTGCCCCAGGGTGACACTGCGGGGCCTCGTGGACCAAAAGTCCACTGTGACACTGCAGAACCCCATGGAATCAAGGGGCCGTTGTGACACTTTAGGGCCTCATGGAACTGACACCGAAACCAGCCAGACAGAAACTTTCTAACACAGTTTGAGTGTTAGAAAGCAGCCATTCTTCACTGCAGCATTTGGCACTCAGAGGACACTTCCTCCATTCGAGTGCCCTGAGGGTCGGGTGAGCAGAGTTTTCATCCCACACACGGATTACATATTCATGAGCTATCCCTGATCACTTGATGCATCTGTATTACTTTATTTGACATAATTTCACCCCTCATGCAAAGTCCTTATGGTTCTCTGGGGCCTGTCTTCAACCCCCGCTGTCCTTTTCAGGGGCTGTTCCTCGACCCCGCTTTTCAGTAAGGGCACTGTCGTTGCTTTGCATAACTCCTGCTTTGGCAGCCTTGCAGAGCTGAGCTGGCATCCTGCTTGTGTTTTGTGGGACTTCTCTTTGCCTCAGTTACATCCTTTATCTCTTTCTCCAGGGCTGCTCTGTTCTCCTGCCCTCATCAAGTCCCCCCTTTGCCTGAGACTCAGTTCCTCGTGGGCACTGGTCTCTCAGCATCTCTATCTCATTTTATAGCTGAAGGCATTACAGCAGCTGCAGCACTGAATCCTGATGCTAAAACCATTCAGCAATTATTGTGGTGACCATTATAAACAGATGTTTTAACCAAGTCCAGCTGGGGAGCCACGAGTTAATTTTGGTCCAGATTTCTTCAGATCCCCAGGAGGTGCCATCTTGAGCTGTGCATTGGAAAAAGTTCTCAACAGCACTTGGAAAGGTCCCTTCCCCTTTGGCTGGACCAGGGCAGCTCCCCAGCCTTTCAAGCAGACCCAATCTCCTGGTTGGAATTCGTGCCCTGGTGTGTCCAATCCCATTGGTCTGGAGATCTCCACTGCCCACTGCAAATCCTGTAAGGTTTTACTGAGGGAAGTGAGGGAATTATTCAAACCAACCCCTCCTTTTACGTGTGTGTTTCCTGGAATGTGGCCCTTGGTAGGGCTGGCCACAGAGCAGCTCACAGGGGCTGATTTTGCTGGTGCCCCACGGGTGAATTCTGCTTTGAAGCAGAGCAACAGGGCAGGCTCGGACCCAGGTCAAGGAGGGCTCCTGACATATTTTACCCAGCTGCACTTTGATTGTAGAATTCATTTGCTCGACTCTGCCACCAAGGGCTGTGAGGAGACACCTTGTGCTGAGGCCCTGGGGCCTCCTGGCACAGCCCCAGCAAGGCTGGGCACTGTCAGCCCCTTGTCCTGCCCTCAGCATCCCCCCACATCCCAGTGCCCCTGGCAGAGCCCTGAGCAAGGCGGGAGGGACAGGATCTGCCTTCCCCGGGGCTGGGGCTCAGGCCTTGGCCTTTCTGCTGCCCCACCCAGCCCAGGCTTTGCTCAGCAGCTGAGCTGCCTGCACAGAGCCTCTGCCTCCCTGCCCTCCTGGCCTCAGGGATCTGCTGGGACCAGTCCCTGGGGAGCCTTGGTCAGGAATGGCCCTGGGGGGCTCCTGAATGCTCCCAGGGACTGCAGGCTTTTCAAAGGACTCTGGGTTTGGCTTTGCCTTGGAGTCCCTGAGAGCTTTGTGCAATCCTGGCCTCCAATGATCTGCTGTAATGAGTCCCTGGAGAGTCTCTGTCAGTAACAACACTCAGTGGGGCTCATTAATGCTTGGAGATACTCAGGGTTTAATGAAGTCCTTCCTTTTGACACTGAGTCCCTGAGAGCTTTGTGCAATCAGAGCCTCCAATCATCTACTTTAACGAGTCCCTTGAGAGGCTTTGTATTGACACTCAGTGGGGCTCATTAATGCTCCGAGATAATCAAGGGGTTTAAGGTACTTTGGATTTTCCTTTCCAGACGGAGTCTCTGAGGGGTTTGTGCCATCCTGGCCTCCAATTCTCTCCTCCAAGGAGTCCCTGAGGAGCCTGTGTTGGGGATGGACCTCAGTGGGACCCATCAATGCTTTGAGACACTTTGGGTGTTTCTTCTGCCTTGGACTCCTGGAAAGGTTTGTGCAATCTCCTCTCAGGCCCTGAGCTTCAAGGGCTCAGCCCCAAATGCACCACGGGGCTCATTAGGATCAAGCAAGTGCTGACAAACCCTGGCTCTGCCTTGATTTCCCTCTGCTCTGGTGCAGTTCATTAGGAAGGTTTCCTTCTCCAGTTATGGAGAAACATTTCAAAGAGCTTCTAAGAAATATCCATTCCTATTTTAAAGGCCCCATCGAGCCTTATATCCAGGCCTCCATCTCCCATCCTGCCCCGCGGCCACAGAGCCCATCATTTCACAGTTACGCGCCTACAACTCCCATCATGCCCCGCGCACCAAAGCGCCCACGTTAAAGCCTCCCAGTTGCTCCCAAGTTCTTCCCGAACTCGTAAGTTCCCCCCAGGTTCCACCCTGAGGACCCAAAGTGGCCACTCGGACCCCCAAATGGCCCGTTAGAACGAGTTTTGGGACTACAGCTTCCATCATGCACCGCGGGACCCATGGAGTCCAATTACAGCCGGGACTTCATCTCCCGTCATGCCCCGCACCCGAGTGGGCGTCATTAGACTTTGGACTTCATCTCCCATCGTCCCCCGCGGCCCCGGAGCCCCCCATAACCCAGTTCCGCTCCTACAACTCCCGTCATGCCGCGCGGCCCCACAGAGCCGTGTTAGCGCTCTCCAGCCGCTTCCAAGGGCTCCCCGACCCCACAAGGTCCCCCCGGTACCCCCTGAGGACCAGAAGTGGCCGCTCGGACCCATCAGTGGCTCCCGGAAACCCGGGAGTGCCGCATTAGAGACCATGTCGGGACTACAGCTCCCGTCATGCACCACGGCACCGTTAGGGTTTTATTGTAGCCGGGACTTCATCTCCCGTGGCGCTCTGCGCGCCGTAGCGCGTCATTCCAGCCGGGCCTCCATCTCCCTCATGCCCCGCAACCTTCGGCTGCCGACATAACCCAGTTCCGCCCCTACAACTCCCGTCATGTTCCGATCCCCAAACAGACCCATTGCAGCTCTCCCAGCGCCCCCCAAGGGCTTTCCGACCCCATGGATTCCCCGCAGGTGCCCCCTGAGGACCCGAAGTGGCCGCTCGCACCCACAAGTGGCTCCCGGGACCCCCACGCGCCTCAGGTCAGCAACGTCTGGGACTTCAGCTCCCGTCATGCTCCGCGGCGCTCATAGAGCGCTACTGCAGCCGGGACTTCATCTCCCGTCATGCCTGGCGCTTCCCAGAGCGCCATTGGAGCCGCGCCTTCAACTCCCATGATGCCCCGCAGCGCCCTTGCGTTTGTTCTACCCGCGCCTACAAGTCCCGTCATCCCCCGCGGCCCTCAGAGCCCCGTCACAGCCCCCAAAGTCCTCCCCGGACCCCGAAGGGCCCCCAAATTCCTCTCCCTGACTTCCAAGCGCCTCCCTGGACCCCCAAGCGATCCTCCGGACCCCAAACTGCACCTCAGGATCCCTAAGTTGCCCCCTCGTTTCCCACTCGACCCCCAAGTTCCTCCTAAATTCCCTTCCCAGACTCAAAACCGCCCCAAATGTGTCCCACAATTATCTCTGTGGAACCTGAAGTGCCCCCGTGGACCCCGTGTGAGAAAAAGATGATCAAAACCATGACAAAAATACTAAACATAGCGCTAATTATGATAAAGAGGGAGAAATCAATAACCACTAGAGGCTAATTAATGAATGAAGGGGAATGTGTTACTTCGAACCAATGAACATTACTTTCTTTGGTTGCTAAAAATGTATAGATTTTTGTATCTAAAAATAAAAATTAGGTAATAAGAATAAAACAACATGATTAATGTAAATAGGAAATAAATAGAATAAATTCATTTGTTTAAATATTAATAATAAAGAATAAATGACATAAATATTTTTGGCTATTTTGGGATGTCAGTGCCAGGTGGGCGATGTCAGACATGGTGAGGTTGGGGTGAGGAGCAGGTTGTCCAAACAGGGTCAGCCCACAACGGGCTCGTTCTTCTCCATGCCCAGACCTCCTAAGGGGACATTCAGCACCAAGATCACTTGGGGAATGCTTCTGTCACCTCTTCTCCGAGCTGGAAGATAAAAAAAAAGCTTAATTAAAAACGAAAAATGTACGAGGTGCTCTTTGTAGTCTCCCTCCTTAACAGAACTCCAAACTGACTCCAATCAGCTGCACAAGCCCTGGAGACTTGAAGACAACTGAAAGAAGAGAAAGAGCTCCTGAGGGCTTTCTGTATTTGAATGAGCCCATGCTGGATTTGGGGCTGAGCCCAGGACCCTCAGGCACTGAGAGAAGGATGAAGAAGCTGCTCAAGGAGTCAGAAGCCAAACTCCAAGTCCCTTGGAGCATCAATGGCCCCACTGAGGGCAGGGACTGCCAAAGCCTCCCCAGGGACTCGTGAGAGCAGAGCCTTGAGCTGTGCCAGGATTGCAGGGAGCCCAAGGCTCTGAGCAGGGAACTGCAATGCTGAGAAAGCCCTGGGCTGGCTGGAGGAAGCAGAAAGGCCCAGCCCTGAGCCCAGGCCTGGCCCAGCAGGGCCTGTCCCTCCCGGCTGGCTCGGGGCTGTTTGTGGGGCAGTGGGATGTGAGGGGGAGGAAGGACAAATGCCACAAACCTGTGTGACCCTCCAGATCCCCATGGAACCGAGGGGCCGGTGTGACACTGGGGGGCTGTAACACCCCAGAACACCCAAATGCTGGGGTAACCAAAGGCTCCTTTACTCGAGTTTGGTGCACAGGGAAACACCAACCAGATATTCTCAACAGGCCAAAATGACACAAAATCTTACTGGCAAAATACAGAAAACCAAGGAACTTTGGCAAAGCATTTAATACAACATCCAATGAAACATAAAACACTGATCATAGCATTAACTTCATTAACTTACCCAATTAACTGAGAAACCTTTAAACCCTCAGGATGTTAAGCTAGCCAAAAATGTTCCAGGTAAAGAAAATTAGGAAGAGAAGAAAGAGAGAAAGAGAGACAGACAATCTATAGAAAGACACACACAGAGCCACCAACTCCTCAGGTTCCAGCGAGGGTGAGACAGAAACCCCAGAAAAAGGCAGGGCCCAGAGCAGGGACTGAGCTCCTGCTGCATCTTTTAAGCCCCTGGGCCTTCGTGGGCCTCCCCCAGCTGGGACTTCTGGTTGGTCACCCAATCAGGGGCTGGGTTAGCACTGCCTATTGTGTGATTGATTGATTGATCAATTGATGGACTGACAGCTTGGCCAATCATGGCTGGGATAGCACCGCCCCTTCTGTGTGATTGATTGACAGCTCAGCCAATCAGAAGCTGGGATAGCCAGCCTGTTGTGTGATTGATTGACACCTCAGCCAATCAGGGCTGGTTAGCACAGCCCCTTCTGTGTGATTGATTGACAGCTCAGCCAATCAGAAGCTGGGATAGCCAGCCTGTTGTGTGATTGATTGGCAGCTCAGCCAATCAGGGCTGGGTTAGCCCCACCCCCATATGTTCCTGATTGACAGCTCATCCCCAGATGTCTCCTGACATTGATCTCATCCAGCCTCTGGCAGCGACCATGGTGACACTGTGGAACCTCACGGAACCAAGGGGCTGCTGTGACACATCAAGGCCTCGGTGGAACAAAGGAACCGTTGTTGACAGCACGGAAACTCATGGAACCAGGGGGCCATTGTGACACTGCAGAGCCAGGGACACCATGGTGACACTGTGGAACCTCATGGAACCAAAGAGACCATTGGGACACTCTGGTGCCTCGTGGAATCAAGGAGAGCATTGTGAAACTCAGGGGCCCTGTGGAACCGAGGGTCAGTGATCAAACTGTGGGGCCAAGGAACCAAGGAGCCGCGGTGACACTGTTGGGCCCATGGAACCAAGGAGCCATTGGGACACTTCAGGGCTTTGTGGAACCAAGGGGCCACTGGGACACTTCAGGGCTCTGTGGAACCAAGGGGCCATTGGGACATTGCGAGGCCTCATGGAACCAAGGAGCTGCTGTGACACTGTTGGGCCCCATGGAACCGAGGGAACATGGAACAGGTCTGGCTGGGTTGGCCTCCCAGGGGCCACCTGACAGGTCCGTCCGACTTTGGCATTTCGAGGGCCACTGCTGATCTGCCCCTGAAGCACTGGGCTCTGGGCTTTCCTTCCTATGGGAAAGAACCGTCCTTCACCTCCAGGCGCCCATGGCCAGAATTAAGATTCCACCTCCAAAATTCCCTATATCCAAGGGTTGTCCCCAGAGGAAGGGTGCCAGGAGAGATGGGTCTGGCTGGCTTGGCCTATGAGTGGCCACCTCTCATCTCCTTCCAAAACACTTGGACTTTGCACTTTTCTTTCCTATGGGAAAAACCGTCCATCTCGACCAGGCGCCCGTGGCTGACATTGGGATTCCACTCCAACACTCTGTGTGTCCAAGGATTCCTCCCAAGTGAAAGCTGCCAGGACAGGCAGCTCTGGCTGCCCTTGGCCTCTTGGGAGCTGCCGCTCACCTACTTTTGAAACACTGGGGCTCGGTGCTTTCCTTCCTATGGAAAAGATTTATCTACACAGAAATGGCCGAATTTGGGATTCCACCTCCAAAATTCCCTATCTCCAAGGGTTGCTTTCAGACAAAATGTACCACGACAGAGGCGTGGCTGGCCTTGGCCTCTGATGGCCGCCTTTCATCTGCCCCTGAAACACCGGTGTTCCGTGCTTTCCTTCCTATGGAAAAGAACCGTCCTTCTCCTCCAGGGGTCCGTGTCCGAAATTGGTATTCTGCCTCTAAAATTCCCTATATCCAAGGGTCGCTCCCAGACAAAATCTGCCAGTACCGTCTAATCTGGCTGGCCTTGGCCTCTGGTGACTGCCCCTCATCTGCCCCTGAAGCACTGGGGCTCCGTGCTTTCCTTCCTGTGGAGACCATGGGAACACGGTGAGGACCTTGTGGAGCCATGGAGACCATAATGACACTTGGGGGCCCTGTGAAATGAAGGGGCCATTTTAACCCTGCGGGGCACCGTGGATCCATGGAGACCCTTGTGACATTGCACGGCCCCAGGGAATTGTGGAGACCATTGTGACACTGTGGGGCCCCACGGAGCAACGAGAACATGGAACAGCTCTGGATGCCTTGGCCTCTCGGGGGCCGCCTGACAGGTCTGCCTGACCTTGGAATGCTGCTCATCAGCCCCTGAAGCACTGGAGCTCCGTGCTTTCCTTCCTGTGGAAAAGAACTGTCCTTTTTTCAGATGTCCATGGCCAGAACTGGTACTGCCCTTACAGAAATTCCCTGTGTGCAAGGGTTTCTCCCAGACAAAAGCTGCCAGGACAGACAGCTCTGGCTGGCCTTGGCCTCTGGTGGTCACCTCTCATGTGCCCCTGAAACACCAGGGCTCTGTGCTTTCCCTCCTACGGAAAAGAACCATCCTTCTCATCAAGGCGCCCATGGATAAAATAGGATTTGGCCTCCAAAATCCCACAGAGCCAAGGATTGCTCCCAGCAGAAACTTCCAGGGCAGACAAGTGTGGCTGGTTTGGCCTCCCGAGGGCTGCCTCTCGTCTACCACCAAACACTGGGGCTCCGTGCTTTCCTTCCAGTGGAAAAGAACCGTCCTTCTCATCCAGGTGTCCATGACCAAAATTGATATCCTACCTCCCAATTTCCATCTATCCAAGGATTACTCCCAGACAAAAGCTGCCATTACAGACAGGTCTGGCTGGCCCTGGCCTCTGGGGATTTTCTGAGACTATGAGCAGCATGTTTTCATTGGCAACACCCAGGAGAGGGCCCAGAGATCTGCCAGAGTGGGATTTGGAGGCCACAAGCCCAGGACCACTATGTAGGGACAAAGGAGCTCTGTGCTCCGTGGAGTGGAGTCTGAGGAGAGCAGAGGAGAGCCCTGGGAGGGCTTGAAGGGCAGTTTGAGAGATGGTGGATCCTTTTGGCACAGTAGAGAACAGCTGGAGAAAGAAAGAATTAATGCCAAGGGCAGCTGGGGAGGCCCAGGCTGGACAGGAGGAGAAAGGAATTTCTGTCCCAGGGAGGGGCTGGGGTGCAACACATCCCCCAGAAGGAGTCTGGAGCAGCCCAAGGCTTTGTGTGCCCAGGCAGAGGCAGGCAGGACGCAGAGCTGCCAGCAAAGGAAGGGGCCAGCCAGGTGGGGCAGCCGGGGGGATGAGGACAGCCTGCAGGGACAGAGGCGCAGGGCAGGGACAGCGTGGCACAGCCTGGGCTGGAGAGGGCAGAGGGATGGGCAGCAGCTGCAAGGCCCTGACAGAGCCAACTTGTGCAGCACTTGGGCCACGGCTGCTGTCCCTGGCCCTGAGGCCAGCAGGAGACAAGTGACCCTTGCAGCCCTGGGGCCTCAGTGCCTCCTTGTCCCTGCTCAGCAGCCTGGCAGGGGCCGCCCCATGGTGCTGCCCTTGGCACTGCCCATCCCCACATCCCAGTGCTCTGGCAAGAGCCCTGAGCACTGAGGGAGGGACAGGATCTGCCTTGCCAGGGGCTGGGGCTCAGGCCTTGGCCCTTTGCATTCCTCAAACACATCCAGCTTTGCTCAGCACCAGAGACACCTTTCCCTTGCTTGTCCCCCCCTGTCATCACTGCCTGCAGTGTTCTGCTCTGACTGGAACCTGGGGACACTTTCTCAGTCCTGTCCCTCAGTGGGAGTGGAGGAAGCTCAGATTTGCATGAGGCTGCTCAGAGTGCCAGGGGTTGGATGAGGGAAATGGTGGGGTGGGGGTAGGGACAAAGTGTGATTAATTGTCAGCCATAAAGGGCCTTGATGTTCAGATCTATTCAGACTGCACTGGGAGGAGCCAGGATCAATATCAGCTGGAGATCGCCGATATCAGTGTATAACAGGAAGAAGGTAAAAAGGGCACAGAAGAGAAATCATTTCTCCTTGTATTGTTACCACAGTATATTCACTTGGAATAGACTTCAGAAATCTGTCTAATTAACCACAAATGAATTGAAGGCAGAAATGATTCCCAGGGGCTTGTCCTGTTCGGGTGTTTTGAATTGTTAATGTATAAACAGGAAAAGAATAAATTGGGGAAAAGTTATTATTTCATTAATTTTTTAATATAATATGTTCACTTTGAAAACACTTCTGGAATCACTCTAATTAACCACAAAAGAATTGAAGACCTCAATCATTCATGGGGCTTTTCCTTTTAGAGTATTTTGAATGTTAATGGTCCTTTGGCACTGAATTCCTGACCTGAAGAGCTGAAGGCTGAAGAAGCCTCTGCAGAAGGAGAATTGAGCAGCAACCTCCAAGTTGCTGAGGATGTCAGCAGCCCCCACTGAGGCCATGGCTGCCAAGAGAGCGTGGGGGCAATGAGCAGACAAGGAGAGCGTCCCTGGGGCTGGGGAAGCAGAACTCAGAGGCAGCCCCGGCTCCAGGTGGGAAATGGGCTCTGGGATGTGGCTGTGAAAGCCCTGCCTGGGCTTGGCCAAGCAGCACAGCCAAGCCCTGACCCCATCCCCTGGCCATGGGCATCGGTGGCCTCACAGGATGCTGGTGGCTGTCCCGCAGCAGTGGGATGTGGGGTGTGGGATGGGGAGGGCAGGAGAGCAGCAGGAGCCCTCCAAAGCTCTGGGGGCTGCGGGAGGAGGCCACAAGCCCTGGGGCTGGCAGGAACTGGTGTCTGCTCATGGGCCTCAGTGCGAGGGACAGCAGCCACAGCCAGGGGACACAAATCTCACTGCTGTGCTGATGAGGCTGACAGCTGGACTGGGGGCCTCACAGAATTAGACATAAAGACAGTCAGAATTTACCCGTGAGAATATGACAGTGACATTTTGCAGCTTCAGTGAAAGCCACAGAGAAGGCCAAGAAGATAATCAATGAGAGAAGATGTTCTGGACACAAGGAGAGGATGTTCTTGTAATGGGACATGGAGAGTGTGCAAGGAAGAGCTTGTGGATAATATGTAGCAGCTCTACCTTTGCTTGTACAGCTGATTGTTTTACTGCCTGAATGGTCATTGCTTGTTAGACAGCCTTGGCATTGTTTGCTAAGCAGCCAATCTCAACAGGCCACAGCCATTGTGAAGAGGTATAAGAACAGCAGGAGAGAAAATCAAAACTTCTACGACTTTGGATTACAACAAGTGTGTGCTGTTCTGTCCGCCTCGACAAAAGCCACAGCAGACTTTGGCCTATTCAAGAGACTTATTGGGAGAGTTCCTTGGGAAGCAGCCCTTAAAAACAAAGGGCTCCAGGAAAGATGGAAGTGCTTCAAAACAGAAATCTTGAAGGCGCAGGAACAGACTGTCCCTGTGTGCCAAAAGATGAGCCAAGGAGGAAAACAAACAGCCTGGATGGGCAAGGAGCTTTTGAAGGCCCTCAGGGAAAAATGAGGGTGCATCACCTTTGGAAGGAGGGTCAGGTGTCTCTGGAAATGTTTAAGGGAGTTTTTAGGCCATGTAGGAAAAAACTTAGAGAGGCAAAAGCCCAGTTAGAACTCAATCTGGCCACTTCTGTGAAGGACAATAAAAAATACTTTTATAAACACATTAATGGCAAAAGGAAGGGCGAGGAGAACCTGCATTGTCTGTTAGATGGAGGAGGGAATTTAGTAACTAAAGATGAGGAAAAGGCTGAGCTACTTAACCCCTTCTTTGCCTCAGTTTTCAGCATTAAGACAAGTCGTCCTCAGGACAAGTGGCTTCCTGGGCTGGTAGATGGGGACAGGGAGCAGAACAGCCCCTGTAATCCAGGAGGAAGCAGCTGGTGACTGCTGAGCCCCTCAGATGCTCACAGGTGTCTCTGGGAGCAGATGGGATCCATCCTAGGGGGATGAGGGAGCTGCTGGATGAGCTCCCCAAGCGTGGATTTCAATGTCTTCATTGATGATCTAAATGAGGGCATTGAGTCCAGCACCAGCAAATCTGCAGATGACACCAAGCTGGGTGTGAGTGTGGATCTCCTGGAGGGTAGGAGGGCTCTGCACAGGGACCTGCACAGGCTGGATGCAGGGCCCAAATCCAACCATGGGAGGTTCAACAAGACCAAGTGCCAGCTCCTGCACTTTGGCCACAACAACCCCTGCAGCGCTACAGGCTGGGGACAGAGTGGCTGGACAGCGGCCAGGCAGAAAGGGACCTGGGGGCACTGATGGACAGCAGGCTGGACATGAGCCAGCAGTGTGCCCATGTGGCCAAGAAGGCCAATGGCTCCTGGCCTGGATCAGGAATGGAGTGGCCAGCAGGACCAGGGCAGGGATTCTTCCCCTGTCCTGGGCACTGCTGAGGCCGCACCTTGAGTGCTGTGTCCAGTTCTGGGCCCCCAATTTAGGAAGGACATTGAGGGGCTGGAGCATGTCCAGAGAAGGGCAACAAGGCTGGTGAGGGGTTTGGAACACAAGTGCTGTGAGGAGCAGCTGAGGGAGCTGGGCTTGTTTATCCTGGAGAAGAGGAGGCTCAGGGGAGACAAGGAGGTGTCAGGGCACGGCTTGGGCTTGATGATGTCCAAGGTCTTTTCCAGCCTGGTTGATTCTGTGATTCTCGAAACCACCCTTGAAGCAGCTGCAGGATGAGCCCTGGGCCTCCTCTTCAGAAGGTCCAGCAGCCCCTGTCCCTCAGCTTCTCCACACGCGCCCCAAAGCCCATCCTGTCAGTCCTGCAGAGCCTCTCCAGCTCCTCCTCACTGCCCCACAACAGGGAGCCTCACACCCAGACACAGCAGCCCAGATGTGCCCCCCTGGCCTCTGGTGCCTCTGGCAAGGGAACAGCTCGAGGCACTGCAGGGCCCTGCAGACAATTCCTGCAGCACTTGTAGGATGATCCTGCTCCCCAAGGGACGTTCCCGTGGTGCCAAGGCAGGAACTGAAATGGGGAGTGGGGCCAGAGAGGAAAGGGCAACCAGGGCTGGGCTGTTTGCAGGGGAGGGGACAGGGAAGGGCAAGAGCAAGAAATGTGGAGCAGGAAAGAGGAAAGAAAGCAAAGGTGAAGCAGAGGAAATGCTCAGGGCTGTTTGGGGGTGGCTGCCAGGCAGCCCTGGCTCTGAGCAACAACGTCTGCAGTGGGACAGGAAACTCAGAGCTGATGGGAACAAACTTTCTGGCTGACTTGAGAGGCCACGACAAAGCTGAGAGGTTTCCCTGCCGCCCCCCAGCCCTTGCTGGCCCCCAGGGGCTGATGGCATTTGTGCTCACTCAGGTTCCTCTCCCCACACCAAGACCGTGGGGTGCTCACGCCTGGGCTGTGCAGTGCAAACAGGGGCTCCTGAGCCAGTCCTGCCGTGTGTGTGCCTGCAAGGATCCAGCCCCTCTCTGAGCTGGGGAGAGGCCAGGGCTGCAGAGGGGGGATGTTGCTGGCAGGTGCATGAGGCCGCTCTGGGACGCTGCCCTGGGGTGTCCAGCGCAGGGGGGATGGATCAGCCCCTGCTCTGCTGCTCCTTCCCGGCTCCCCCAGGGACCCTGCAGAGCACCAGCCATGCTGGTTGCCCCCACCCTGCCCACGGCCACCCTGGGGCTGCTCACGGGGGTTTTCTCTGCTGAGCACTGGCCTGGGCGTGCTCTTGAGAGAGCCTGGGCAAGGAGCCTGGAGCCCCCAGGCCCTGCCCTGAGGCGTCAGCGCTGGCCCAGCAGTGCCCATGGCCTGTCCCTGCTGCAGCCCCGGCACTGCCACCCCAGGGCTGGGAGCGAGCCCCAGAGCACTCAGGCCCTGCAGCAACACCAGGGGCAGGAGGGCAGCGGGGCAGTGGCACGGGAGCAGCACTGGCAGCACCAAGGGCTGCTGCTCCTGGGCACAGCTGCTGTGCCCCCCTGATCTGCCCCCAGCTCTGCACACAGACATTGCTGCTGCAGCTCCACAGAAGGCAACTAAAGGGGCATCTCTGCTGGAAACTTTGCTGGCAGACCCTTGAGTTCATTAAAAGCAGCGAGAGCACAGCTCCTCATTGACACAGTCTGGGGCCACAGCCAAGGCGGAGAGAAACAAAAGGAGAAAGGCAAGAAATATTGCCCTTGCTTTGTGGACAACAATAAATTACTGAAGGCAGAAAAAATAACCCCAGAACTAAACCACAAGAACTATCAAAGACGAGTTTTTTTACAAGTGATTTGCAAAAATTGGCAACCAGTTTAATGTTTCCTAAATCGTCCAGCAACCAGTGTCCACACTGCAGCCTTGAGCTCCTGGTTCCTCAGGCTGTAGATGAGGGGGTTCAGGGCTGGAGGCACCATCGAGTACAGAATTGACAGGGCCAGATCCAGGGATGGGGAGGAGATGGAGGGGGGCTTCAGGTTGGCAAAAAAGCCAGTGCTGAGGAACAGGGAGAGCACGGCCAGGTGAGGGAGGCACGTGGAAAAGGCTTTGTGCCGTCCCTGCTCAGAGGGGATCCTCAGCACGGCCCTGAAGATCTGCACATAGGAGAAAACCATGAACACAAAACACCCAAAGGCTAAACAGATACTAACTGCAAGGAGCCCAAGTTCCCTGCGGGAGCTGGAGTGTGAGCAGGAGAGCTTGAGGATGTGTGGGATTTCACAGAAGAACTGGCCCAGGGCATTGCCCTGGCACAGGGGCAGGGAAAATGTATTGGCCGTGTGCAGCAGAGCATAGAGAAAGGCGCTGGCCCAGGCAGCTGCTGCCATGTGGGCACAAGCTCTGCTGCCCAGGAGGGTCCCGTAGTGCAGGGGTTTGCAGATGGACACGTAGCGGTCGTAGCACATGATGGTGAGGAGGGAAAACTCTGCTGAGATGAAGAACAGAAAGCAAAACACCTGAGCAGCACATGCTGAGTAGAAGATGTGGCTGGTGCCCCAGAGGGAATTGTGCATGGCCTTGGGGACAGTGGTGCAGATGGAGCCCAGGTCGGTGAGGGCCAGGTTGAGCAGGAAGAAGAACATGGGGCTGTGCAGGTGCTGGCCGCAGGCTACGGCGCTGATGATGAGGCCGTTGGCCAGGAGGGCAGCCAGGGAGATGCCCAGGAAGAGGCAGAAGTGCAGGAGCTGCAGCTGCCGCGTGTCTGCCAATGGCAGCAGGAGGAAGTGGCTGATGGAGCTGCTGTTGGACATTTGCTGCCTCTGGCCATGGGGATCTGTTCTAGGAGGAGACAGTGACAAGTCAGGGGAGACTTTCCTGAGCAATGCCCAAGCCCTTTCTCCCAGCCCTGCCCCTGCCTCTCTGTGCCACCCAATTTTCCTTTTCTCAGAGCCCTTCCCTCAGCCTCGTGCCTGGAGCTCTGCTGGGATCTGGCCCCGTTGCCGTGACGAGCAGGGGCTGTGCCCATGGACACCGAGGAATCAGCTCTGCTCTGCAGCAGTGGGGTCATGGGACAGGGGGACAAGGGCCAGTCCTGGGGTTGGACTTTGTCAAACAGAACTGCTCCTGAGGCAGAGGAGCTGGGCAGCATCTCCTGTGCCAGGGCTAAGGAACGGTGATGGCCAAAGGCACTTTGAGAGGGTTTCCTGCTGTGCCCAGGGAGAGCAGAGAGAGCTGAGCAATGCAAGAGCATTGGCTGTAACTCAGTGAAGGGTGAGGGGAGCTGCTCTGTCGCTCCATCTGTCCCCAGCTGCCCTTCCTGAGATCGAGGGCAGTCACTGTGTTCCCCTGAAAATCAGCCTGGCACAGCTGAGAGCAGAGGGAGCCACAGCAGAGCAAAGTGGCTCAGCCTTTCTGAGAGTCTCAGCCCCACTGCTGGCCAAGGACACTCCCGGCCCCAGTGTCCCCTGGAAGGCAGCTGACAGCTGGGATGGCATCCCGAGGGCACAGCGAGGCTCCTGTCCATGGCACTGCTGGAGGAGAGCCGGCTCATTGCCAGCCTCCCAGCCCGGCCTGCCCAGAGCTCCCGGGGCAGAGGGAGCTGGGACACCCCATTGCTGTGCTCAGCCTGCACAGGAGGAGCCCCAGGGCTGGGCCTGAGCCTGCAGCTGGAAGTGCCATTCCCAGAGAGCCCCTCAGCAGCGGCAGGAGCAGCTGAGCAGGGCAAGGAGAGAGAGCCGGGCCCTGAGGAAAAGCCTTTCCCTGCCCAGCGCTGCCCAGCCCCTCCCGGGCAGCACCAGGGCAGGACAGTCGCCCTCAGGCCCCGGGCAGCAGGAACGGGCCCGTGGCCGCAGAGATGCCCTTCATCTCTGCTGCTGCTCTGCCGGCCCAGGAGGGCACCGAGGGCCCCGAGCCCCCGGGCTGAGGGCCCCGAGCCCCCGGGCTGAGGGCCCCGAGCCCCCGGGCTGAGGGCCCCGAGCCCCCGGGCTGAGGGCTGTGCTGGCTGCGAGGGGACACCGGAGCTGCGCTGCTCAGGGCGGTGTCTGCACTGCAGGGCAGCGCCGGCAGCTGCCACAGCTCCCCTCAGCAGGGCTGCCCTCAGCGCTGCCTCCCTCCCTCCCTGCCCACGGCTCTGCTGCTGGAGCTGGCCCAGCCGGGAGCTGCTCCTGCGGCCCGGGCTCCGTCCCTGCCGCTGCTGCCGGAGCCCAGCCCAGCCCCTGGGCCAGCCCTGCCCGGCAGCCGCTCGGGGCTGCGGCGATTAAAGAACAGCTCCCCCGGGCCTGGGCACCATGGAAAGGTGATGCTGGCTGCATCTGGAGCCTGGCGAGGTGCAGGCACTTGCTGAGGCTCCCAGGAATCCTCGGCGGGATGGTTTAAGAGCCTCAGGCCCTGCTCTGCCCTGCACAGCTGAGTTTCTATTCCCACCAAGCTGAGCCTGGGAGAAGTGGGAGCATAGACTGAGGAAAGCAGAGACTCAAGCAGGAATCCCATGCCCTGAATGTGCTCATGAAGAGTCCCCTCAGAAATGAGCTGGGCATGAGCTGGAGCTCGGAGCAGCCCTGGCCCCCACAGCAGCCTCTCCACAGCAGCAGGACCTGCCCTGCAGCAGTCACTCCTTGCAGCCACAGCTCCCCTCCAGCGCCCATGGGGAGCTCCCAGGCAGGCTGAGAGCTGCCCCTGGCAGGTGGCAGATGCCCTGGCCTGGCAAAGAGCCCTCAGGGCTGCAGGAGCTGCTCTGCAGGACAGCCCTGGGCACCCCTGGCTGCTGCCCACCTTCACAGCCTGCAGCCGGCCCTGGCAGCAGGAGCCGTCCTGCCCTGTCCCTCTGACGGTGCCCAGGGCAGCCCCGCTCTGCAGCACATCCTCCCCCAAAGCAGGAACGGCAGCAGAGCCATCCTCACAGCCATGGCAGTCCTGTCATGGGCCAGCTCTAGAGGATCCCTGCAGCCAGAGACTCACTGTGTCAGGAGTGGTGAAGATTTCTCCATGAATAAGCTCAGAATTGTCCTTCCAGCGGCTTTAAGCCTCTGTCTGCTTCACTCCTCTCAGGCACCTGCAGGCAGTGCCTGCAGCCCTGCTGGGCTGGGAAAGGAGCTGCTCATTAGGAGAAATGTCTTTTTGGTTGCCAGGAGATGCCTCTGTGCCAGGAGCCCGGCCCAGCTCAGCTGCACAGACACAGCACAAGGACTGTAATGACCCTCTTGGGGCTCTGGTGTTGTTTACATTGGTCTCAGTCCCTGAGAGTGTGTCCAAAAAACTTGTCAACAACTCAAAGTTAAAGTGAAACACTGAAGTTTCTTGAAGTTTTAATGGGTGCCACTGAGGGACAGGACTGAGAAAGTGTCCCCAGGTTCCAGTCAGAGCAGAACACTGCAGGCAGTGATGACAGGGGGGGACAAGCAAGGGAAAGGTGTCTCTGCTGCTGAGCAAAGCTGGACGTGTTTGAGGAATGCAAAGGGCCAAGGCCTGAGCCCCAGCCCCTGGCAAGGCAGATCCTGTCCCTCCCTCAGTGCTCAGGGCTCTTGCCGGGGCACTGGGATGTGGGGATGGGCAGTGCCAAGGGCAGCACCATGGGGCGGCCCCTGCCAGGCTGCTGGGCAGGGACAAGGAGGCACTGAGGCCCCAGGGCTGCAAGGGTCACTTGTCTCCTGCTGGCCTCAGGGCCAGGGCCAGCAGCCGTGGCCCAAGTGCTGCACAAGTTGGCTCTGTCAGGGCCTTGCAGCTGCTGCCCATCCCTCTGCCCTCTCCAGCCCAGGCTGTGCCACGCTGTCCCTGCCCTGCGCCTCTGTCCCTGCAGGCTGTCCTCATCCCCCCAGCTGCCCCACCTGGCTGGCCCCTTCCTTTGCTGGCAGCTCTGCGTCCTGCCTGCCTCTGCCTTGGCACACAAAGCCTTGGGCTTGATACCAAAAGGCTTCATTCCATTTTTGCCGTGTCTGTGAACTTTTAGCAGAGGAACAAGGCATGCAGGGGCTGCTTTCCCAGCAGGCATGGTTGGAAGAGAAGAAGAAGACATCTGGCTCAAGGGTGCAGTGCTAGATAAAACAAGGACTGAATCTGGGAGCTTGGGGTGGGTTTTAAGGAAATGGATGAATTGTAATACTCATGTAGCGACTGGATGTGAGCAACACACTTGTAGAGTCACGTGTCCACGTAAGGTTAAGAGTTATCCCCTGCTGGAGCTCAGGCCTGAATAAATGATGCTCTCTTTAACACCAAATTAGTGTTAAGGAGTCTTATGCTGATATTTCGGAGATTTGGTGACAGCGGGGCCTCACAGAACCAAGGAGTCAACAGTGACACTGTGGGACCCCATGGAACCAATGGTCCATTGTCATAGTGCAGATCCAAGGATCCATGGTGGCACTGTGGAACCAAGGAGATCGTTGTTGACAGTATGAACGCTCATGGAACCATGAGCCACTGTGACACAGAGTGGCCACATGGAGCCAAGGGGCCATTGTGACTCTGCAGATCCAAGGAGACTCTTGTGACTGAGGAACCTCATGGAACCAAGGGTCCATTGTGACACTGTGGGGCCCTGTGGAACCAAGGGGACCACAGTGACATTGCAGGGCTTCATGGAACAGTGGAGACCATTATGACACTTTGGGACCCACTGGAACTAAGGGGCCATTGTGACACTGCAGAGCCTCCTATAACCAAGGGGCCATTATAGCACGGCAGGGCCTCATGGAATCAAGGGGACCATTGTGAAACTATCGGGCATCATTGAACCAAGGGTCCATTGTGGCACAGTGGGGCCTCATGAAACCAAAGGGCCATTTTGACACTTTGAGGCCTCGTGAAACCAAAGGACCCTTGTGGCACTTCAGGGCCTTGTGGAACCAAGGCGACCATAGTGACACTGTGGGGCTCAATGGAACCAAGGGGCCCTTGTGACACTGTGGGGTCTCATGGAACCAATGGTCTACTGTGACACTGCAGGGCCTTATGGAATCACAGAGACTGTTGTGACACCACAGGCCCCATTGAACCAAGGGGCCATTGTGACACTTTGCGGCCCCATGGAACCAAGGAGTCCATTGTGACACTACAAGGCCTCAGGGAAGCAAGGAACCATTGTGACACTATGAGACCTTCTCAGGCCAAGGGGCTGTTGTGTCACTGTGTGGCACCATGGAACCAAGGAGAGCATTGTGACACTCCAGGGCCCCATGGAACTAAGGATTCATGTAACGGTGTGGGGACTCATGGAATCAAAGGTCCATTGTGATATTGCGGGGCCTCATGGGCCTGGGCAGCAATGGCAAATTGATTTCTCAGAGCTGCCCAGGAAAGGGGGAGATCGGTACCTGTTGGTGCTAACAGATTCCTTTTCAGGATGGCCAGAAGCTTTCCCTGCCTGAACTGCCAAAGCACGAGAAGTAACAAAAGTATTGTTACAGGAAATAGCACCACTTTTTGGAGCCCCTGCCACAATGTCCTCAGAGAGAGGCCACACTTTATTTCAAGAATTGTGCAGCAAATGAGCCACCACTGAGGCAGAGACTGGGAACGCCACACTCCATATCATCCTCAGTCGAGTGGCCAAGTAGAGAAAATGAACCATTTGATTAAGCAGCAAGTTACAAGATTAAGACAAGAGACAAAATTACCTTGGCCTCAGGTTCTTCCATTGGCATTATTACGTATTCGAACCAATCCGAGAGTAAAAGGGAAACTGAGTCCTTTTGAAACATTGTACCGGAGGCCACACAGGGTCCAAGAAGGCATCACCCCCACCCAAGTAGGGGAGGAAACCCTACACAAATACATGATGGCCCTTAAGAAACAGCTCAAAGAAATTGAAAAACATGCAGCTAGGGCTCGAAAGAGAGAATTAGACGGAGCAGTACATGATATACAACCCGGAGATTATGTATATGTGAAGTCTTTTGCAGAAAAGACCCCAGAACCACAGTGGGAAGGACCATTCCAGGCGCTCCTGACCACCTTTTCTGCAATCAGGATCAAAAAACAAGCTGCCTGGATTCATCCTACCCGAGTGAAGAAGGCTCCTGGAAGATTCTGGAAAGTCACGCCGAGTGACAATGAACTGAAATTAAAACTTTCTCAGGAAAGAGTTACAAACGCAACTGTTTGGGAAGGAAGGAACATCTGGGGATGTGAATTGTGTTTGTTCCAGACGGATTCCATGGGGCTCAGCAAGAGCCCATGAAATTTACCCAAACTGGCCCAGAATGCTGTGACAAATGCTTAACTGGCTGTTCTGAGTTCAGACTTAAAATAGAGGGATGTGCAGTTAAAGATTTTAAACTTGACTTTAACATAACCCAAATTTGTACTCAAACTGAGGTTAAGGAAACCCACATGTTTTGGATCCAAACTGCCCCTTTTTGGCTCCAAAGTCCCCATTTGGGACCAAACTCATCCTTTTTGAGGTCAAAGTTGCCTTTTTAGGGGTCAGGCTCACAGGTTTTTTTAATGTAAAGTCCCCTTTTTCGGTTGAAACTGTCCCTTTTTGGTGCTCAAACCCCCAGTTTTGGGCCAAACTGTCCCTTTTGGGGGCCAAACTCCCATCTGGGCACCCAAATTTCTCCTTTTTCGGCCCTAAATTCTCCCTTTTTGGGACCAAACTCCCATTTTGGGGGCCAAACTTCTCATCTGGGCACTGAAATTCCCCTTTTTTGGACCCAAATTCCCCCTTTTCGGCCCCAAATTCTCTCTTTTTTGGGACCCAAATGCCCATTTTGGGACACCAAACTCCCCTTTTTCATCCCAAATCACCCTTTTTAGCCCCAAATTTCCCCCCTGGATCTCATTGGGTCCCCTGGGTTGAACTTTTAGGGGTCAGGCTCCCATTGTTTTAAATCCAAACTCCCCTTTTTAGGTCAAAACTGCCCCTTTTTGGTGCTCAAACCCCCAGCTTTGGGCTGAACTGTCCCTTTTTGGGTCCAAACTCCCATCTGGGCACCCAAACTCCCCTTTTTCTGCCCCAAATTCTCCCTTTTTGGGACCAAACTCCCATTTTGGGGGTGCAAACTGCCTCTTTTTGGCTCCAAAGTCCCCTTTTTGGGTCAAAATTCCCCCTTTTTTATGCTGAACTCCCATTTAGGGGTCAGGCTCCCAGGGTTTCTTTTATTCCAAACTCCCCTTTTTAGGTTGAAACTGCCCCTTTTTGGTGCTCAAACCCCCAGCTTTGGGCCAAACTGTCCCTTTTGGGGGCCAAACTCCCATGTTTGGGGCCAAACTTCTCATCTAGGTGCCCAAACTCCCCTTTTTCAGCCCCAAATTCTCCCTTTTTCGGCCCCAAATTCTCCCTTTTTGGACCCAAACTCCCATGTTTTGGATCCAAACTGCCTCTTTTTGGCTCCAAAGTCCCCCTTTTGGGACCAAACTCGTTCTTTTTGAGGCCAAAATCCCCTTTTTAGGGGTCAGAGTCCCCTTTTTTTATTCCAAACTCCCCTTTTTCAGTCGAAACTGCCCCTTTTTGGTGCTCAAACCCCAAGGTTTTGGCTGAATTGTCCCTTTTTGGGCCCAAACTCCTATCTGGGTGCCCCCAATCCCCTTTTTTTGCCCCAAATTCTCCCTTTTTGGTCCCAAACTCCCATGTTTTGGATCCAAACTGCCACTTTTTGGCTCCATAGTCCCCTTTTGGGACCAAACTCAGTCTTTTTGAGGCCAAATTCCCCTTTTTAGGGGTCAGAGTCCCCTTTTTTTTTCCAAACTCCCCTTTTTAGGTCAAAACTTCCCCTTATTGGTGCTCCAACCCCCAGTTTTGGGCTGAATTCTCCCTTTTTGGCTCCAAACTCCCATCTGGGCACCCAAATTCTCCCATTTTTGGGCCCAAACTCCCATGTGTTGGATCCAAACAGCCCCTTTTTGGCTCCAAAGTCCCCTTTTGGGACAAAATTCTCCCTTTTTTATGCTGAACTCCCATTTAGGGGTCAGGCTTGTTGCAGTGGGGATACTGTAACACGATGTATCAAACCAGGAGGCCCGTAGAACAGAAGTATATATATGGACAGACTCTTGGTCGATGTTTCAGAGATGTTTATTTCCCAGCCGCATGGCCGGGGCTCTGCCCAGGAACCCTCCCAGTCTGGACCGAGGGTCCCTGCCCGCGCAGGAAACACAAACCAACCAACGGGAACGAGGCTGCCCAGGGGCAGCGAAACCTCCTGCCTCCCTCAGGGCCCCTCTCCCAGGGCCACATGGCAGGGGGAGGGACCCCGACATTTCATCCATTTATTTTTAACAAAAGAGATGTAAAACTTAACATTGAAAACAACAAGGGCAGTTTCAAAACAAAACAAGCCACCCTCCTGAGTCTTTAAATGTCCAAACAGATTCTGTGGAACATCTTAGGGCTGACAGAAGGGAGACAGAACTCTCTGAGCATGCTTTGTGGGGAAACTGAGGCAGGAGAGGGTTTCATTTCTTCCCTCCCCCTTTTCATCCCCCACTCGGCATTGGAAAGGGATTTTTGGGGAAACAATTGGCAAAGGTATGGTTTTGTGAGGGAAACCATGGGTGAAAAAGCGGATTGGGAATACACTGGGGGTAATAGGACATAGGGTAAAAGGGAAAGGTGGGATTAGGAAAGGGAGACTGTAGGGGGGCCCTACAATGGAGATATTGTCTAACATGACTACAATTTTTTGCATATATACTGCCTTTTACAGAAACACCATCAGGCCCAGTGACTTCTGATGCTTGTAACCCTTTTCTACCTTGTATAATTTTGAATTCCACCACCTCTCCATCTCCCAAGCTTGGGATGCATTTTTCAGGGTTATTCTTTTTAATAGCAGTTCTATGAATGAATATGCCTTGCTGGTTGTCACATCTTGTTATAAAACCATAATTTTGTTTAACATTATACCATTTTGCTATTCCTAAAACCTTAGCTACAATGATATTTTCCTTTTTCCGAGTGGCTGCTGTTTTCTGCCTCGGTGCGTTCTTGCTTTCTCTTTTGCTTGCTCCCCTGTTGGAATTTCCAGGGCTGCTCGTGCCTGCGCGCTCTTCCCGGGGTCGCATTTGAGGCCGCGAGGGCCGGGCCGGGCCGCGCCGCTCAGTTCTCTGTGCATCGCCTCCTCTGGTCGCAGCTTTGCTGCTGATGCCAGGCGCTGCAGCCACGTCTTGGCCGGGCCCCCAAGCGATGACTCCCCCATGCCCTGCTTCAAGCATGCGTTTCTGCTGGGCGCGGCTCCGCTCCGCTGCCACCGCCGCCCGCGCGCCTCCCCTCTCGGTTGGGCATTCACGGGGCTCACTCCGCCATGCACCGCCAGGTCCTGCCGCTCCTGCTGCGCCTCGCTCCGCCACCGACACTGCAGCTCCCGCCGCTCTGCCCGCACGTGGGAACTGCCTTGCTGCTGCTCGCAGAGCACTCGATGCACGTGGGCGAGGCCGCATGGTGCCTGAGGCAGGCTTCCCTTCGCCAGGACACATTGCTCAACAGTCTCAGTAATTAAATAATATTAATGAAAATATTCTTCCATCGGCATAGATTTTGACTCAAAAATTAACTGTGTCCAAAGGGTGTTCCAAAAGTCTTTGGTAAGAATTAAATCCCAAGAAACATAGAAGAAGTTCTTAAACAACCATGCCAGGAAATGTTTCAGTTCTTTTTGAGTTTGAATTAAGCTAAAATTTACAAATCGTTGTTCAAGAATCATTTTAAGATAAATGTCCATATGCGGCTCTGAGAGCCAAGAGTCTTCCCACGGTTCCTCCATAGTTTAGATATGGAATAGCAAAACAAAAACACGAAGAGGAATCCAAAGTTTCTTTATTCACACATCAGTCGCTTAGGGATCGGGGATGGTTCTGCTCTCAATTCGCCACCATTTGTAACAGTGAGGATACTGTAACAGGCATATCAAACAAGGAGTCCCATGGAAAAGAAATATATATGGACCGATTCATGATAGATGTTGAAGAGAAGTTTATTTCTCCAGCCACATGGCCGGGGCCCTGCCGAGGAACTGTTCAATCACGGGACCCGAGGGTCCTTGCCCGTGCAGGGGAACACAAACCAACCAGTGGGGAACGAGGCTGACCAGGGGCTCGGGAAACCCCGTCTCTGTCCCAGGGCCCCTCTCCCAGGGCTACATGGCAGGGGGAGGAGACCCCAACAGTCCTCGGTTATTTTATTAACAGCTCTTAAATCCTGTACTATTCGGTATGATCCATCAGGCTTTTTGACAGGTAAAATGGGAGTATTGAATTCAGATTGGCACTCTTTTAAAAGTCCTATCTGCAAAAAGTTTTCAATTATAGGGCTAATTCCTTCCCTGTCTTCCTTCTTCAAAGGATATTGTTTAACTCTAACTGGTTGTTTTCCTTCCTTAAGCTTAACTTGTACAGGGAGTGCATTCTTTGCTCTCCCTGCTATGTTAGAAGCCCATACCCCAGGGAATACTTGATCTATTATTTTCTTGCTAGTCTCTTCTTCATTTTCAACTTTGGTTTAATTTCCTTTCAACATCAGACTTAACAATTCTATGGATTGTTGATCGTTAACCTCCAAAGTAGCTTCTCCATTTTTAAATACTATTTTTGCCTCTAGTTGCTCCAGTAAATCTCTTCCCAAAAGTGCTGAGGGGGCATTAGGCATGTATAAAAACGTATGAATTCCCCGTTGTCTCCCAAGTTTCTATTTCAATGGTTTGCAGAAGTATGCTCTTTCAGATTGACCAGTTGCTGCCCTCACTACAACAGAATCATTTGTTCTTGGCATTAAAGCTTTATTTAGCACTGAGGATGTTGCCCCTGTGTCTATTAAAAATTCCATTTCGTTTTCTTGGTTCCCTAGTTTAATTATAACCAGAGGGTCCCCTAGGGTGGGAACCTCCGGTGCCCTTCAGTCTTCTTTAGCACCAGCAGCCACTCCCTCCCTCTTTTGGTCTTCTCTTCTTTGATGGTCGCCTTTTCTTCGTTCTGGGCATTGGTTCTTCCAATGTCCGATTTCCCTGCAAAAAGCGCACTGATTTCTCCCTAACTGGGGTGGTCCTTGCCCATGTTCCCCTCCTTCTTTTTCTTTTACTATTGCTATTAATTTCCTCATCCCTTGCTTACATCCTTCTTCTCTATTGCTAAAAACGCTCCATGCTCCTTCTAGCAAAGTCTCTCAATCCCGTGCTGTCGGCCCCGTATTTTCTGAAGTTTGTCTTGAACATCCCCTGTAGATTGTCCTAAAAAGAAGCTCACCAGGTGTTGCGTCCCTTCCTCAGATTCGGGGTCTAATGCCGTATGACGACGCATTGCATCTCGCAAGTGTCCTAAAAACTCAGAGGGTGTTTCAGAGGGACCTTGCTTAATTGCAGATAGGGCTGAGCAGTTCATGGTTTTAGAAACTGCCCTCTCAAGTGCCTTTGCTATGAAATCTTGGTAACCCTCTAATCTTTCCATGTCACTGTCATCATTAGGATCCCACTGCGCATCTTGGAGAGGAAAAACATCCTTAACTCTCATTTGGGTTATTTTGCAAGCGTCCTCTGCTAAACTCCCTGCTGCTTTCAAAACTAGTCATTTTTCTGTCTCTGTAGAAGCATCTAACAACAGGTGAAGATCAAACCAGTCAGGTCTATGTTGTTTAACCATGAATCTAAATTTCTTTGCAACACCTATTGAGTTGCTCCGATAACATTTAGCAATCTTTTCCCAAGCCTCCAGATCTACTGTAGAAAAAGGGATTTTAACTAACATTGTTTCTCCCTCAGAACTTGCTGCCTCTCTCAAAGGTGCTTGTAGGATTTCTTTAGCTTGTTTCTGGGTCTGGGACGCTACAGGGCCCTCTGGGGAAAGCAGCTCTTCCCCCTCACTGCCACTGCTGGGCAATAGTAGAGCTTTAGGGGTCTTTTTCCAAGAGGGTACAGGTGAAGTGGAAAATGAAGCGGAAGCTGAAGTTGGGACTGGAGTTGATTCAGCTGTACTTAGAGCTGGAGCTGGAGTTGAGATGGTAATAGCTTTAATTGGAGTGGTGGATAGAACATAAACTGGAGTAGGGATTGAGATCAAAGTGGGGGCTGAGATAGGAGCTGGGATAGGAGTTGGTCCCCTGGGAAATGAGGTGGGAGGTGACGTAGGAGTCAATTCCTCTCTTTTAGGAGGTGATTTAAACCAATCCCCCAGCTCTTGCTCCAGTGAGTCAGCTGGATACACTTTATCAGGGTGTGTGCAGCCTTGGTTCCTTGAACAGGTGCTGCAACATCCTTTAGGCTTTCCCTTATTAATTTTGTTATCCTTTTCTAGGGCCAATACTGAGGGATAGGAAGGGGGCTTAATTCCACAGTCCCTCTGCCACTCGGGGTGGTTTCGGAGGGAGAAAAATAAATCAGCAGAGGTTACTTCTTCCCATCTCTGCTCTCGTCTCAAAAAAAGCATAAGCTGTAATAGGGTCTCATAATCTACAGTTCCAGCTGGTGGCATCTAACACCTTCTTTGAGCTTATGAAGTGGCCACCATTGTGTGTAAAACTTGAGAAGAGTCTTTTTGTTTTCTGTACCACCACAACCCAACAATTCTTTCCAGTGTGTCAGAATACACCTTAGAGGACTCGTTTGAGGGATCTCTTTACTCTGGCTGGTTCCCATTACTTTCTCTTACAGCTCTTTCTGCACAGTCCACAGCTCAGGTTAAAATCAGCTCAAAGGGCTGTCAATACTGACTATACTTTCTGCACTGGGTTACAAAGCAATAATAATGTCTGGTACAAAACTCACACTGCAATAATGTCCACACACAATGCTGGCTTCTAAATACACTAAAAATTACAAAAATTTCTACAAACACAAGCTATTCCACTCACTTTTTCAAATTCCTGTATTTTGCTACCACCAGTTGCTCCCAATCCAAAGCCACCAAGTTACCTCCCGGGGTTTGATATAACTTTTAAATAAAATTTTTCATTTGTGAATTCTTAGGGGTCTAACTCAAACCGATGAGGCAAATGAATTTTTATTTACCTCGTCACCTTAAAATAGATTTAAACTTCCTTTCTGCTTTGGCTGCAATTATAACTTTTGACACAGGCTGGTGGTATTACCTGTACAATACACCTCAGACAGCAACGCTGTCTCTATCGCTTCTTAGGGTCTGAGCCCTTTTAGCGTGAACACCGGGAGTTACAGCCAATACCATCCCCTTGTAACCAGATATACACCCCACAATTATAATTAAAAAAAATACATAGAAAAATTCACAGAACACAGCGTCCACTTTCAAACATTCACCATACACACTTGTCTTTCTCCTGTTGCCTCGTTATGGGTCCAAACTCTTCTCTTGCTCCGTGCTAAGAAGAGCTCCACAAAACCTCACACATCAATTCACACAGTTAAAACACACTCACAACAACATAAACACCTGTGCCCTCTATGGCACAACTGCCCTAGCCCCTGCTGACAGCCTGTGCCCTCTACGGCACAACAACTCCTGGTTCTCGTTGACAGCCCGTGCCCTCTACGGCACCCACAACAGCATAAACACCCGTGCCCTCTATGGCACAACAAACAAGCATTTGCCTTTAAAACTGCTAGCCCCGAATTGCTGGCAAACCAAAACCAAGCCCTCCACGGCACAACAAACGGCAAAATCCCCTCTGCTGACAGGCACTGCCTGAGCCTCCCCGGCCCGGCACCGCAGCTCCACAAGTGGCCTTTAGCCGGCCACTGGACACCAGTGCAGCTTGCAGGCACACTACACAGGCACCAGCTGTGCGGGGGACGTCTCCCTCCGACTGACCAAGGGCCTTTCATGACCACGCGTACGCCTTACAGGTCACTGTTCCACTGCTCCAGTATTTCCTTTAAACACACCGTATTGTCCGGAGTTTGAGTAGTCAGGAGTCCTTGTCTGTTGCTGGATGGACAATCCGGGCAGCGGAGCCCTCTCTCCAGGAATATCCCAGGGGCGCCCTGAGGGGCCCACCAGCCCGGGCTGGTCTCACAGCCAAACAGAACTTTCTCCTGGCTGGCTCGCCAGAATGATTCCTTGAATCCCAATATCCACAGACAAAAGACCCTCTAACTAATTAAAGTTAGAAAGTGGTGTGTTTATTCAGGCACTGGCGGGTGGCATGGGAGCAGCCTCCTAAAGACATGCCAGCCAAGTACAAGGTTCTTTGTTCTCTCTTTATTACTCAAAGTTTTACATCTTCTACATATGGATGACCCCAGCACCTCCCATCCTCCGCTTCGTATTAAAATGAGATCATTGGTCTTTCACACATGCGCAGTTTCTCTCTTGAATTGGGTCGGTGGTCTCGAATTGGGTCAGTGGTCCTGAAAGATGAAGTCAGGAATGTCTTCCTCACAGTGACCTTTCTACCTTCTCGCTGTTGGCAGGCCTTCATGACCTCTTGGCACAGCCCAAGATCTCCTACTTTTGATTAATTATTATGAAACCCAGGTGCTGTTCTTAGTTCTATTGGTTTCAGTCAGTTTCAATTTGTTTTGATGACAGTTTATTTATTCTGTTTCCTCCTACAAACAAAACTTAAACAAAATATCATGGCAAATAATACATCCCTTAGCTCTAGCTTGGGCATCTACTAACCATTAACTTACCTTTGGTTTCTCTACTCTATAACTTCAATATAAAAATTTCTTCTAACTCTCAGTTAGAATTTTAACCTTTTGGAACCTTGTGTCTTGGTTTTGAAAGACAGGTGTCTGCTAAGGAAGGCAGAAGCCTTCCTCGAAGTGGCAGACGTAACTCCTTTTCCTCTGAGTTATTATAATTTTGAAATCAAGGGCCTTTAGGCAAAGATGTGGGAAATAGGAATAACAATAGGAATAACAGTTCTTTACTACATATATATACATACATATATATATATATATAACCAGTCAAACAAACAACACTAACTATGGCAGTAACAGCAAACAATCACAAACCCAGTCCCAGCCTTCTCGGCTATCGGGCCCTTTCCCCTCGGGTGCAGTTCCGCTCGCAGCCGGCAGGGGCGCTGGCGGCTCCCGGTGAGCAGGGCAGGTGCGATGGTTCCCCCGCGGCTGCAGGGGGCGCTCCGGAGCGAGCTCGGGGAACACGCGGCACTGGTGCCCTGGGATCCCGGGAAGGGATGGAACAAAGGCTTCACAAACCCCAGACAGCTGGCCCCAGTGTCTGGCTGGAGCTTCGGGAACCGCAGGCTGGAGCGGCAGGGACGAGAACAGATCCCAGAGGACAGACAATATGTATCCAAACGCGGAACCCCCCGGAGGTCGGGCAGGCAGGCAAGCACAGCTACAGCGTAGCGAAAGCTTGAAGCAGCAGCGGGGCAGGGCGGCCACAGCCCAGCCTCCAGCAGGGCAGGGAAAACAGCTTTGGGATCCTGGCGTTGTTTCCAGCAGAAAAGACAAACGGCCGAAGGAAAAAAAGAACCAGCAGCTCCTTTCTCTGTAGCTTCTCTCTCCGAACCCCGAGAGTGAACTGACCCCACACCCAGGTATCGGGGGAAATATTGAGCAAGATTGTAGGAAAGGGAATATTGTGGAAGATTGGCTACGTGAGAAAGGGCACATCAAACCGCTGAAGTTTGATCGCACGCATCTTGTGTAACAAATGAAGTTGCAAAAAGCTACAAGTTCTCCTGCTCAACAACAGGGCTTCCATTGAGTTCTTATTGCTAAGCTAAGTATTTTATTGCAGAGTTAGCAAGGTTGAGTTTTTGGCAGTAAAACAATAAAATACTGTGGGTTAGAAAAGACAAAGAAGAAAGAGAATTGCTGACCACAAAAGAGGAGTTAGGAGGGGTTAAGAAGTCAGCTAAAACTACGTGAACCACTTAGAATGCGCCTTTAAGAATATTCATAAGCCTATTATTGATAGTATATAAGAAACTTTAGTATAATTAATAAACGGAATCCTGCTGATCCACTCATATTGAGCGTCCGGGCTTTCCCTCCGTCGCGACACCCAGGTGAAACAAAGGAGAAGCCAGGCCCACCCCACCCCCAATGGGCAGCACCTTTTGTCTTTCTTAAGTACAGTCATTTGTCCCCTAGCAACATGCATATGGGAAAAAATTCCTCAAACAGGAAAAAAAAAAACTAGGACTAAACTAAAACCCCAACACCTTGACTTAGTGACCACATGGGGAATCATGGAATCAAGGAGCCCCTTGTGACACAGCGAGGCCACATGGAACCAATGGTCCCTTGTTACACTGTGGATTCAAGAAGACCATGGTGACGCCACGGAACATCATGGAACCGTACGTCCATTGTGACACAGCGGGGCCTCATGGAAACAAGGGGACCATTGTGGCAAAGCAAGGCCTAATGGAAGCATGGAGGGAATTGGGACATTGTGGGGAATCATGGAAGCATGGAGAGCATTGTGACACTAAGGAAACTCATGGAACCAAGATGACCACTGGCACATAATGGAACCTCATGGAACCAAGGGACCGTGATGACTTTGTAGGGCCTCATGGAGCACAGGATCCATTGTGACACAGCAGGACCTCGTGGAACCAAGGAGCCTTTGTGATACTCCAGATCTGCATGGAACCCAGGGTGCACTGAGACACAGCGGGGCCTTGTTGGAACCAAAGACACCTCTGCAAAAAGCAGGGGAGCTCCTAGAACCAAGGAGTCCACTCTTAAAATATAAAACCTATGGAACCAAGGGGCCATTGTGACACAGGTGATCCACATGAAGCCAAGGAGCCATTGTGACACTCTGGGCCTCAAAGGAAAAAAGGACATTGTAATTGTAATGAAGCTCATGGAAAGTATTGGACATTGTGACACTGCAGAACCGCATGGAGCCAGGGAGACCACACGGAGGAACCTTATGGAACCAAGGGGCCATTTTCACACTGCAGAACCAAGGAGATCATTGTTGATGGTGCAAACCTCATGGAACCAAGGGGCCATTGCTATACAGCGAGGCCTCATGGAACCAAGGGGTGCATTGTGACACTGCGGGGCCCTGTGGAACCAAATATTCATTGTGACACAGTGGGGCTGCTTGTAACCAATTGCAATACTGTGGATCCAAGAGACCACGGTGACACTACGGCACTTCATGGAACCAAGGGGCTGTTGTGACACACCAAGGCCTCGTGGAACCAAGGAGAGCATTGTGGCAGAGCAGAACCAAGGAGGCCATTTGGACAGTATGGACCCTAAGGGAACCAAGGCTCCATTGTTCTACAGCAGGGCCTCCTGAAAGCAAGGAGCCATTGTGAAACTGTGGGGCATCATGGAGTCAAGGGCACCACTGCTACTGAAATCTGCTGGAGAGAAACCTTCTCACACAGTTTGGAGGATTTGAAAGCAGCTATTCTTTATTACAGCATGGTGGTCACTTGGGTGATCCTTCATGCATTTGGGCGCACCAAGCATGGAGTGAACAGAGTTTATATCAGACACACTGATTCCATATTCATTAGCTATCCCCACTTCCTTTGACTTTATTTGACATCGTTGTACACCTTATCACAAGTCCTATCTATTTCTCCAAGGCTGTGCTGTTCTGTCCTACTGTCCTTGATAAGAGTTAATGTTGTTCTGTCCTACTGTCCTTGTCACAGTGCTCACCCCACATGAGGGGTGTCTGCAACCCCCCCCAGCCAATGGGCTTGGGGTGGGCAAGTGTTCCCAAGGGAAGAGGGATGGGACAGCTGGGCTGGACTGACCCAAGGGATGTTCCATTCCGTGTCACACCATGATCAGCAAGAAACTGAGAGAAGCAGGAGGTGGAGGGCATTAATTTCTTTTTTAAGACATTTTTCTTTCAAACAGCACCTACACATACAGATCCCTCTCCTGCCACAAGGTGGTTGAACATTTTCCGCTGATAGGAGATTTCCTGTGCATTTGCTTTGCTTCTGTTTGTGGCTTTTGCTTTTTGTGGTTGGTTTGTTTGTGGGGTTTTTGTGTTGTTGTGGGTGGGTTTTGCTTTGGTATTTTTGGTTGGATTTTGGTTTTTCCCTATTGAACTGCCTTTCTTCTGATTCATAGCTATATTCTCACTTTTCTTGTGGCTTGGTTGGCACCTGATGGCAAGACAAATTTATCCAACTCAGTCCTCTTGCCCAATTCTGTTTTGCAGTCACCATTAACTAGATGAGTTTGGTCACAGACTCCCTGCAACTTGGCAGCATCCACAAAGGCTTTGAAAGTGCATTTCATCCCATTGTAGAGATATTAGAAATGTTCCCCAGTGGTGGTCAAGGGCTGGCCACTGAGGGATGGCACCAGGGAGTGGCTGCCAAGAGGACTCTGTACCATGGATGACATTTGACCCTCATTGTTCAGCCCAATTCCCACCCACCCCATGTTCCACTTCTTCAGCCCAGCTCCCACCAACCTGGCTCTGAGGAGACCCCAGCAGACCCTGGCACAGGCCTGGCTGGAGTCTGGGCACACACTATGCCCTTCTTTTCCCTCCCACAGGGCTTCTGCAATCCCTGCCTTGTCCTGCCAGTGCCTGGAATGGCTGCAGGAGCATTTGCCACATGCCCTTCCCTGCTGAGCCTGATCAGTCTGGGACTCTCCCAACACCTGGATGAGAAGGCCAGTTCTTTCCCATAGGAAGGAAAGCACAGAGCCCTGGTGTTTCAGGGGCAGATGAGAGGCAACAAGCAGAGGCCAAGGCCAGCCAGAGCTGTCTGTCCTGGCAGCTTTTGTCTGGGAGAAACCCTTGCATATAGGCAATTTTGGAGGAGAAGTACCAGTTTTGGCCATGGGTGCCTGGACAGGACGGTTCTTTTCCATAGGAAGGAAAGCCCAGAGCCCCAGTGTGTGAAGGCAGGTGAGAGCCAGCTCTCAGGAAGCCAAGGGAAGCCAGACTTGTTGGTAATGGCAGCTTTTGTGTGGGAGCAATCCCTGGATACAGGCAATTTTGGAGGCAAAATCCCATTTTGGCCATGAATGCCTGGATGAAACGGACAGGTCTTTTCCCTTGGAAGGAAAGCCCAGAGCCCCAGTGTTTCAGGGGCACATGAAAGAGACCCTTGCCATGCCAAGGTCAGTTGGACCAGTCAGGCCAAGCCGACCACACCTGTTACCTGTTCCCTCGGATCCACGGGGCCCCGCAGTGTCACAATGTTGGTGTCATATTGGGTCCTTGGTTCCATGAGGCCCCGCTGTGTCACACTGGCCCCTTGTTTCCATGGGACCCCACAGTGTCCCAATGGTCCCCCTTGCTTCCATGAGGCCTTGCAGTGTCACAGGGGTCTGCTTGGTACCGCAGTATCACAATGGACTCTTGGTTCCATGGGGATTCACAATGTTAGAAGGGTCTCCTTGGTTCCACAACATTCTGCAAAACCCCTGATTCAACGAGGCCTTGATTTGTCATAATGGTCTTCGGAATTCCATGAAGACCCACAATATCACAATGGACCTTTGATTCCATGAGTCCCAACACCGTTACATGAATCCTTAGTTCCATGGGGCCCTGGAGTGTCACAATGCTCTCCTTGGTTCCATGGTGCCACACAGTGACACAACGGCTCCTTGGCCCGAGGAGGTCTCATAGTGTCACAATGGTTCCCTGCTTCCGTGAGACCTTGTAGTGTCACAATGGACTCCTTGGTTCCATGGGGCTGCAAAGTGTCACACTGGCCCCTTGTTTCCATGGGGCCCCACAGTGTCACAATGGTTCCGCCTTGTTTCCATGAGGCCTTGCAGTGTCACAGGGGTCTCTTTGGTACTGCAATATCACAATGGACTCTTGGTTCCATGGGGATTCACAATGTCAGAAAGGGTCTCCTTGGTTCCACAATGTCCTGCAGAGCCCCTTGATTCAAGGAGGCCTTGAAGTGTCATGATGGTCTTCAGAACTCCATGAGGCCCTGCAATATCACAATGGACCTTTGATTCCATGAGTCCCCACACCGTTACATGAATCCTTAGTTCCATGGGGCCCTGTAGTGTCACAATGCTCTCCTTGGTTCCATGGTGCCACACAGTGACACAACGGCCCCTTGGCCTGAGAAGGTCCCATAGTGTCACAATGGTTCCTTGCTTCCATGAGGCCTTGTAGTGTCACAATGGCCTCCTTGGTTCCATGGGGCTGCAAAGTGTCACAATGGCCCCTTGGTTCAATGGGGCCTGTGGTGTCACAACAGTCTCCGTGATTCCATAAGGCCCTGTAGTGTCACAGTAGACCATTGGTTCCATGAGACCCCACAGTGTCACAAGGGCCCCGTGGTTCCATTGAGCCCCACAGTGTCACTATGGTCGCCTTGGTTCCACAAGGCCCTGAAGTGCCACAAGGGTCCTTTGGTTTCACAAGGCCTCAAAGTGTCAAAATGGCCCTTTGGTTTCATGAGGCCCCACTGTGCCACAATGGACCCTTGGCTCTGCAGTGTGAGAATGCCCCCTTGGGCCCTTGGAGCCTCACAGTGTCACTGTTGTGCCCTTGGTTCCACAAGGCCCTGCAGGGCCACAATGGTCTTTAGGTTCCACGAGGCCTCCAAGTGTCACAATGGTCTGCATGGTTCCATGAAGCCCCACTGGCTCACAGTGGTGAAAGGAATGAGATCAATTTGTCTTTACAAACAAACTGTGGGTCTGCTGAGAGGTAAAGCTAGATACTGAGAGATGAAAGAAGCAATGGCAAGAACCATAAATTTCATAGGAAAAAGAAAAAAGGGAGGGGTATACATTAGATGGGGTCTGTGTTAAGTGATTTGGGAAGTCTGTAGCTCTCAAGTGCCTCAGCCAATGGGGAAAGAGAGAGGGAAATGCGGCCAGGAAATTAGGTGAGAAAGGAGGCTGCATCCTCTAACAACTTGACAGACCCCAGGGAAATGCCCCATGGCCTCTCCCTTTATTCAAATACAGTAATGGGACTCCTCTGTCTCCTTTGTCGACATAAACCTCTGGTGTTTCTGGATTAATTTTCCTGACAATGACTTCCTTGGTTCCATGATGCCCTTTAGTGTAACAATGGTCTCCTTGGTTCCACAATGTCAGAATGGACCCTTGGTCCCATGGAGCTCCACAGGGTCACAATGGTCCCCTTGATTCCATGAGGCCCTGCCGTGCTATAATGGCCCCTTGGTTATAGGAGGCTCTGCAGTGTCACAATGGCCCCAGGGTTCCAGTGGGTCCCAAAGTGTCATAATGGTCTCCATTGTTCAATGAAGCCCTGCAATGTCTCTGTGGTCCCCTTGGTTCCACAGGGCCCCACAGTGTCACAATGGACCCTTGGTTCCATGAGGTTCCTCAGTCACAAGGGTCTCCTTGGATCTGCAGAGTCACAATGGCCCTTTGGCTCCATGTGGCCACTCTGTGTCACAATGGCTCGTGGTTCCATGAGCGTTCATACTGTCAACAACGATCTCCTTGGTTCCACAGTGCCACCATGAATCCTTGGGTCTGCATTGTCACAATGAACCCTTCCTTCCATGTGGCCCTGTTGTGTCACAATTTTCTCCTAGGTTCCACAAGGCCCTGCAGTGTCACAATGGACCCTCGGCTCCATGTGGCCCACTTGTGTCACAATGGCCCCTACTTGCATGAGGCAACAAAGTGTCAAAATGGCCCCTTGGTTTCATGAGGTTCCATGTTGCCACAGTTCACCCCGTGGTTCTGTGAGTCCCTGCTCTCACTGAATCTCCGAAATATCAGCATAAGACTCCTTAACACTAATTTGGTGTTAAAGAGAGCATCATTTATTCAGGCCTGAGCTCCAGCAGGGGATAACTCCTAACCTTACGTGGACACAAGTGTGTTGCTCACATCCAGTCGCTACATGCGTATTACAATTCACCCATTTCCTTAAAACCCACCCCAAGTTCCCACATTCAGTCCTTGTTTTTTCTAGCACTGCACCCTTGAGCCAGATGTCTTCTTCTTCTCTTCCATCCGTCCCTGCTGGGAAAGCAGCCCCTGCATGCCTTGTTCCTCTGCTAAAAGTTCACAGACACGGTAAAAATGGAATGAAGCCTTTTGGTATCAAGCCCAAGGCTTTGTGTGCCAAGGCAGAGGCAGGCAGGACGCAGAGCTGCCAGCAAAGGAAGGGGCCAGCCAGGTGGGGCAGCCGGGGGGATGAGGACAGCCTGCAGGGACAGAGGCGCAGGGCAGGGACAGCGTGGCACAGCCTGGGCTGGAGAAGGCAGAGGGATGGGCAGCAGCTGCAAGGCCCTGACAGAGCCAACTTGTGCAGCACTTGGGCCACGGCTGCTGTCCCTGGCCCTGAGGCCAGCAGGAGACAAGTGACCCTTGCAGCCCTGGGGCCTCAGTGCCTCCTTGTCCCTGCTCAGCAGCCTGGCAGGGGCCGCCCCATGGTGCTGCCCTTGGCACTGCCCATCCCCACATCCCAGTGCCCCGGCAAGAGCCCTGAGCACTGAGGGAGGGACAGGATCTGCCTTGCCAGGGGCTGGGGCTCAGGCCTTGGCCCTTTGCATTCCTCAAACACATCCAGCTTTGCTCAGCACCAGAGACACCTTTCCCTTGCTTGTCCCCCCCTGTCATCACTGCCTGCAGTGTTCTGCTCTGACTGGAACCTGGGGACACTTTCTCAGTCCTGTCCCTCAGTGGGAGTGGAGGAAGCTCAGATTTGCATGAGGCTGCTCTGAGTGCCAGGGGTTGGATGAGGGAAATGGTGGGGTGGGCGTAGGGACAAAGTGTGATTGATTGTCAGCCATAAAGGGCCTTGATGTTCAGATCTATTCAGCCTGCATTAGGAGGAGCCCGGAGCAATATCAGCTGGAGATCCCCAAAATCAATGTATAACAGGAAGAAGGTAAACAGGGCACGGAAGAGAAATAATTTCTCCTTGTATTGTTACCAGAGTATATTCACTTGGAATAGACTTCTGAAATCTGTCTAATTAACCACAAAAGAATTGAAGGCAGAAATGATTCCCAGGGGCTTGTCCTGTTAGGGTGTTCTGAATTGTTAATGTATAAACAAGTAAAGAATACATTGGAGAAAAGTGACTATTTCATTACCTTTTCAATATAATATGTTCACTTTGAAAACACTTCGGGAATCGCTCTAATTTACCACAAAAGAATTGAAGACCTCAATGATACCTGGGGGCTTGTCCAGTTAGGGTGTTTTGAATGTTAATGGTCCTTTGGCACTGAATTCCTGACCTGAAGAGCTGAAGGCTGAAGAAGCCTCTGCAGAAGGAAAATTGAGCAGCAACCTCCAAGTTGCTGAGGATGTCAGCAGCCCCCACTGAGGCCATGGCTGCCAAGAGAGCGTGGGGGCAATGAGCAGACAAGGAGAGCGTCCCTGGGGCTGGGGAAGCAGAACTCAGAGGCAGCCCCGGCTCCAGGTGGGAAATGGGCTCTGGGATGTGGCTGTGAAAGCCCTGCCTGGGCTTGGCCAAGCAGCACAGCCAAGCCCTGACCCCATCCCCTGGCCATGGGCATCGGTGGCCTCACAGGATGCTGGTGGCTGTCCCGCAGCAGTGGGATGTGGGGTGTGGGATGGGGAGGGCAGGAGAGCAGCAGGAGCCCTCCAAAGCTCTGGGGGCTGCGGGAGGAGGCCACAAGCCCTGGGGCTGGCAGGAACTGGTGTCTGCTCATGGGCCTCAGTGCGAGGGACAGCAGCCACAGCCAGGGGACACAAATCTCACTGCTGTGCTGATGAGGCTGACAGCTGGACTGGGGGCCTCACAGAATTAGACATAAAGACAGTCAGAATTTCCCCATGACAATATGACAGTGAAGATTTGGAGCTTCAGTGAAAGCCACAGAGAAGGCCAAGAAGATAATCAGTGAGAGAAGATGTTCTGGACACAAGGAGAGGATGTTCTTGTAATGGGACATGGAGAGTGTACAAGGAAGAGCTTGTGGATAATATGTAGCAGCTCTACCTTTGCTTGTAGAGCTGATTGTTTTGCTGCCTGAATGGTCATTGCTTGTTAGACAGCCTTGGCATTGTTTGCTAAGCAGCCAATCTCAACAGGCCACAGCCATTGTGAAGAGGTATAAGAACAGCAGGAGAGAAAATAAAAACTTCTATGACTTTGGATTACAACAAGTGTGTGCTGTTCTGTCCACATCGACAAAAGCCACAGCAGACTTTGGCCTATTCAAGAGACTTATTTGGAGAGTTCCTTGGGAAGCAGCCCTTAAAAACAAAGGGCTCCAGGAAAGATGGAAGTGCTTCTAAACAGAAATCTTGAAGGCGCAGGAACAGACTGTCCCTGTGTGCCAAAAGATGAGCCAAGGAGGAAAACAAACAGCCTGGATGGGCAAGGAGCTTTTGAAGGCACTCAGGGAAAAAAGAGGGTGCGTCACCTTTGGAAGGAGGGTCAGGTATCTCAGGAAATGTTTAAGGGAGTTTTTAGGTCATGTAGAAAAAACTTAGAGATGCAAAAGCCCAGTTAGAACTCAATCTGGCCACTTCTGTGAAGGACAATAAAAAATACTTTTATAAACACATTAATGGCAAAAGGAAGGGCGAGGAGAACCTCCATTCTCTGTTAGATGGGGGAGGGAATTTAGGAACTAAAGATGAGGAAAAGGCTGAGCTACTTAACCCCTTCTTTGCCTCAGTTTCTAACATTAAGACAGGTCGTCCTCAGGACAAGTGGCCTCCTGGGCTGGTAGATGGGGACCGGGAGCAGAACAGCCCCTGTAATCCAGGAGGAAGCAGCTGGTGACCTGCCGAGCCCCTCAGATGCTCACAGGTGTCTCTGGGAGCAGATGGGATCCATCCTAGGGGGATGAGGGAGCTGCTGGATGAGCTCCCCAAGCGTGGATTTCAAAGTCTTCATTGATGATCTGGATGAGGGCATTGAGTCCAGCACCAGCAAATCTGCAGATGACACCAAGCTGGGTGCGAGTGTGGATCTGCTGGAGAGTAGGAGGGCTCTGCACAGGGACCTGGACAGGCTGGATGCAGGGCCCAAATCCAACCACGGGAGGTTCAAAAAGACCAAGGGCCAGGTCCTGCACTTTGGCCACAACAACCCCTGCAGCGCTACAGGCTGGGGACAGAGTGGCTGGACAGGGGCCAGGCAGAAAGGGACCTGGGGACACTGATGGACAGCAGGCTGGACATGAGACAGCAGTGTGCCCACGTGGCCAAGAATGCCAATGGCTCCTGTCCTGGATCAGGAATGGAGTGGCCAGCAGGACCAGGGCCGGGATTCTTCCCCTGTACTGGGCACTGCTGAGGCCGCACCTCGAGTGCTGTGTCCAGTTCTGGGCTCCCAATTTCGGAAGGACATTGAGGGGCTGGAGCGTGTCCAGAGAAGGGCAACAAGGCTGGTGAGGGGTTTGGAACACAAGTGCTGTGAGGAGCAGCTGAGGGAGCTGGGCTTGTTTATCCTGGAGAAGAGGAGGCTCAGGGGAGACAAGGAGGTGTCAGGGCACGGCTTGGGCTTGATGATGTCCAAGGTCTTTTCCAGCCTGGTTGATTCTGTGATTCTCTGAAACCACCCTGGGAGCAGCTGCAGGATGAGCCCTGGGCCTCCTCTTCAGAAGGTCCAGAAGCCCCTGTCCCTCAGCTTCTCCACATGGGCCCCAAAGCCCATCCTGTCAGTCCTGCAGAGCCTCTCCAGCTCCTCCTCACTGCCCCACAACAGGGAGCCCCACACCCAGACACAGCAGCCCAGATGTGCCCCCCTGGCCTCTGGTGCCTCTGGCAAGGGAACAGCTCGAGGCACTGCAGGGCCCTGCAGACAATTCCTGCAGCACTTGCAGGATGATCCTGCTCCCCAAGGGACGTTCCCGTGGTGCCAAGGCAGGAACTGAAATGGGGAGTGGGGCCAGAGAGGAAAGGGCAACCAGGGCTGGGCTGTTTGCAGGGTAGGGGACAGGGATGGGCAAGAGCAAGAAATGTGGAGCAGGAAAGAGGAAAGAAAGCAAAGGTGAAGCAGAGGAAATGCTCAGGGCTGTTTGGGGGTGGCTGCCAGGCAGCCCTGGCTCTGAGCAACAACGTCTGCAGTGGGACAGGAAACTCAGAGCTGATGGGAACAAACTTTCTGGCTGACTTGAGAGGCCACGACAAAGCTGAGAGGTTTCCCTGCCGTCCCCCAGCCCTTGCTGGCCCCCAGGGGCTGATGGCATTTGTGCTCACTCAGGTTCATCTCCCCACACCAAGACCGTGGGGTGCTCACGCCTGGGCTGTGCAGTGCAAACAGGGGCTCCTGAGCCAGTCCTGCCGTGGGTGTGCCTGCAAGGATCCAGCCCCTCTCTGAGCTGGGGAGAGGCCAGGGCTGCAGAGGGGGGATGTTGCTGGCAGGTGCATGAGGCCGCTCTGGGACGCTGCCCTGGGGTGTCCAGCGCAGGGGGGATGGATCAGCCCCTGCTCTGCTGCTCCTTCCCGGCTCCCCCAGGGACCCTGCAGAGCACCAGCCATGCTGGTTGCCCCCACCCTGCCCACGGCCACCCTGGGGCTGCTCACGGGGGTTTTCTCTGCTGAGCACTGGCCTGGGCGTGCTCTTGAGAGAGCCTGGGCAAGGAGCCTGGAGCCCCCAGGCCCTGCCCTGAGGCGTCAGCGCTGGCCCAGCAGTGCCCATGGCCTGTCCCTGCTGCAGCCCCGGCACTGCCACCCCAGGGCTGGGAGCGAGCCCCAGAGCACTCAGGCCCTGCAGCAACACCAGGGGCAGGAGGGCAGCGGGGCAGTGGCACGGGAGCAGCACTGGCAGCACCGAGGGCTGCTGCTCCTGGGCACAGCTGCTGTGCCCCCCTGATCTGCCCCCAGCTCTGCACACAGACATTGCTGCTGCAGCTCCACAGAAGGCAACTAAAGGGGCATCTCTGCTGGGAACTTTGCTGGCAGACCCTTGAGTTCATTTAAAGGCACTGAGAGCACAGCTCCTCATTGACACCGTCTGGGGCCACAGCCAAGGTGCAGAGAAACAAAATGAGAAATGGAAGAAATATTGCCCTTGCTTTGTGGACAACAATAAATAACTGAAGACAGAAAAGATAACCAACCAAAGAACCAAACCAACAAGAACTATGAAAGACGCGTTTTATTACAAGTGATTTGCATAAATTGGCAACCAGTTTAATGTTTCTTAAATCGTCCAGCCATCAGTGTCCACACTGCAGCCTTGAGCTCCTGGTTCCTCAGGCTGTAGATGAGGGGGTTCAGGGCTGGAGGCACCACCGAGTACAGAAGTGACAGGGCCAGATCCAGGGATGGGGAGGAGATGGAGGGGGGCTTCAGGTAGGCAAAAAAGCCAGTGCTGAGGAACAGGGAGAGCACGGCCAGGTGAGGGAGGCACGTGGAAAAGGCTTTGTGCCGTCCCTGCTCAGAGGGGATCCTCAGCACGGCCCTGAAGATCTGCACATAGGAGAAAACCATGAACACAAAACACCCAAAGGCTAAACAGATACTAACTGCAAGGAGCCCAAGTTCCCTGAGGGAGGTGGAGTGTGAGCAGGAGAGCTTGAGGATGTGTGGGATTTCACAGAAGAACTGGCCCAGGGCATTGCCCTGGCACAGGGGCAGGGAAAATGTATTGGCCGTGTGCAGCAGAGCATAGAGAAAGGCACTGGCCCAGGCAGCTGCTGCCATGTGGGCACAAGCTCTGCTGCCCAGGAGGGTCCCGTAGTGCAGGGGTTTGCAGAGGGACACGTAGCGGTCGTAGCACATGATGGTGAGAAATGCAAACTCTGCTGAGATGAAAAAGGCAAAGAAAAACACCTGAGCAGCACATGCTGAGTAGGAGATGTGGCTGGTGCCCCAGAGGGAATTGTGCATGGCCTTGGGGACAGTGGTGCAGATGGAGCCCAGGTCGGTGAGGGCCAGGTTGAGCAGGAAGAAGAACATGGGGCTGTGCAGGTGCTGGCCGCAGGCTACGGCGCTGATGATGAGGCCGTTGGCCAGGAGGGCAGCCAGGGAGATGCCCAGGAAGAGGCAGAAGTGCAGGAGCTGCAGCTGCCGCGTGTCTGCCAATGGCAGCAGGAGGAAGTGGCTGATGGAGCTGCTGTTGGACATTTGCTGCCTCTGGCCATGGGCATCTGTTCTAGGAGGAGACAGTGACAAGTCAGGAGAGACTTTCCTGAGCAATGCCCAAGCCCTTTCTCCCAGCCCTGCCCCTGACACTCTGTGCCACCCAATTTTCCTTTTTTCCGAGCCCTTCCCTCAGCCCTGTGTATGGAGCTCTGCTGGGATCTGGCCCTGTTGCCGTGACGAGCAGGGGCTGTGCCCATGGACACCAAGGAATCAGCTCTGCTCTGCAGCAGTGGGGTCATGGGACAGGGGGACAAGGGCCAGTCCTGGGGTTGGAATTTGTCAAACAAAACTGCTCCTGAGGCAGAGGAGCTGGGCAGCATCTCCTGTGCCAGGGCCAAGGAACGGTGATGGCCAAAGGCACTTTGAGAGGGTTTCCTGCTGTGCGCAGGGAGAGCAGAGAGAGCTGAGCAATGCAAGAGCATTGGCTGTAACTCAGTGAAGGGTGAGGGGAGCTGCTCTGTCGCTCCATCTGTCCCCAGCTGCCCTTGCTGAGATCGAGGGCAGTCACCGTACTCCCCTGAAAATCAGCCTGGCACAGCTGAGAGCAGAGGGAGCCACAGCAGAGCAAAGTGGCTCAGCCTTTCTCAGAGTCTCAGCCCCACTGCTGGCCAAGGACACTCCCGGCCCCAGTGTCCCCTGGAAGGCAGCTGACAGCTGGGATGGCATCCCGAGGGCACAGCCAGGCTCCTGTCCATGGCACTGCTGGAGGAGAGCCGGCTCATTGCCAGCCTCCCAGCCCGGCCTGCCCAGAGCTCCCGGGGCAGAGGGAGCTGGGACACCCCATTGCTGTGCTCAGCCTGCACAGGAGGAGCCCCAGGGCTGGGCCTGAGCCTGCAGCTGGAAGTGCCATTCCCAGAGAGCCCCTCAGCAGCGCCAGGAGCAGCTGAGCAGGGCAAGGAGAGAGAGCCGGGCCCTGAGGAAAAGCCTTTCCCTGCCCAGCGCTGCCCAGCCCCTCCCGGGCAGCACCAGGGCAGGACAGTCGCCCTCAGGCCCCGGGCAGCAGGAACGGGCCCGTGGCCGCAGAGATGCCCTTCATCTCTGCTGCTGCTCTGCCGGCCCAGGAGGGCACCGAGGGCCCCGAGCCCCCGGGCTGAGGGCCCCGAGCCCCCGGGCTGAGGGCCCCGAGCCCCCGGGCTGAGGGCTGTGCTGGCTGCGAGGGGACACCGGAGCTGCGCTGCTCAGGGCGGTGTCTGCACTGCAGGGCAGCGCCGGCAGCTGCCACAGCTCCCCTCAGCAGGGCTGCCCTCAGCGCTGCCTCCCTCCCTCCCTGCCCACGGCTCTGCTGCTGGAGCTGGCCCAGCCGGGAGCTGCTCCTGCGGCCCGGGCTCCGTCCCTGCCGCTGCTGCCGGAGCCCAGCCCAGCCCCTGGGCCAGCCCTGCCCGGCAGCCGCTCGGGGCTGCGGCGATTAAAGAACAGCTCCCCCGGGCCTGGGCACCATGGAAAGGTGATGCTGGCTGGAGCTGGAGCCTGGCGAGGTGCAGGCACTTGCTGAGGCTCCCAGGAATCCTCGGCGGGATGGTTTAAGAGCCTCAGGCCCTGCTCTGCCCTGCACAGCTGAGTTTCCATTCCCACCAAGCTGAGCCTGGGAGAAGTGGGAGCACAGACTGAGGAAAGCAGAGACTCAAGCAGGAATCCCATGCCCTGAATGTGCTCATGAAGAGTCCCCTCAGAAATGAGCTGGGCATGAGCTGGAGCTCGGAGCAGCCCTGGCCCCCACAGCAGCCTCTCCACAGCAGCAGGACCTGCCCTGCAGCAGTCACTCCTTGCAGCCACAGCTCCCCTCCAGCGCCCATGGGGAGCTCCCAGGCAGGCTGAGAGCTGCCCCTGGCAGGTGGCAGATGCCCTGGCCTGGCAAAGAGCCCTCAGGGCTGCAGGAGCTGCTCTGCAGGACAGCCCTGGGCACCCCTGGCTGCTGCCCACCTTCAGAGCCTGCAGCCGGCCCTGGCAGCAGGAGCCGTCCTGCCCTGTCCCTCTGACGGTGCCCAGGGCAGCCCCGCTCTGCAGCACATCCTCCCCCAAAGCAGGAACGGCAGCAGAGCCATCCTCACAGCCATGGCAGTCCTGTCATGGGCCAGCTCTAGAGGATCCCTGCAGCCAGAGGCTCACTGTGTCAGGAGTGGTGAAGATTTCTCCATGAATAAGCTAAGAATTGTCCTTCAGCTGCTTTAAGCCTCTGTCTGCTTCACTCCTCTCAGGCACCTGCAGGCAGTGCCTGCAGCCCTGCTGGGCTGGGAAAGAAGCTGCTCATTAGGAGAAACGTCTTTTTGTTTGCCAGGAGCCCGGCCCAGCTCAGCAGCACAGACACAGCACAGGGACTGTAATGATCCTCTCGGGGCTCTGGTGTTGTTTACATTGGTCTCAGTCCCTGAGAGTGTGTCCAAAAAACTTCTAAAGAACTCAAAGTTAAAGTGAAACACTGAAGTTTCTTGAAGTTTTAATGGGTGCCACTGAGGGACAGGACTGAGAAAGTGTCCCCAGGTTCCAGTCAGAGCAGAACACTGCAGGCAGTGATGACAGGGGGGGACAAGCAAGGGAAAGGTGTCTCTGCTGCTGAGCAAAGCTGGATGTGTTTGAGGAATGCAAAGGGCCAAGGCCTGAGCCCCAGCCCCTGGCAAGGCAGATCCTGTCCCTCCCTCAGTGCTCAGGGCTCTTGCCGGGGCACTGGGATGTGGGGATGGGCAGTGCCAAGGGCAGCACCATGGGGTGGCCCCTGCCAGGCTGCTGAGCAGGGACAAGGAGGCACTGAGGCCCCAGGGCTGCAAGGGTCACTTGTCTCCTGCTGGCCTCAGGGCCAGGGACAGCAGCCGTGGCCCAAGTGCTGCACAAGTTGGCTCTGTCAGGGCCTTGCAGCTGCTGCCCATCCCTCTGCCCTCTCCAGCCCAGGCTGTGCCACGCTGTCCCTGCCCTGCGCCTCTGTCCCTGCAGGCTGTCCTCATCCCCCCGGCTGCCCCACCTGGCTGGCCCCTTCCTTTGCTGGCAGCTCTGCGTCCTGCCTGCCTCTGCCTGGGCACACAAAGCCTTGGGCTCGGGACCAAAAGGGTTCATTCCATTTTTACCGTGTCTGTGAACTTTTAGCAGAGGAACAAGGCATGCAGGGGCTTCTTTCCCAGCAGGGATGGTTGGAAGAGAAGAAGAAGACATCTGGCTCAAGGGTGCAGGGATAGAAAAAACAAGGACTGAATCTGGGATTTTGGGGTGGGTTTTAAGGAAATGGGTGAATTGTAATACGCATGTAGCGACTGGATGTGATCAACACACTTGTAGAGTCACGTGTCCACGTAAGGTTAGGAGTTATCCCCTGCTGGAGCTCAGGCCTGAATAAATGATGCTCTCTTTAACAACAAATCAGTGTTAAGGAGTCTTATGCTGATATTTTGGAGATTTGGTGACAGCAGGGACTCACAGAACCACGGAGTCAACAGTGACACTGTGGGACCCCATGGAACCAATGGTCCATTGTCATAGTGCAGAGCCAAGGATCCATGGTGGCACTGTGGAACCAAGGAGATCGTTGTTGACAGGATGAACACTCATGGAACCACGAGCCACTGTGACACAGAGTGGCCACATGGAGCCAATGGGCCATTGGGACTCTGCAGATCCAAGGAGACCCTTGTGAGTGAGGAACCTCATGGAACCAAGGGTCCATTGTTACACTGTGGGGCCCTGTGGAACCAAGGGGACCACAGTGACATTGTGGGGCTTCATGGAACAATGGAGACCATTATGACACTTTGGGACCCACTGGAACCAAGGGGCCATTGTGACACTGCAGAGCCTCCTATAACCAAGGGGCCATTATAGCACGGCAGGGCCTCATGGAATCAAGGGGACCATTGTGACCCTGTGGGGCTCCATGGGACCAAGGGTCCATTCTGACATCGTGGAACCAAGGAGACCATTGTTACACTAAAAGGCATCATGGAACCAAGGAAGCCATTGTCAGGAAAATTAATCCACAAACACCCGAGGTTTATGTCCACAAAGGAGACAGAGGAGTCCCATTACTGTATTTGAATAAAGGGAGAGGCCATGGGGCATTCCCTGGGGTCTGTCAAGTTGTTAGAGGATGCAGCCTCCTTTCTCTCCTCATTTCCTGGCCGCATTTCCCTCTCTCTTTGCCCATTGGCTGAGGTACTTGAGAGGTACAGACTTCCCAAATCACTTAACACAGACCCCATCTAATGTATACTCCTAGCCTTTTTCTTTTCTTTTGGAATTTATGGTTCTTGCCATTGCTTCTTTCATCTCTCAGTATCTATCTTTACCTATCAGCAGACCCACAGTTTGTTTGTAAAGACAAATCCCTCTCACTCCTTTCATCAATCAGTGGAATTCCTCCCACTGTTTCTTTCACCTCTCAGTATCTGGCTTTTTACCTAAGAGCAGACCCACAGTTTGTTTGTAAAGACAAACTGATCTCATTCCTTTCACCACTGTGAGCCAGTGGGGCTCCATGGAACCATGCAGACCATTGTGAGACTTGGAGGCCTCGGGGAACCGAAGGACCATTGTGGCCCTGCAGGGCCTTGTGGAACCAAGGGCACAACAGTGACACTGTGAGGCTCCAAGGACCCAAGGGGGCATTCTCACACTGCAGAGCCAAGGGTCCATTGTGGCACAGTGGGGCCTCATGAAACCAAAGGGCCATTTTGACACTTTGAGGCCTTGTGAAACCAAAAGACCCTTGTGGCACTTCAGGGCCTTGTGGAACCAAGGTGACCATAGTGACACTGTGGGGCTCAATGGAACCACGGGGCCCTTGTGACACTGTGGGGTCTCATGGAACCAATGGTCTACTGTGACACTGCAGGGCCTTATGGAATCACGGAGACTGTTGTGACACCACAGGCCCCATTGAACCAAGGGGCCATTGTGACACTTTGCAGCCCCATGGAACCAAGGAGTCCATTGTGACACTACAAGGCCTCATGGAAGCAAGGAACCATTGTGACACTATGGGACCTTCTCGGACCAAGGGGCCGTTGTGTCACTGTGTGGCACCATGGAACCAAGGAGAGCATTGTGACACTCCAGGGCCCCATGGAACTAAGGATTCATGTAACAGTGTGGGGACTCATGGAATCAAAGGTCCATGGTGATATTGCAGGGCCTCATGGAATTCTGAAGACCATTATGACACTTCAAGGCCTTGTTGAATCAAGGGGCTCTGCAGGACCCATTGAACCAAGGAGACCCTTCTGCCATTGTGAATCCCCATGGAACCAAGAGTCCATTGTGATACTGCGGTACCAAGCAGACCCCTGTGACACTGCAAGGCCTCATGGAAGCAAGGGGGAACCATTAGGACACTGTGGGGCCCCATGGAAACAAGGAACCATTGTGACACAGTGGGGCCTCATGGAACCAAGGACCCAATATGACACCAACACTGTGACACTGCGGGGCCCCGTGGATCCCAGGGAACAGGTAACAGGTGTGGTTGGCTTGGCCTGACTGCTCCAACTGACCTTGGCATGTCAAGGGTCTCTTTCATGTGCCCCTGAAACACTGGGGCTCTGGGCTTTCCTTCAAAGGGAAAAGAGTTTTCCTTGTCATCCAGGCATTCATGGCCAACATGGGATTCTGCCTCCAAAATTCCCTATATCCAGGGATTGCTCCCACACAAAAGCTGCCATTACCAATGAGTCTGGCTGCCCTTGGCTTCCTGAGAGCTGGCTCTCACCTGCCTTCACACACTGGGGCTCTGGGCTTTCCTTCCTATAGAAAACAACCGTCCCTCCTGTCCAGGCACCCATGGCCAAAACTGGTACTTCCCCTCCAAAATTGCCTATATGCAAGGATTTCTCCCAGACAAAAGCTGCCAGGACAGACAGCTCTGGCTGGCCTTGGCCTCTGCTTGTTGCCTCTCATCTGCCCCAGAAACACCAGGGCTCTGTGCTTTCCTTCCTATGGGAAAGAACTGGCCTTCTCATCCAGGTGTTGGGAGAGTCCCAGACTGGTCAGGCTCAGCAGGGAAGGGCATGTGGCAAATGCTCCTGCAGCCATTCCAGGCACTGGCAGGACAAGGCAGGGATTGCAGAAGCCCTGTGGGAGGGAAAAGAAGGGCATGTTGTGTGCCCAGACTCCAGCCAGGCCTGTGCCAGGGTCTGCTGGGGTCTCCTCAGAGCCAGGTTGGTGGGAGCTGGGCTGAAGAAGTGGAACATGGGGTGGGTGGGAATTGGGCTGAACAATGAGGGTCAAATGTCAGCCATGGTACAGAGTCCTCTTGGCAGCCACTCCCTGGTGCCATCCCTCAGTGGCCAGCCCTTGACCACCACTGGGGAACATTTCTGTTATCTCTGCAATGGGATGAAATGCACTTTCAACGCCTTTGTGGATGGTGCCAAGTTGCAGGGAGTCTGTGACCTAACTCATTTCATTAAGGGTGACTGCAAAACAGAATTGGGCAAGAGGACTGAGTTGGATAAATTTCCCTTGCCATCAGGTGCCAACCAAGCCACAAAGAAGGGGAGAAAAAACATACGCATCAGAAGAAAGGCAGTTCAATAGGGACAAAAAACAAAACCCAACCAAAAATACCAAAGCAAAACCCACAACACAAAATCCCCACAAACAAACCAACCACAAAAAGTAAAGGCCACAAACAGAAGCAAAGCAAATGTGCCGGAAATCTCCTATCAGCAGAAAATGTTCAACCACCTTGTGGCAGGAGAGGGTTCTGTATGTGTAGGTGCTGTTGGAAAGAAAAATGTCTTAAAAAAGAAATTAATGGCCTCCACCTCCTGCTTCTCTCAGTTTCTTGCTGATCATGGTGTGACATGGAATGGAACATCCCTTGGGTCAGTCCAGCCCAGCTGTCCCATCCCAGTTCCCTTGGGAATCCTTGCCCACCCCAAGCCCATTGGCTGGGGGGAGTTGCAGACACCCCTCATGTGGGGCGAGCACTGTGACAAGGACAGTAGGACAGAACAACATTAACTCTTCTCAAGGACAGTAGGACAGAACAGCACAGCCTTGGAGAAATAGATAGGACTTGTGATAAGGGCTACAACTATGTCAAATAAAGTGAAAGGAAGTGGGGATAGCTAATGAATATGTAATCAGTGTGGCTGATATAAACTCTGTCCACTCCATGCTCAGTGCACCCAAATGCATGAAGGATCACCCGAGTGACCACCATGCTGTAATAAAGAATAGCTGCTTTCAAATCCTCCAAACTGTGTGAGAAGGTTTCTCTCCAGCAGATTTCAGTAGCAGTGGTGCCCTTGACCCCATGATGCCCCACAGGTTCACAATGGCTCCTTGCTTTCAGGAGGCCCTGCTGTAGAACAATGGAGCCTTGGTTCCCTTAGGGTCCATACTGTCCAAATGGCCTCCTTGGTTCTGCTCTGCCACAATGCTCTCCTTGGTTCCACGAGGCCTTGGCGTGTCACAACAGCCCCTTGGTTCCATGAAGTGCCGTAGTGTCACCGTGGTCTCTTGGATCCGCAGTGTCGCAGTTGGTTACAAGCAGCCCCGCTGTGTCACAATGAATATTTGGTTCCACAGGGCCCCCACAGTGTCACAATGGTCCCTTGGTTCCATGAGGCCTCGCTGTATAACAATGGCCCCTTGTTCCATGAGGTTTGTACCGTCAACAATGATCTCCTTGGTTCAGTAGTGTGAAAATGGCCCCTTGGTTCCATAAGGTTGCTCCCTGTAGTCTCCCTGGCTCCATGAGATTCCGCAGTGTCACAATGTCCCATAGTTTCCATGAGCTTCATTCCAATCAACAATGTCCTTTTTTCCATTGAGGCCCAGAGTGTCACAAAGGCTCCTTGGCTTCATGTGGATCACCTGTGTCACAATGGTCTCCTTGGTTCCATAAGACCCCAGAGTTTCACAATGTTCTCCTTGGTTCCGTGAGGCTCCACAGTGCCACAATGGTCTCCTTGGTTCCACAGGGCCTTGCTGTGTCACAATGGACCCATGGTTCCATGAGGTTCCATGGTGACAGGATGGTCTCCTTGTTTCCATGAGGCCCCGCTGTGTCACAATGGACTCATGGTTCCATGATGTTGCGTGGTGTCACCGTGCTCTTCTTGAATCCGCAGTGTAACAATGGACCATTGGTTCCGTGCGGCCTGGCCGTGTCACAATGGGCTCCTTGATTCCATGATTCCCCACGGTGTCACAATGGAGCCTTGTTTCTAGGAGGTTCTGTACTGTCACAATTGCCTCCTTGATGCCATCAGCCCCTGCAGTGTCACAATGGCTCCTTGGTTCCATGAGGAACACAATAGCTTTGCATAAGCATTGAGCAACAGCTGCTGAACACACCTGGCAACATCTGCTTGCATCAAAAGAGGGCTTCAAGCTGAGAATGGCACCAGCAGCTTCCATCTGCAACAGAGACCCAGGGAAAGGACAGGGACAGAGAATTCAGTGGAAAGACCCAAAGATCATTCCTGCTCACACTGACCGTTTTAGAAAAGGGACATCATTGCAGGCAGCCTGTACTGAGCATGTGGCTCCTGAGTGGGGTTTGTTGTTTAGGAAACCTGCTCCGGCTTTTCCATTCTTTCCTTACAAACAGGAAAACTTCTCCTGGGGCTGTGTGCAGGCAGAGCCCTGAGGAGAGCAGGTGGCACATGGTGCAGTGGGCTGGGACAGCCAGCTGCAGAGCTCAAGGGAAGAAGCTGCTCAAGGAATCAGAAACCAAACTCCAAGTCCCTTGGAGCATCAATGGGCCCCACTGAGGGCAGGGACTGCCAGAGCCTCCCCAGGGACTCGTGAGAGCAGATCCTTGAGCTGTGCCAGGATTGCAGGGAGCCAAAGGCTCTGAGCAGGGAACTGCAATGCTGAGAAAGCCCTGGGCTGGCTGGAGGAAGCAGAAAGACCCAGCCCTGAGCCCAGGCCTGGCCCAGCAGGGCCTGTCCCTCCCGGCTGGCTCGGGGCTGTTTGTGGGGCAGTGGGATGTGAGGGGGAGGAAGGACAAATGCCATAAACCTGCAATCCCTGCCAGCCTCCTCAGGGAGGGGCGAGGGAGGAGCAAAGTGCAGCCCCTCAAAGGAAAGTTCCTTCTGTGGGGCCTCCAGAGGCAGTGCCAGAGCCCAGGGGACACAGCCCTGGGTGCCTCTGCCCTGCCAGCCCTGCCCAGCCCTTGGCCATCTCTCCTGCAGGCTGTGTCCCCTGTCCGTGCTGCTCCTCTGCCCTGGCTGGCTGCACACGCCCATCTCGCTGTCCCCCCAGCATTTCTCACCCGGCATTTCTGTGCCCTCTCTGGGGTCCCTGTCCCCAGCGCTGCCGGCTCCTGGCACACAGAGCCGTGGCATGGTCCAGTCTCACGCTGGGAGACCTCGTGCACCAAAATTCTACCCTTGGAGGGACTTTTCTTCTTCCTCACCTCCAGCCTGAACCTTCCAAGCTGCACTTTGGGGAGGTTTCCTTCTCTTCCCACTCCCAAGGAAAGCTCTGTCTCCTGCTGTTCACAGGGAAGCGTTGCTGCGAGATGTGGTGGTCGGAGGCCGTCTGGGGTACAGTGACCATGAAATAATTGAGTTTTCAATATTCTGTGCAAGAAAGAGGGACATCAACAAACCTTCTACACAGGAATTCTGGAGGGTGGACTTTGGCCTGTTCAGGACGCAGATTTGGGGAGTACCTTGGCAAACAGCCCTTATAAACAAAGGTGTCCAGGAATGATGGCCACATGTCAAGAAAGAAATCCTGAAGGCACAGGAGTATTACTGCAGGCCTGGACCCTAGGGTATATCACCCTGTCCCACTGCCATAGGGAGAAGGAGAAGATCCAGCAGGCAGGAATTGTGCAGCAAGATTGATTTATTTAATTATTTTACAACTCTTTTATAGACTTTTTCTTCATGGTCTGATTGGACAAAGACCAGCCACCCCTTGGGGGTGAGTGGCTAAAATCCTAAAACATCCATTGTCAAAATATTTTTCTACTATACCATAAACAAGACTTTCCAAGGTTGCAGGTGGCTTGAGTGTTTACATTCCCTGCTACCTCTTCTGTGAGAGAGAAAAATCGCTCACGGACTTAGAAAATAGCAAGAAAATCCTTGCTAGCAGCATTTTTGTTTCTACAATTCCCCCTTTTTGTTTTATAAGATAACAACTCTACTATTAATCCTAAATAGAAATCTACATCAGTTATTAATTCTAAATATGTCCTTAAGGCTTTAACTATCTGACTCCAGAACAAGAAATTTAAAGTTCAGTCTCTGCTTGTGGAAGGACCATCCCAGTCTCTGCTTGTAGAAGGACCATCTGCCTGATGGTTGACATCTTGGTCATCGTCAGAAGAGTCATTAGGCTGATGATCTGCATTCTGGTGGCCATTTGGATGATTGGCGTTCTGGTCATCATTCAGAGGTTGCCTGTTCTGCCTCTGGTGCCGTAGGTCTGGGAGAACGCATTTTGAAGGTAGCCACCGTATCCCGGTATCTGTGGAAACGCAAGCATACCCACGACCCCAAACGATGAGCTCATGAGGGCCTTCCCACTGGTTAGTGAGCAAATTCTGCACCCAGACTTTTGCCCGGGGCAGTTGTCTGTCGCCTGCAGACTGCAATGAGAGAAAATGATTCAGAATAACAGGATTATTTGAATTTTGTGGTACTGTAAGGTGATTAATTGTATACAAAGCTTTTTCTAGTCTGCTTCAGTAACCAAATTCAAAGGTTCCTGTGAGAATCGCTGAAAAGCCATGATAACAGCCCTTAATTCAACTAACTGAGCAGAGTCTGACTCGGATTGGTGTGTTAATCAACCACCTCAAAGGCAGCGTAGGATACTGTGCGCCCTTAAGCACAGTGACCCCTGCTAAAAATTTGTCCCAATCCGTACACCCCAAGCTGCAAACACGTCCCGTCCCCAAAGGTTAAGGGAAGTGGTAGTAACATAAGGCCTAATTGTAGCTGTGTGCCCCTCTGAGTCCTTCACCACCACAGGCCGTTTGCTTAAATAGCTCTGTGTGGTTCCTCCTAATCCTGCAATGGCCGATCCCACCAGGGCTAAAGGTCATGAGGGAGGCCACGCAGAGAAGGAGATGATAGTTACATCAGCACCTGTATCAATCAAACCTCGAAGCTGAATCCGGGGTGGACGGGCGTTCGGCAGGACCAGGGTACATGTCATCTGTGGCCTTTGGTCAGAGATGTCTGCAGTCCAGAAGGCCTGCGGAAGTCCCGTAGATCCACTGCCGTTATCTTCCTGAGTTTGTTCTACCCTGGGGACACAAGACTTAAAAGGCACTAATTTAGCAAGGCAGGTCTCCTCAGGAATAGTTACAGGGGGTTTTTGCGTGGAGACCATAGCGCAAATCCAACCTTTAAAATCAGCATCCATAACTCCTGAGTGCACTAAGATTCCTTGATGGGCAACGTCAGGTTTTCCCACCAGCATCGCACTGGATCCCTGGGCTAAGGGTCCATATGCATCCAAGGGAACCTTATAAATACCACTAGAGTCTAAGACGACTGTGGCTGCGGTGTAGACGTCAAACCCGTCTGATCTGTGGGGACCGTCTGATCCCTGGGTGCCGTCTGATCCCTGGGTGCCGTCTGATCCGTGGGTGCCGTCTCTAGGGTGGCTGGGTAGGCCTGTGCCTGTACCTGTGCCTCTCTCTGCGGGAGCGACTGCATCAGAGAGCAATTCCCCCTCCTTGCACCCCGGCGGAAGTTTCCTGACAACAGCCAACCATCGGCATGAGTCCGGGATCTACAGTAGCCCGTACAATGCCCTGGCCTGCCACACCTCTTGCACTGCGGGATCGGTGTGTTCTCTTTTTGGCTCGGCTGAGGCTGCTTCCATTCTTTTGCCTGTTTTGGTTGCTTTGGTTCACGACCAGAAGATGTGTGAACAGGCTGCAGGAAAGCAGCCAAGGCAGACCTTTTCTGGTTCCCAGATCCCACCTTAGCACAGGCCTCGACCATGTCTGTTACTTCAGGGTCCCCTGGTAAGGCATCGATGATTTTTCTGCACTCCTCGTTTGCATTATCTCTCACTAACTGCCTTAACAACATCTGTCTTAACCCGTCATCCTCAACCTGCTTCTCGAGAGAAGCAGCGACTTTCTCTACAAAAGAGAGGAATGACTCTGATTTCCCTTGAACTATTTCAGTATATCGCTTTCTGGGCGCAGACAACTCTATGGTTTTCAACAGGGCAGCCATGCCGACCTGTTGAGCTTGCTGCAGGACGCTAGAGGACAAGGTACCCTGTAGACTGGGATCAGAGAAGGGACCAGTCCCCATCAAAGCATCCATTCCTGCTGTCTGTCTGGGATCAGCAGCAGGGAGCTGCAAATTTGCTAATGCAGCCTTGTTGGCCAGCTTTCTCCAGGTTTTCTCAAAAACTGTAAATTGTACAGGCTGAAATAGAATTTGACCTAAAATGTTTGATATCAAATGGAGCAAGTAAATCTGTATTTATCACCCTTATTATCTGCATAACCTCAGCAGAACCTAGCCCATATTGTGCCACCTTGGATTGGAGGTCCTGGGCAACCTTCCAAGCAATTACCTCATGCTTATCATGCTCCCCTGAATTTGGGAGAGCCTTATACACTGGGAAAGCTTGGATCTCCCCTTTTGGCGAGACACTACCATCCTGAACTTCTGGCACCGCCTGTGGATGAAGTTTAACAGCTTCCCGGTTACCCCCAGAATCCTCAGATCTATTTGGCATTCCAAGTGTTTCCAATAACCTCCAGTCACCCTCCTCCAATGCTCGCACCTTAACTGACTCTAAGAAGTGACTGTAGTGGGTTGGACGCACTGTTACCGTGCAGTCCTGAAAGGTCCAGGGGCGAGACCGGCACAGCCTTTTCCTTCGTCGCGCGGCTACAGCCGCCTGATGACCTGGGGCCAGCACCTCATCTGCCTCACTGCCTGACGAGGAATCATCAGGCAAAGGCAACTCTGAGACACTGGGAGTGAACAGAGATGGACGGAGAGGGGCACTGTGGCTAAGTTCGCTAGAGGCAGAACAGACAGCACAGACTACAGCTGGCTGCGCGGCAGTTTGAACAGCAGCCTCTTTTCAGGAGGCCGTCTCGGCCGGTCCCGACAGAACTGGTACTGGAGCTGCTGCCGCCGTCTCTGGCCCATGCGCTGCAGCCGCGCCCGACACTGCCGATGGCCCTTGCTCCACGCCGGTGCTTGGCGCTGCTGCCGAAACCGCTGCTGTTTCTCGCTCCCCGGCCACATTCGGTGCCGCCGCCCCAGGTCACCGCTCCGCTGCCGCCGCCGCTTCCGGGTTTTCCCGGGGCAGCACTACTCCCGGGTTCGCCGCTGGCCGCGCCGCTTCCTGGTTTGGAGCCGCGGCTCCTGCGGGCGGCGCGGGCGGCGCGGGCGGTGCTGGCGGCGTGGGCCCGGCACGCCCTGCACGGCAGGGTGGCTCTGGCATCATCAGCAGCCGCTCTAGCAAGCTGAGCAGGTCCTCCATCCTTCGGGATGGGTTCGGCAGCTCCATCAGCAAAGGCAGATGGTGCATTAAAAGGTCGATGGCTCGGTTCTGCGACTGCGCAGAACAGTCCAGCGCCAAGGAGGGCAGCGGACCCCACCCAGGCAGTCTCAGCACAGTCTCGCCCGGCGCTACGCCGGCTAACAAGTTAGATCCAGGTGCATACACAACCGGGCTAGGAGCCGCTCTGGGGGTCCAGTTCGCTAAGCTGCTAATTTGCGGCCCTGGATAAGCCGTGGCCGCCGCCGAGCTGAGCGGTAAGGCAGGCTGTGCGTCCTCCTGATGCCCCGACCCCCCGCCTCTGCCAGCGCGGGGTCCCTGGGGGCCGCAGAGTCCTGCGACTGTGCAGGGTGAGGCGGCGCAGGCTGTGCCTGTGGAACCGGGGGGGGTTTCCGAATCCACCATCATTTGCCCCAGAAGCCTGGTCCGCGGATTCCCCCTCGGACATTCCTCCGTCACTCATCACCGAAATAGGTGAGCCAGCCCTGCTGTCACAGTCAAGGTCTGTCAGCAGAAAAAATAACGAGTGCCGGGTTTGGTATAATTCTAACGCTGCTGGCTCCCCAGACGGGAGCTCGTGTCGGACAGCACAGCCAAGTTCCTGCCATAAGGCAAAGTCCAGGACAGTATCTCTGTCCATGGAAATCCCTTTTAAGGTAGCCCAGTCTAATAATTCCCAAACTGAGGTTTCAGGAATGGAGGTGTGCATTCTACTAAACACACCTTTCCAGACCAGTACCACCACTTCGGTTTGTGAGCCGCTGTTCGCCATTTCTCAGTCCTGTCAGAATTCCCGGTCCCGGAGGGGAAGGAGAACAGCGTACCTCTAGAGAAATTCAGCTTGGCTCGCAGCGACAGGACACGTCAGAGAGTGCAGATCATGTTGGGTGCACCAAATATTACTGCAGGCCTGGGCCCTAGGGTATATCACCGTGTCCCGCAGCCATAGGGAGGAGGAGGAGATGGTCCAGCAGGCAGGAATTGTGCAGCAAGATTGATCTATTTAATTATTTTACAAACTCTTTTATAGACTTTTTTCTTCATAGTCTAATTGGACAAAGGATCAGCCACCCCTTGGGGGTGAGTGGCTAAAATCCTAAAACATCCATTGTCAAAATATTTTTCTACTATACCATAAACAAGACTTTTCAAGGTTGCAGGTGGCTTGGGTGTTTCCATAACTCTGCCACCACTTCTGTGAGAGAGAAAAGTCTCTCACAGACTTAGAAAATAGCAAGAAAATCCTTGCTAGCAGCATTTTTGTATCTACAATACACCACACTGGCATTTTAACCTGACCTAATCCTCAATATTTCCGTAACAATGAAAAGATTTCCAGTTCTAGGACAACAATTGCCATGTTTTTGGAAGAACCAATCAAAACCCAAATGCTTAAAAAGAATTCCAACAAGATCGAGTTCCAACATCTGTGTGAAAGACTCACCAAATGGGACTGTCATGGATTAGGAATGAGACTCCCCAGTTCAGTGCTCCCACTGACACTCTCCAAACCACAGCTACTGCTGTTTGCTTCTCCCTTTCCCCCAAGCCTTGTGATGAGATGGAGAGGAGAACTGGACACAAAAAGGCAAAGATTGTGGGTTGAGATCAGAAAAATTTACGGGAAATAGCAATGAGATAAGAAAATTAACCATGACAGCAACAATATTCAAATGAAAGTGTACAAAAGAGAGTGATTCACTTGAAAAATGCTCCTCACAAAGCTCGACCCAACCCGACTGCAGCCCTGCCTGCCACCCTGACCACTGCCACCAGCTCGGAAGCGGCGTTACCCCCCCGCTCCCTGCACCGCTCTGACTCGACTGGAAGGAGCCCCTTCCCCTGGGAGAGAGACTCCCTTCCCCCCACCCTGGCAACTGAGGGGATAGAGAATAACCTCTGGGTAACCACAGGGGCTGTACCCGCCTGGCCCTGCTTGATCTCAGCACACGTTTCACACTCATGGATAACCTGGAGATGGTGTCCATGGTTAAATCCACCCTCGCTCACAAGCCCATCTGGAGGTTGCATCTCTGCCCTGATGGCCTGAGGTGTCCTGGGCCCATGGAGCCAGAAATAACTCACCCTTGTGTGGCCACTCCAGACCCACCTGAGACACTTTAACCCTGGCAGCCCCATCCCCCTGTCCGTTGTTCCGCTGCTCTTCAGGGCCCGACCCTTGGGTACGTGAGCATCCACAGGAGGGACTTTCACAGCCAACTTCTCTGCCCGGGCAGCGATGTCTTGCCCCAGTCCAGCAGCCCAGGTGGGTTTCCCTCTATGCTGCCAATTGTCCTTTTTCCATCGTTCCAGCCACCCCCCCGAGCATTTCCCACCAGCCCCGAGTCAGAGCAGAGGTGCAGCGCTGGCCATTGCTGTCGCTCAGAGCCCCGTGTATGGTCCCAGTACTGCAGTGACTGCAGGAAAGGGGCACCCACAAGGGGACATTTCTTGGTCCAACAGAGACACAAAGAGTGGCAAACTGCCTGTGACTCGGGCTCTGGCCTCGCAGCCGCCGCCGTGCTTTGCAGGGAGCTCAGTGTGGCACGGCCCTGGCTGTGCCTGGGAGCGCTGGCCTGGGAGAAGGTGTCGGTGCCAGCTGGCCCAGGGAGCTGCAGCGTGTGGGGAACGAACCCCCCTGGCCTCCTGCCCCAGGGTGACACTGCGGGGCCTCGTGGACCAAAAGTCCACTGTGACACTGCAGAACCCCATGGAATCAAGGGGCCGTTGTGACACTTTAGGGCCTCATGGAACTGACACCGAAACCAGCCAGACAGAAACTTTCTAACACAGTTTGAGTGTTAGAAAGCAGCCATTCTTCATTGCAGCATTTGGCACTCAGAGGACACTTCCTCCATTCGAGTGCCCTGAGGGTTGGGTGAGCAGAGTTTTCATCCCACACACGGATTACATATTCATGAGCTATCCCTGCTCACTTGATGCATCTGTATTACTTTATTTGACATAATTGCACCCCTCATGCAAAGTCCTTATGGTTCTCTGGGGCCTGTCTTCAACCCCCGCTGTCCTTTTCAGGGGGCTGTTCCTCGACCCCGCTTTTCAGTAAGGGCACTGTCGTTGCTTTGCATAACTCCTGCTTTGGCAGCCTTGCAGAGCTGAGCTGGCATCCTGCTTGTGTTTTGTGGGACTTCTCTTTGCCTCAGTTACATCCTTTATCTCTTTCTCCAGGGCTGCTCTGTTCTCCTGCCCTCATCAGATCCCCCCTTTGCCTGAGACTCAGTTCCTCGTGGGCACTGGTCTCTCAGCATCTCGATTTCATTTTATAGCTGAAGGCATTACAGCAGCTGCAGCACTGAATCCTGATGCTAAAACCATTCAGCAATTATTGTGGTGACCATTATAAACAGATGTTTTAACCAAGTCCAGCTGAGGAACCATGAGTTAATTTTGGTCCAGATTTCTTCAGGTCCCCAGGAGGTGCCATCTTGAGCTGTGCATTGGAAAAAGTTCTCAACAGCACTTGGAAAGGTCCCTTCCCCTTTGGCTGGAGCAGGGCAGCTCCCCAGCCTTTCAAGCAGACCCAATCTCCTGGTTGGAATTCGTGCCCTGGTGTGTCCAATCCCATCAGTCTGGAGATCTCCACTGCTCGCTGCAAATCCTGTAAGGTTTTACTGAGGGAAGTGAGGGAATTATTCAGACCAACCCCTCCTTTTACGTGTGTGTTTCCTGGAATGTGGCCCTTGGAAGGGCTGGCCACAGAGCAGCTCACAGGGGCTGATTTTGCTGGTGCCCCACGGGTGAATTCTGCTTTGAAGCAGAGCAACAGGGCAGGCTTGGACCCAGGTCAAGGAGGGTTCCTGACATATTTTACCCAGCTGCACTTTGATTGTAGAATTCATTTGCTCGACTCTGCCACCAAGGGCTGTGAGGAGACACCTTGTGCTGAGGCCCTGGGGCCTCCTGGCACAGCCCCAGCAAGGCTGGGCACTGTCAGCCCCTTGTCCTGCCCTCAGCATCCCCCCACATCCCAGTGCCCCCGGCAGAGCCCTGAGCAAGGCGGGAGGGACAGGATCTGCCTTCCCCGGGGCTGGGGCTCAGGCCTTGGCCTTTCTGCTGCCCCACCCAGCCCAGGCTTTGCTCAGCACCTGAGCTGCCTGCACAGAGCCTCTGCCTCCCTGCACTCCTGGCCTCAGGGATCTGCTGGGACCAGTCCCTGGGGAGCCTTGGTCAGGAATGGCCCTGGGGGGCTCCTGAATGCTCCCAGGGACTGCAGGCTTTTCAAAGGACTCTGGGTTTGGCTTTGCCTTGGAGTCCCTGAGAGCTTTGTGCAATCCTGGCCTCCAATGATCTGCTGTAATGAGTCCCTGGAGAGTCTCTGTCAGTAACAACACTCAGTGGGGCTCATTAATGCTTGGAGGTACTCAGGGTTTAATGAAGTCCTTCCCTTTGACACTGAGTCCCTGAGAGCTTTGTGCAATCAGAGCCTCCAATCATCTACTTTAACGAGTCCCTTGAGAGGCTTTGTATTGACACTCAGTGGGGCTCATTAATGCTCTGAGATAATCAAGGGTTTTAAGATAATTTGGATTTTCCTTTCCACATGGAGTCTCTGAGGGGTTTGTGCAATCCTGGCCTCCAATTCTCTCCTCCAAGGAGTCCCTGAGGAGCCTGTGTTGGGGATGGACCTCAGTGGGACCCATCAATGCTTTGAGACACTTTGGGTGTTTCTTCTGCCTTGGACTCCTGGAAAGGTTTGTGCAATCTCCTCTCAGGCCCTGAGCTTCAAGGGCTCAGCACCAAATGCACCACGGGGCTCATTAGGATCAAGCAAGTGCTGACAAACCCTGGCTCTGCCTTGATTTCCCTCTGCTCTGGCGCAGTTCATTAGGAAGGTTTCCTTCTCCAGTTATGGAGAAACATTTCAAAGAGCTTCTAAGAAATATCCATTCCTATTTTAAAGGCCCCACCGAGCCTTATATCCAGGCCTCCATCTCCCATCCTGCCCCGCGGCCACAGAGCCCATCATTTCACAGTTACGCGCCTACAACTCCCATCATGCCCCGCGCACCAAAGCGCCCACGTTAAAGCCTCCCAGTTGCTCCCAAGTTCTTCCCGACCTCATAAGTTCCCCCCAGGTTCCACCCTGAGGACCCAAAGTGGCCACTCGGACCCCCAAATGCCCCGTTAGAACGAGCTTTGGGACTACAGCTTCCATCATGCACCGCGGGACCCATGGAGTCCAATTACAGCCGGAACTTCATCTCCCGTCATGCCCCGCACCCGATTGGGCGTCATTAGACTTTGGACTTCATCTCCCATCGTCCCCCGCGGCCCCGGAGCCCCTCATAACCCAGTTCCGCTCCTACAACTCCCGTCATGCCGCGCGGCCCCACAGAGCCGTGTTAGCGCTCTCCAGCCGCTTCCAAGGGCTCCCCGACCCCACAAGGTCCCCCCGGTACCCCCTGAGGACCAGAAGTGGCCGCTCGGACCCATCAGTGGCTCCCGGACACCCGGGAGTGCCGCATTAGAGACCATTTCGGGACTACAGCTCCCGTCATGCACCACGGCACCATTGAGGTTTTATTGTAGCCGGGACTTCATCTCCCGTGGCGCTCTGCGCGCCGTAGCGCGTCATTCCAGCCGGGCCTCCATCTCCCTCATGCCCCGCGACCTTCGGCTGCCGACATAACCCAGTTCCGCCCCTACAACTCCCGTCATGTTCCGATCCCCAAACAGACCCATTGCAGCTCTCCCAGCGCCCCCCAAGGGCTTTCCAGCCCCATGGATTCCCCGCAGGTGCCCCCTGAGGACCCGAAGTGACCGCTCGCACCCACAAGTGGCTCCCGGGACCCCCAAGCGCCTCAGGTCAGCAACGTCTGGGACTTCAGCTCCCGTCATGCTCCGCGGCGCTCATAGAGCGCTACTGCAGCCGGGACTTCATCTCCCGTCATGCCTGGCGCTTCCCAGAGCGCCATTGGAGCCGCGCCTTCAACTCCCATGATGCCCCGCAGCGCCCTTGCGTTTGTTCTACCCGCGCCTACAAGTCCCGTCATCCCCCGCGGCCCTCAGAGCCCCGTCACAGCCCCCAAAGTCCTCCCCGGACCCCGAAGGGCCCCCAAATTCCTCTCCCTGACTTCCAAGCGCCTCCCTGGACCCCCAAGCGATCCCCCGGACCCCAAACTGCACCTCAGGATCCCTAAGTTGCCCCCCCCCCCCCCATTTCCCACTCGACCCCCAAGTTCCTCCTAAATTCCCTTCCCAGACTCAAAACCGCCCCAAATGTGTCCCACAATTATCTCTGTGGAACCTGAAGTGCCCCCGTGGACCCCGTGTGAGAAAAAGATGATCAAAACCATGACAAAAATACTAAACATAGTGGTAATTAGTAGAAAGAGGAAGAAATCAATAATCAGTTGAGGCTAATTAATGAATGAAACGAAATGTGTTACTTAGAACCAATGAACATTATTTTCTTTGGTTGCTAAAAATGTATAGATTTTTTTATCTAAATATATAAATTTGGTCATAAGAATAAAACAATATTATTATTATTACAAATAAGAAATAAATAGAATAAATTCATTTATTAAATGAAATATTAATAAAGAATAAATGACATAAATATTTTTGGCTATTTTGGGATGTCAGTGCCAGGTGGGCGATGTCAGACATGGTGAGGTTGGGGTGAGGAGCAGGTTGTCCAAACAGGGTCAGCCCACAAGGGGCTCGTTCTTCTCCATGCCCAGGCCTCCTAAGGGGACATTCAGCACCAAGATCACTTGGGGAATGCTTCCGTCACCTCTTCTCTGAGCTGGAAAGTAAAAAACCAAAAATCCGATGATTAAAAACCAAAATCATGAGGGGCTCTTTGAAATCTCCCTCCTTAACAGAACTCCAAACTGACTCCAATCAGCTGCACAAGCCCTGGAGACTTGAAGACAACTGAAGGAAGAGAAAGAGCTCCTGAGGGCTTTCTGTATTTGAATGAGCCCCACGCTGGATTTGGGGCTGAGCCCAGGACCCTCAGGCACTGAGAGAAGGATGAAGAAGCTGCTCAAGGAGTCAGAAGCCAAACTCCAAGTCCCTTGGAGCATCAATGGCCCCACTGAGGGCAGGGACTGCCAAAGCCTCCCCAGGGACTCGTGAGAGCAGATCCTTGAGCTGTGCCAGGATTGCAGGGAGCCAAAGGCTCTGAGCAGGGAACTGCAATGCTGAGAAAGCCCTGGGCTGGCTGGAGGAAGCAGAAAGGCCCAGCCCTGAGCCCAGGCCTGGCCCAGCAGGGCCTGTCCCTCCCGGCTGGCTCGGGGCTGTTTGTGGGGCAGTGGGATGTGAGGGGGAGGAAGGACAAATGCCACAAACCTGTGTGACCCTCCAGATCCCCATGGAACCGAGGGGCCGGTGTGACACTGGGGGGCTGTAACACCCCAGAACACCCAAATGCTGGGGTAACCAAAGGCTCCTTTACTCGAGTTTGGTGCACAGGGAAACACCAACCAGATATTCTCAACAGGCCAAAATGACACAAAATCTTACTGGCAAAATACAGACAATCAAGGAACTTTGGCAAAGCATTTAATACAACTTCCAATTCAACATAAAACACTGATCATAGCGTTAACTTCATTAACTTACCCAATTAACTTAGAAACCTTCCAACCCTCAGGATGTTAAGCTAGCCAAAAATGCTCCAGGTAAAGAGGATTAGGAGGAGAAGAAAGAGAGAGAGACAGAAAGACAGACAATCTATAGAAAGACACACACACAGAGCCACCAACTCCTCGGGTTCCAGCGAGGGTGAGACAGAAACCCCAGAAAAAGGCAGGGCCCAGAGCAGGGTCTGAGCTCCTGCTGCATCTTTTAAGTCCCTGGGCCTTTGTGGGCCTCCCCCAGGTGGGACTTCTGGTTGGTCACCCAATCATGGCTGGGTTAGCACCAACTATTGTGTGATTGATTGATTGCTTGATTGATTGATTGATTGATTGATTGACTGACAGCTTGGCCAATCATGGCTGGGATAGCACCACCCCTTCTGTGTGATTGATTGACAGCTCAGCCAATCAGAAGCTGGGATAGCCAGCCTGTTGTGTGATTGATTGACAGCTCAGCCAATCAGGGCTGGGTTAGTCCCACCCCCCCCCCATATGTTCCTGATTGACAGCTCATCCCAAGATGTCTCCTGACATTGATCTCATCCAGCCTCTGGCAGCGACCATGGTGACACTACGGAACCTCACGGAACCAAGGGGCCACTGCGACACATCAAGGCCTCGGTGGAACAAAGGAACCGTTGTTGACAGCACGGAAACTCATGGAACCAGGGGGCCATTGTGACACTGCAGAGCCAGGGACACCATGGTGCCACTGTGGAACCTCATGGAACCAAAGAGACCATTGGGACACTCTGGTGCCTCGTGGAATCAAGGAGAGCATTGTGAAACTCAGGGGCCCTGTGGAACCGAGGGTCAGTGATCAAACTGTGGGGCCAGGGAACCAAGGAGCCGCGGTGACACTGTTGGGCCCCATGGAACCAAGGAGCCATTGGGACACTTCAGGGCTCTGTGGAACCAAGGGGCCACTGGGACACTTCAGGGCTCTGTGGAACCAAGGGGCCATTGGGACATTGCGAGGCCTCATGGAACCAAGGAGCTGCTGTGACACTGTTGGGCCCCATGGAACCGAGGGAACATGGAACAGGTCTGGCTGGGTTGGCCTCCCGGGGGCCACCTGACAGGTCCGTCTGACCTTGGCATTTCAAGGGCCACTGCTGATCTGCCCCTGAAGCACCGGGGCTCTGGGCTTTCCTTCCTATGGGAAAGAACCGTCCTTCACCTCCAGGCGCCCATGGCCAGAATTGGGATTCGTCCTCCAAATTTCCTTATATGCAAAGATTGTTCCCAGATGAAATCTGCCAGGACAGACGGCTCTGGCTGGCTTGGCCTCCTGGGGGCCACCTCTCATCTGCCTTTGAAACACTGGGACCATGTGCTGTTCTTTCCTATGGGAAGAAAGCACCTTTCATGTCCAGGTGCCCATGGCCAAACTGGTAATCCATCTCCAAAATTCCCTATATCCCAGGATTGTCCCCAGAGGAAAGGTGCCTGGCGAGACGGGTCTGGCTGGCTTGGCCTATGGGTGGCCACCTCTCATCTTCTTCCAAAACACTTGGACTTGGAGCTTTTCTTTCCTATTGGAAAAACCGTCCATCTCGACCAGGCACCCATGGCCGAAATTGGGATTCCACTCCAACACTCCATGTGTCCAAGGATTCCTCCCAAGTGAAAGCTGCCAGGACAGATAGGTCTGGCTGCCCTTGGCCTCTTGGGAGCTGCCGCTCACCTGCTTTTGAAACACTGGGGCTCGGTGCTTTCCTTCCTATGGAAAAGATTTATCTACACAGAAATGGCCGAATTTGGGATTCCACCTCCAAAATTCCCTATCTCCAAGGGTTGCTTTCAGACAAAATGTACCACGACAGAGGTGTGGCTGGCCTTGGCCTCTGATGGCCACCTTTCATCTGCCCCTGAAACACCGGTGTTCTGTGCTTTCCTTCCTATGGAAAAGAACCGTCCTTCTCCTCCAGGGGTCTGTGTCTGAAATTGGTATTCCGCCTCTAAAATTCCCTATATCCAAGGGTCGCTCCCAGACAAAATCTGCCAGTACCATCTAATCTGGCTGGCCTTGGCCTCTGGTGACTGCCCCTCATCTGCCCCTGAAGTACTGGGGCTCGGTGGTTTCCTTCCTGTGGAAAAGAACTGTCCTTTTTTCAGCTGTCCATGGCCAGAACTGGTACTGCCCTTACAGAAATTCCCTGTGTGCAAGGGTTTCTCCCAGACAAAAGCTGCCAGGACAGACAGCTCTGGCTGGCCTTGGCCTCTGGTGGTCACCTCTCATGTGCCCCTGAAACACCAGGGCTCTGTGCTTTCCCTCCTAAGGAAAAGAACCATCCTTCTCATCAAGGTGCCCATGGATGAAATAGGATTTGGCCTCCAAAATCCCACAGAGCCAAGGATTGCTCCCAGCAGAAACTCCCAGGGGAGACAAGTGTGGCTGGTTTGGCCTCCCGAGGGCTGCCTCTCGTCTACCACCAAACACTGGGGCTCCGTGCTTTCCTTCCAGTGGAAAAGAACCGTCCTTCTCATCCTGGTGTCCATGGCCAAAATTGATATCCTACCTCCCAATTCCCATCTATCCAAGGATTGCTTCCAGACAAAAGCTGCCATTACAGACAGGTCTGGCTGGCCCTGGCCTCTGGGGATTTTCTGAGACTATGAGCAGCATGTTTTCATTGGCAACACCCAGGAGAGGGCCCAGAGATCTGCCAGGGTGGGGTTTGGAGGCCACTTGCCCAGGACCACTATATAGGGACAAAGGAGCTCCGTGCTCAGTGGAGTGGAGGCTGAGGAGAGCAGAGGAGAGCCCTGGGAGGGCTTGAAGGGCAGTTTGAGAGATGGTGGATCCTTTTGACACAGTAGAGAACAGCTGGAGAAAGAAAGAATTAATGCCAAGGGCAGCTGGGGAGGCCCCGGCTGGACAGGAGGAGAAAGGAATTTCTGTGCCAGGGCAGGGCTGGGGTGCAACACGTCCCCCAGAGGGAATCTGGAGCAGCCCAAGGCTTTGTGTGCCAAGGCAGAGGCAGGCAGGACGCAGAGCTGCCAGCAAAGGAAGGGGCCAGCCAGGTGGGGCAGCCGGGGGGATGAGGACAGCCTGCAGGGACAGAGGCGCAGGGCAGGGACAGCGTGGCACAGCCTGGGCTGGAGAGGGCAGAGGGATGGGCAGCAGCTGCAAGGCCCTGACAGAGCCAACTTGTGCAGCACTTGGGCCACGGCTGCTGTCCCTGGCCCTGAGGCCAGCAGGAGACAAGTGACCCTTGCAGCCCTGGATCAGGAATGGAGTGGCCAGCAGGACCAAGGCAGGGATTCTTCCCCTGTACTGGGCACTGCTGAGGCCGCACCTCGAGTGCTGTGTCCAGTTCTGGGCCCCCAATTTAGGAAGGACATTGAGGGGCTGGAGCGTGTCCAGAGAAGGGCAACAAGGCTGGTGAGGGGTCTGGAACACAAGTGCTGTGAGGAGCGGCTGAGGGAGCTGGGGTTGTTTCTCCTGGAGGAGGCTCAGGGGAGACAAGGAGGTGTCAGGGCACGGCTTGGGCTTGATGATGTCCAAGGTCTTTTCCAGCCTGGTTGATTCTGTGATTCTCTGAAACCACCCTTGAAGCAGCTGCAGGATGAGCCCTGGGCCTCCTCTTCAGAAGGTCCAGCAGCCCCTGTCCCTCAGCTTCTCCACACGCGCCCCAAAGCCCATCCTGTCAGTCCTGCAGAGCCTCTCCAGCTCCTCCTCACTGCCTCACAACAGGGAGCCCCACAGCCAGACACAGCAGCCCAGATGTGCCCCCCTGGCCTGTGGTGCCCCTGGCAAGGGAACAGCTCGAGGCACTGCAGGGCCCTGCAGACAATTCCTGCAGCACTTGTAGGATGATCCTGCTCCCCAAGGGACGTTCCCGTGGTGCCAAGGCAGGAACTGAAATGGGGAGTGGGGCCAGAGAGGAAAGGGCAACCAGGGCTGGGCTGTTTGCAGGGGATGGGACATGGATGGGCAAGAGCAAGAAATGTGGAGCAGGAAAGAGGAAAGAAAGCAAAGGTGAAGCAGAGGAAATGCTCAGGGCTGTTTGGGGGTGAGCAACAACATCTGCAGTGGGACAGCAAACTCAGAGCTGATGGGAACAAACTTTCTGGCTGACTTGAGAGGCCACGACAAAGCTGAGAGGTTTCCCTGCCGTCCCCCAGCCCTTGCTGGCCCCCAGGGGCTGATGGCATTTGTGCTCACTCAGGTTCCTCTCCCCACACCAAGACCGTGGGGTGCTCACGCCTGGGCTGTGCAGTGCAAACAGGGGCTCCTGAGCCAGTCCTGCCGTGTGTGTGCCTGCAAGGATCCAGCCCCTCTCTGAGCTGGGGAGAGGCCAGGGCTGCAGAGGGGGGATGTTGCTGGCAGGTGCATGAGGCCGCTCTGGGACGCTGCCCTGGGGTGTCCAGCGCAGGGGGGATGGATCAGCCCCTGCTCTGCTGCTCCTTCCCGGCTCCCCCAGGGACCCTGCAGAGCACCAGCCATGCTGGTTGCCCCCACCCTGCCCACGGCCACCCTGGGGCTGCTCACGGGGGTTTTCTCTGCTGAGCACTGGCCTGGGCGTGCTCTGGAGAGAGCCTGGGCAAGGAGCCTGGAGCCCCCAGGCCCTGCCCTGAGGCGTCAGCGCTGGCCCAGCAGTGCCCATGGCCTGTCCCTGCTGCAGCCCCGGCACTGCCACCCCAGGGCTGGGAGCGAGCCCCAGAGCACTCAGGCCCTGCAGCAACACCAGGGGCAGGAGGGCAGCGGGGCAGTGGCACGGGAGCAGCACTGGCAGCACCAAGGGCTGCTGCTCCTGGGCACAGCTGCTGTGCCCCCCTGATCTGCCCCCAGCTCTGCACACAGACATTGCTGCTGCAGCTCCACAGAAGGCAACTAAAGGGGCATCTCTGCTGGGAACTTTGCTGGCAGATCCTTGAGTTCATTTAAAGGCACCGAGAGCACAGCTCCTCATTGACACAGTCTGGGGCCACAGCCAAGGTGGAGAGAAACAAAATGAGGAATGGAAGAAATATTGCCCTTGCTTTGTGGACAACAATAAATAACTGAAGACAGAAAAAATAACCAACCAAAGAACCAAACCAACAAGAACTATCAAAAACGAGTTTTATTACAAGTGATTTGCAGAAATTGGCAACCAGTTTAATGTTTCTTAAATCGTCCAGCCATCAGTGCCCACACTGCAGCCTTGAGCTCCTGGTTCCTCAGGCTGTAGATGAGGGGGTTCAGGGCTGGAGGCACCACCGAGTACAGAAGTGACAGGGCCAGATCCAGGGATGGGGACGAGATGGAGGGGGGCTTCAGGTTGGCAAATGCTGCAGTGCTGATAAACAGGGAGAGCACGGCCAGGTGAGGGAGGCACGTGGAAAAGGCTTTGTGCCGTCCCTGCTCAGAGGGGATCCTCAGCACGGCCCTGAAGATTTGCACATAGGAGAAAACCATGAACACAAAACAGCCAAAGGCTAAACAGGCACTAACTGCAAGGAGCCCAAGTTCCCTGAGGGAGCTGGAGTGTGAGCAGGAGAGCTTGAGGATGTGTGGAATTTCACAGAAGAACTGGCCCAGGGCATTGCCCTGGCACAGGGGCAGGGAAAATGTATTGGCCGTGTGCAGCAGAGCATAGAGAAAGGCACTGGCCCAGGCAGCTGCTGCCATGTGGGCACAAGCTCTGCTGCCCAGGAGGGTCCCGTAGTGCAGGGGTTTGCAGATGGACACGTAGCGGTCGTAGCACATGACGGTGAGGAGAAAATACTCTGCTGAGATGAAGAACAGAAAGCAAAAGAGCTGAGCAGCACATGCTGAGTAGGAGATGTGGCTGGTGCCCCAGAGGGAATTGTGCATGGCCTTGGGGACAGTGGTGCAGATGGAGCCCAGGTCGGTGAGGGCCAGGTTGAGCAGGAAGAAGAACATGGGGCTGTGCAGGTGCTGGCCGCAGGCTACGGCGCTGATGATGAGGCCGTTGGCCAGGAGGGCAGCCAGGGAGATGCCCAGGAAGAGGCAGAAGTGCAGGAGCTGCAGCTGCCGCGTGTCTGCCAATGGCAGCAGGAGGAAGTGGCTGATGGAGCTGCTGTTGGACATTTGCTGCCTCTGGCCATGGGGATCTGTTCTAGGAGGAGACAGTGACAAGTCAGGGGAGACTTTCCTGAGCAATGCCCAAGCCCTTTCTCCCAGCCCTGCCCCTGACACTCTGTGCCACCCAATTTTCCTTTTCTCAGAGCCCTTCCCTCAGCCTCGTGCCTGGAGCTCTGCTGGGATCCGGCCCCGTTGCCGTGACGAGCAGGGGCTGTGTCCATGGACACCGAGGAATCAGCTCTGCTCTGCAGCAGTGGGGTCATGGGACAGGGGGACAGGAGCCAATCTGGGGGTTAGACTTTGTCAAACAGAACTGCTCCTGAGGCAGAGGAGCTGGGCAGCATCTCCTGTGCCAGGGCTAAGGAACGGTGATGGCCAAAGACACTTTGAGAGGGTTTCCTGCTGTGCCCAGGGAGAGCAGAGAGAGCTGAGCAATGCAAGAGCATTGGCTGTAACTCAGCGAAGGGTGAGGGGAGCTGCTCTGTCGCTCCATCTGTCCCCAGCTGCCCTTCCTGAGATCGAGGGCAGTCACTGTGTTCCCCTGAAAATCAGCCTGGCACAGCTGAGAGCAGAGGGAGCCACAGCAGAGCAAAGTGGCTCAGCCTTTCTGAGAGTCTCAGCCCCACTGCTGGCCAAGGACACTCGCGGCCCCAGTGTCCCCTGGAAGGCAGCTGACAGCTGGGATGGCATCCCGAGGGCACAGCCAGGCTCCTGTCCATGGCACTGCTGGAGGAGAGCCGGCTCATTGCCAGCCTCCCAGCCCGGCCTGCCCAGAGCTCCCGGGGCAGAGGGAGCTGGGACACCCCATTGCTGTGCTCAGCCTGCACAGGAGGAGCCCCAGGGCTGGGCCTGAGCCTGCAGCTGGAAGTGCCATTCCCAGAGAGCCCCTCAGCAGCGGCAGGAGCAGCTGAGCAGGGCAAGGAGAGAGAGCCGGGCCCTGAGGAAAAGCCTTTCCCTGCCCAGCGCTGCCCAGCCCCTCCCGGGCAGCACCAGGGCAGGACAGTCGCCCTCAGGCCCCGGGCAGCAGGAACGGGCCCGTGGCCGCAGAGATGCCCTTCATCTCTGCTGCTGCTCTGCCGGCCCAGGAGGGCACCGAGGGCCCCGAGCCCCCGGGCTGAGGGCCCCGAGCCCCCGGGCTGAGGGCCCCGAGCCCCCGGGCTGAGGGCTGTGCTGGCTGCGAGGGGACACCGGAGCTGCGCTGCTCAGGGCGGTGTCTGCACTGCAGGGCAGCGCCGGCAGCTGCCACAGCTCCCCTCAGCAGGGCTGCCCTCAGCGCTGCCTCCCTCCCTCCCTGCCCACGGCTCTGCTGCTGGAGCTGGCCCAGCCGGGAGCTGCTCCTGCGGCCCGGGCTCCGTCCCTGCCGCTGCTGCCGGAGCCCAGCCCAGCCCCTGGGCCAGCCCTGCCCGGCAGCCGCTCGGGGCTGCGGCGATTAAAGAACAGCTCCCCCGGGCCTGGGCACCATGGAAAGGTGATGCTGGCTGCATCTGGAGGCTGGCGAGGTGCAGGCACTTGCTGAGGCTCCCAGGAATCCTCGGCGGGATGGTTTAAGAGCCTCAGGCCCTGCTCTGCCCTGCACAGCTGAGTTTCCATTCCCACCAAGCTGAGCCTGGGAGAAGTGGCAGCACAGACTGAGGAAAGCAGAGACTCAAGCAGGAATCCCATGCCCTGAATGTGCTCATGAAGAGTCCCCTCAGAAATGAGCTGGGCATGAGCTGGAGCTCGGAGCAGCCCTGGCCCCCACAGCAGCCTCTCCACAGCAGCAGGACCTGCCCTGCAGCAGTCACTCCTTGCAGCCACAGCTCCCCTCCAGCGCCCATGGGGAGCTCCCAGGCAGGCTGAGAGCTGCCCCTGGCAGGTGGCAGATGCCCTGGCCTGGCAAAGAGCCCTCAGGGCTGCAGGAGCTGCTCTGCAGGACAGCCCTGGGCACCCCTGGCTGCTGCCCACCTTCACAGCCTGCAGCCGGCCCTGGCAGCAGGAGCTGTCCTGCCCTGTCCCTCTGATGGTGCCCAGGGCAGCCCCGCTCTGCAGCACATCCTCCCCCAAAGCAGGAACGGCAGCAGAGCCATCCTCACAGCCATGGCAGTCCTGTCATGGGCCAGCTCTAGAGGATCCCTGCAGCCAGAGGCTCACTGTGTCAGGAGTGGTGAAGATTTCTCCATGAATAAGCTCCGAATTGTCCTTCAGCTGCTTTAAGCCTCTGTCTGCTTCACTCCTCTCAGGCACCTGCAGGCAGTGCCCTCAGCCCTGCTGGGCTGGGAGAGGAGCAGCTCATTAGGAGAAACGTCTTTATGGTTGCCAGGAGCTGCCTCTGTGCCAGGAGCCCGGCCCAGCTCAGCAGCACAGACACAGCACAAAGACTGTAATGACCCTCTCGGGGCTCTGGTGTTGTTTACACTGGCCTCAGTCCCTGAGAGTGTGTCCAAAAAACTTCTCAACAACTCAAAGTTGAAGTGAAACAATGAAGTTTCTTGAAGTTTTAATGGGTCCCACTGAGGGACAGGACTGAGAAAGTGTCCCCAGCTTCCAGTTAGAACAGAACACTGCAGGCAGTGATGACGGGAAGGACAAGCAAGGGAAAGGTGTCTCTGCTGCTGAGCAAAGCTGGATGTGTTTGAGGAATGCAAAGGGCCAAGGCCTGAGCCCCAGCCCCTGGCAAGGCAGAGACTGTCCCTCCCTCAGTGCTCAGGGCTCTTGCCGGGGCACTGGGATGTAGGGATGGGCAGTGCCAAGGGCAGCACCATGGGGCGGCCCCTGCCAGGCTGCTGAGCAGGGACAAGGAGGCACTGAGGCCCCAGGGCTGCAAGGGTCACTTGTCTCCTGCTGGCCTCAGGGCCAGGGCCAGCAGCCGTGGCCCAAGTGCTGCACAAGTTGGCTCTGTCAGGGCCTTGCAGCTGCTGCCCATCCCTCTGCCCTCTCCAGCCCAGGCTGTGCCACGCTGTCCCTGCCCTGCGCCTCTGTCCCTGCAGGCTGTCCTCATCCCCCCGGCTGCCCCACCTGGCTGGCCCCTTCCTTTGCTGGCAGCTCTGCGTCCTGCCTGCCTCTGCCTTGGCACACAAAGCCTTGGGCTTGATACCAAAAGGCTTCATTCCATTTTTACCATGTCTGTGAACTTTTAGCAGAGGAACAAGGCATGCAGGGGCTGCTTTCCCAGCAGGGACGGATGGAAGAGAAGAAGAAGACATCTGGCTCAAGGGTGCAGTGATAGAAAAAACAAGGACTGAATGTGGGAACTTGGGGTGGGTTTTAAGGAAATGGGTGAATTGTAATACGCATGTAGCGACTGGATGTGAGCAACACACTTGTAGAGTCACGTGTCCACGTAAGGTTAGGAGTTATCCCCTGCTGGAGCTCAGGCCTGAATAAATGATGCTCTCTTTAACAACAAATCAGTGTTAAGGAGTCATAAGAAATATGCTGATATTTCGGAGATTTGGTGACAGTGCGGCCTCACAGAACCAAGGAATCAACAGTGACACTGTGGGACCCCATGGAACCAATGGTCCATTGTCATAGTGCAGATCCAAGGATCCATGGTGGCACTGTGGAACCAAGGAGATCGTTGTTGACAGTATGAACGCTCATGGAACCATGAGCCACTGTGACACAGAGTGGCCACATGGAGCCAAGGGTTTGTGACTCTGCAGATCCCAGGAGACCCTTGTGACTGAGGAACCTCATGGAACCAAGGGTCCATTGTTACACTGTGGAGCCCTGTGGAACCAAGGGGACCACAGAGACATTGTGGGGCTTCATCGAACAATGGAGACCATTATGGCACTTTGGGACCCACTGGAACCCTGGGGCCATTGTGACACTGCAGAGCCTCCTATAACCAAGGGGCCATTATAGCACGGCAGGGCCTCATGGAATCAAGGGGACCATTGTGACCCTGTGGGGCTCCATGGCACCCAGGGTCCATTCTGATGCCATGAAACCAAGGAGACCATTGTTACACTAAACGGCATCACGGAACCAAGGAAGCCATTGTCAGGAAAATTAATCCAAAACACCAGAGGTTTATGTCCAAAATGGAGACAGAGGAGTCCCAATACTGTATTTGAATAAAGGAAGAGGACATGGGGCATTTCTCTGGGGTCTGTCAAGTTGTTAGAGGATGTAGTCTCCTTTCTCTTCTAATTTCCTGGCCGATTTCCCTCTCTCTTTGCCCATTAGCTGAGGTACTTGAGAGCTACAGACTTCCCAAATCACTTAAAACAGACCCTACCAATGTATACCCCTCCCTTTTTCTTTTCTTTTGGAATTTATGGTTCTTGCCATTGCTTCTTTTATCTCTCAGTATCTACCTATCAGCAGACCCACAGTTTGTTTGTAAAGACAAATTGATCTCATTCCTTTCACCACTGTGAGCCAGTGGGGCTCCATGGAACCATGCAGACCATTGTGACACTTGGAGGCCTCGTGGAACCGAAGGACCATTGTGGCCCTGCAGGGCCTTGTGGAACCAAGGGCACAACAGTGACACTGTGAGGCTCCAAGGGCCCAAGGGGGCATTCTCACACTGCAGAACCAAGGGTCCATTGTGTCACAGTGGGGCCTCATGAAACCAAAGGGCCATTTTAACACTTTGAGGCCTTGTGAAACCAAAGGACCCTTGTGGCACTTCAGGGCCTTGTGGAACCAAGGTGACCATAGTGACACTGTGGGGCTCAATGGAACCAAGGGGCCCTTGTGACACTGTGGGGTCTCATGGAACCAATGGTCTACTGTGACACTGCAGGGCCTTATGGAATCACGGAGACTGTTGTGACACCACAGGCCCCATTGAACCAAGGGGCCATTGTGACACTTTGCAGCCCCATGGAACCAAGGAGTCCATTGTGACACTACAAGGCCTCAGGGAAGCAAGGAACCATTGTGACACTATGGGACCTTCTCAGGCCAAGGGGCCGTTGTGTCACTGTGTGGCACCATGGAACCAAGGAGAGCATTGTGACACTACAGGGCCCCATGGAACTAAGGATTCATGTAACAGTGTGGGGACTCATGGAATCAAAGGTCCATTGTGATATTGCGGGGCCTCATGGAGTTCTGAAGACCATTATGACACTTCAAGTCCTCCTTGAATCAAGGGGCTCTGCAGGACCTTGTGGAACCAAGGAGACCCTTCTGACATTGTGAATCCCCATGGAACCAAGAGTCCATTGTGATACTGCGGTACCAAGGAGACCCCTGTGACACTGCAAGGCCTCATGGAAGCAGGGGGGAACCACTGGGACCCTGTTGGGCCCCATGGAAACAAGGAGCCAGTGTGACACAGTGGGGCCTCGTGGAACCAAGGACCCAATATGACACCAACATTGTGACACTGCGGGGCCCCGTGGATCCGAGGGAACAGGTAACAGGTGTGGTTGGCTTGGCCTGACTGCTCCAACTGACCTTGGCATGTCAAGGGTCTCTTTCATGTGCCCCTGAAACACTGGGGCTCTGGGCTTTCCTTCCTATAGGAAAGAACCATGCCTCTCATCCAGGTGTTGGGAGAGTCCCAGACTGGTCAGGCTCAGCAGGGAAGGGCATGTGGCAAATGCTCCTGCAGCCATTCCAGGCACTGGCAGGACAAGGCAGGGATTGCAGAAGCCCTGTGGGAGGGAAAAGAAGGGCATGTTGTGTGCCCAGACTCCAGCCAGGCCTGTGCCAGGGTCTGCTGGGGTCTCCTCAGAGCCAGGTTGGTGGGAGCTGGGCTGAAGAAGTGGAACATGGGGTGGGTGGGAATTGGGCTGAACAATGAGGGTCAAATGTCAGCCATGGTACAGAGTCCTCTTGGCAGCCACTCCCTGGTGCCATCCCGCAGTGGCCAGCCCTTGACCACCACTGGGGAACATTTCTAATATCTCTACAATGGGATGAAATGCACTTTCAACTGCTTTGTGGATGCTGCCAAGTTGCAGGGAGTCTGTAACCAAACTCATCTTGTTAATGGTGACTGCAAAACATATTTGGGCAAGAGGCCTGAGTTGGATAAATTTGTCTTGCCATCAGGTGCCAACCAAGCCACAAGAAAAGGAAGAAAAAACTTATGCATCAGAAGAAAGGCAGTTCAATAGGGACAAAAACCAAAACCCAACCAAAAATACCAAAGCAAAACCCACCCACAACAACAACACAAAAACCCCACAAACAAACCAACCACAAAAAGCAAAGACCACAAACAGAGGCAAAGCAAATGCACAGGAAATCTCCAATCAGCAGAAAATGTTCAACCACCTTGTGGCAGGAGAGGGTTCTGTATGTGTAGGTGCTGTTTGAAAGAAAAATGTCTTAAAAAAGAAATTAATGCCCTCCACCTCCTGCTTGTCTCAGTTTCTTGCTGATCATGGTGTGACACGGAATGGAACATCCCTTGGGTCAGTCCAGCCCAGCTGTCCCATCCCTGTTCCCTTGGGAATCCTTGCCCAGCCCAAGCCCATTGGCTGGGGGAGTTGCAGACACCCCTCATGTGGGGCGAGCAGTGTGACAAGGACAGTAGGACAGAACAACATTAACTCTTCTCAAGGACAGTAGGACAGAACAGCACAGCCTTGGAGAAATAGATAGGACTTGTGATAAGGGGTACAACGATGTCAAAGGTAGTGGGGATAGCTAATGAATATGTAATCAGTGTGTCTGATATAAACTCTGTTCACTCCATGCGTAGTGCACTCAAATGCATGAAGGATCACCTGAGTGACCACCATGCTGTAATAAAGAATAGCTGCTTTCAAATCCTCCAAAGTGTGTGAGAAGGTTTCTCTCCAGCAGATTTCAGTAGCAGTGGTGCCCTTGACTCCATGATGCCCCACAGTTTCACAATGGCTCCTTGCTTTCAGGAGGCCCTGCTGTAGAACAATGGAGCCTTGGTTCCCTTAGGGTCCATACTGTCCAAATGGCCTCCTTGGTTCTGCTCTGCCACAATGCTCTCCTTGGTTCCACGAGGCCTTGGTGTGTCACAACAGCCCCTTGGTTCCATGAAGTGCCGTAGGGTCACCGTGGTCTCTTGGATCCGCAGTATCGCAATTGGTTACAAGCAGCCCCGCTGTGTCACAATGAATATTTGGTTCCACAGGGCCCTGCAGTGTCACAATGGTCCCTTGGTTCCATGAGGCCTCGCTGTATAACAATGGCCCCTTGTTCCATGAGGTTTGTACCGTCAACAATGGTCTCCTTGGTTCTGTAGTGTGAAAATGGCCCCTTGGTTCCATAAGGTTCCTCAGTGTGGTCTCCCTGGCTCCATGAGGTTCTGCAGTGTCACAATGTCCTATAGTTTCCATGAGCTTCATTACAATCAACAATGTCCTTTTTTCCATTGAGGCCCAGAGTGTCACAATGGCTCCTTGGCTTCATGTGGATCACCTGTGTCACAATGGTCTCCTTGGTTCCATGAGGTTCCACAGTGTCACCATGGTCTCCTTTGATCCGCATTGTCATAATGGACAATTGCTTCCATGAGGCCCTGCAGTGTCACAATCGTCCCTTGGTTCCATAGGTTTTATGTTGTAACAATGGACTCCTTGGTTCTATGAGCTCCCCTGCTTTTTGCAGAGGTGTCTTTGGTTCCAACAAGGCCCCGCTGTGTCTCAGTGCACCCTGGGTTCCATGTGGATCTGGAGCATCACAAAGGCTCCTTGGTTCCACGAGGTCCTGCTGTGTCACAATGGATCCTGTGCTCCATGAGGCCCTCCAAAGTCATCATGGAGGCTTGGTTCCATGAGGTTCCATTGTGTCCCAGTGGTCCTCTTGGTTCCATGGGTTTCCTTAGTGTCACAATGCTCTCCATGCTTCCATGATTCCCCACAATGTCACAATGCTCTCCATGCTTCCATTAGGCCCTGCTTTGCCACAATGGTCCCCTTGTTTCCATGAGGCCCCGCTGTGTCACAATGGACGCATGGTTCCATGATGTTGCGTGGTGTCACCGTGCTCTTCTTGAATCCGCAGTGGAACAATGGACCATTGGTTCCGTGCGGCCTGGCCGTGTCACAATGGGCTCCTTGATTCCATGATTCCCCACGGTGTCACAATGGAGCCTTGTTTCTAGGAGGTTCTGTACTGTCACAATTGTCTCCTTGATGCCATCAGCCCCTGCAGTGTCACAATGGCTCCTTGGTTCCATGAGGAACACAAAAGCTTTGCATAAACATTGAGCAACAGCTGCTGAACACACCTGGGACACATCTGCTTGCATCAAAAGAGGGCTTCAAGCTGAGAATGGCACCAGCAGCTTCCATCTGCAACAGAGAGCCAGGGAAAGGACAGGGACAGAGAATTCAGTGGAAAGACACAGAGAATTCTTCTCCCAGAGATCATTCCTGCTCCCACTGTCCCTTGGAGAAAGGGGACATCATTGCAGGCAGCCTGTACTGAGCATGTGGCTCCTGAGTAGGGTTTGTTGTTTAGGAAACCTGCTCAGGCTTTTCGATTCTTTCCTTAAAAACAGGAAAACTTCTCCTGGGGCTGTGTGCAGGCAGAGCCCTGAGGAGAGCAGGTGGCACATGGTGCGCTGGGCTGGGACAGCCAGCTGCAAAACTCAAGGGAAGAAGCCCAAAGTGGCACAATGGCTCCTTGGCTTCACGTGGATCACCTGTGTCACAATGGTCTCCTTGGTTCCATGAGGTTCCGCAGTGTCACCATGGTCTCCTTTGATCCGCACTGTCATCATGGACAATTGGTTCCATGAGGCCCCGCAGTGTCACAATGGTCCCTTGGTTCCATAGGTTTTATGTTGTAACAATGGACTCCTTGCTTCCATGAGCTAGCCTGCTTTTTGCAGAGGTGTCTTTGGTTCCAACAAGGCCCCGCTGTGTCTCAGTGCACCCTGGGTTCCATGTGGATCTGGAGTGTCACAAAGGCTCCTTGGTTCCACGAGGTCCTGCTGTGTCACAATGGATCCTGTGCTCCATGAGGCCCTCCAAAGTCATCATGGAGGCTTGGTTCCATGAGGTTCCATTGTGTCCCAGTGGTCGTCTTGGTTCCATGAGTTTCCTTAGTGTCACAATGCTCTCCATGGTTCCATGATTCCCCACAATGTCACAATGCTCTCCATGGTTCCATTAGGAATCAACAAACCTTCTACACTGGAATTCTGGAGGGTGGACTTTGGCCTATTCAGGACGCAGATTTGGGGAGTACCTTGGAAAACAGCTCTTAAAAACAAAGGTGTCCAGAAACAATGGCCACACGACAAGAAAGAAATCCTGAAGGCACAGGAGCAGGCTGTCCCTATGTGCCGAAAGATGAGCTGGCCGAGAAGAAGACCAGCCTGGAGTGGGCAAGGAGCTTTTGCAGGCACTCAGGGGAAAAAATAAAGCGGGTGCATCACCTTTGGGCAGAGGGGTAGGAAACTCAGGAAATGTTTAAGGATGTTGTTAGGTCACGCAGAAAGAAAATTAGAGGGGTGAGAGCTCCATTAGAACTTAACTGGCTGCTTCTCTGAAGGATAATAAAATTTTTTTATAACTACATTAATGGCAAAATGTGTTTTTTTGGGGGGCTTCTCATGGTTTAATGGGATATCCCTATATTTTGGGGGATCTCCTCATTGTTTTATGGGATCTCCTTGTGGTTTTGAGGTCTTCATGTTGTTTTTTCTGGTCTCATGGTTTTTTGGGTCTTGCCACGTGCTTTTTCGAGGTCTTGTAATGTATTTTGGGGGTCTCCTCATGGTCGTTTGGGGTCTTCTTATGGTTTTATGTAGTCACTGTGTGCTTTTTGGGGGTCTTCTTGGAGTTTATGGGGTCTCCTTATGATTTTTGTGGGCTTCTCATGGTTTTTTGGGTTCTTCTTATGGGTTTTGGGAGGTTTTCCCGTGGGTTTATGGGGTCTTCTCATGATTTTGGGGGTTTTCCCGTAGGTTTATGGGGTCTTCTTCTAGTTTTTTTGGGTTCTTGTCATGTGCTTTTTGGGGTCTTGTAAAATATTTTGGGTCTCCTCACAGTTTTTTTGGGGTTCCTCGTGATTTTTGGGTTCTTCTCATGGGCCGTTTTAGGGTGTCCTCATGGGTTTGGGGGGCTCCTCATGCATTTTATTGGGATCTCTTCTTGGTTTTTTGGGGGTTTCCTTGTGATTTTTGGGATCTCCTTGTATTTTTTAGGGGTCTCCTTGTGGTTTTTTGGCATCTCCTCATGGATTTTTAGGGTGTCCTCACATTTTTTTGGTTTCTTTTCACACCTTTCAACTCCCCATTTTCCACCCCTTCCCTCAACTCTCCCCCTCCATCCGTGTCCACCTCAGAATGCCCATGGTCCTACCGGGCTGGAATTCCCAGTCATCCATCAAATTGTGGCTCTGGACCAAACTCCTGGCCAGGCAAAAAATCGGCCTCTGCGTTGTCACCTCCATGTCCCCAACCTGCGCCTGCCAGGGCAGCACATCCAGGGTGCCAAGGGTTGGGATCCGCACCCCCTGCAACCGGAATTTTTGGGATTTTGGGATCTGCTTCCCCACAGAAGTGGAATTTTGGGATTTTGAAGTGGAAACTTGGGATTTTGGGGTCTGCGTTCCATGGAACCGGAGTTTTGGGATCTTGAGATCTGTACCCCCTGCAAGCAGAACTTTGGGATTTTGGGATCTGCTCACCCTGGAAGTGGAATTTCAGGATTTTGGAATGAGCCAGAGGTGACCTCGACCCCCAGGAGGGAACATGGTGGGGGAACTGGGGTGACCTTGTTCCGCAGCAGGAGCTGGTCCAGGACAAAGTCGGCCACCACGTCCCAAATTTCCTTCCACTCTGGGAATTGAGGGAAACTGAGTCAGGATCCTGACAGATCTGACATTCCCAGGGGTACAGGAGGGTGAGAGGTCATTCTGCACTCTCTCAGGATGTGGGATCAGGATGTGGGATCTGGATGTGGGGGGTGTGGGATGTCCCACCACCAGCCTAGCTCCTGTTGTGTCCCTAGGACACTCGGTGATGCTGCTGGTGGCACTGTGACTTCGGTGGGGCCTCTGTGACATCGTGGTGACACCGCGGGGTCACGGGCAGGGATACGGGGCTGGGGCAGGGAGGAGAGATGGGACATTGAATGGGGGACATGGAATGGGGGACGTGGGGGTGTGGGACAAGTGGGATGGTGAGGGAGGTATCTTTTCAGCTTTTTACCGGCTTGTGCTAGTAGTTCAATGCCTTAGAAAGCCTCAAACAACCCAGAGAGGTGGCACGGGCAATCCAGCATTTCAGTAGCTCTAAAATCGGTAACTGTGTCAGCTGCAAAGCAAATACCTCCAGCAGAAGCAAAGAGGGAGAAATACAGCTGTCTGCTCGCTCAATTTCCCACAGTTAGAAGCTTTCAAAAGAAACAGATGACAAGAGGCGTTTGCAGAAGGGGTAGCAGAGCCAAGAGAGGCGGGGCCTCCCTTGACCCTCTCTTTTATTCGGAGAAGGGGAAAGGGGAGGACTGGGGGCAGACCCGGGGTGACCGGCCAATCAGACACTGCTAAAGAGTCTGAGTTACATTTGGGTTTGCCCGAGCTTGGAACAAAGGAGCTCAGAGCACATGGCAGAGGCAAGTGTCCTCATGGGAGGGGAAGCTCAGAACAGGCAGCAACAGGATGGGACATGGAATGGGGGACATGGAATAGGGGATATGGGGGTGTGGGACAATGGGACGGGACATGGAATGGGGGATATGGGCGTGTGGGACAATGGGATGGGACATGGAATAGGGGATATGGGCGTGTGGGACAATGGGATGGGACATGGAATAGGGGATATGGGGGTGTGGGACAATGGGATGGGACATGGAACGGGGGATATGGGCGTGTGGGACAATGGGATGGGACATGGAATTGAAGACATGGGATGGGGATATGGGGGATGTGGGATGGGGCAGATGGAATGGGAATGGGGGGATGTGGGGGATGGGAGATGGGGATGAGGGACATGGGATGGAGAGGGAAATGTGGGGCATGGGGGATTTGGGGCATGGGGGATGGGTGATGAGTGACATGGGATGGGGGACAAGGGGACATGGGAGATGGGACATGGAGTGGGGGCCACAGGATAAGGACATGGAAGGGGGGAATGGGATGAGGGACACGGAAGATGGGGGAAATGGGGGACAGGAGGTGGGGGACATGAAATGGGGGACATGGAGTGGGGACTTGGAGGATGTTGGATGGGGGACACAGAATGGGGGACAAGGAAAACATGGGGGACACAGTCTCCAGGTGTTCAAAGAGATTACAATGAGCAGACACAATGACAAAGCAATTTTTGAGGCATTTTTCTTATTATCAGGTCCTTACACCTGGTCAATGCCCAAATCCCGGGACAGGGATCCTGGCTGCTTGGCTTCACCACCATCCAGCTCCACATGGGAGCCGCGATATCCCAGCACGGAGCAGCCGGGTCACCAGGGGCTCTCCCGACTGGCGGCTGAAATCTTTTCACACATCTCACAGCTCACCTGAGGACCGGGAGTGGGTGATTATCTGTGGCCTTGCCTCTTCCTCCTGTTGTGAGGGCCCTGCCTCTTCCTCTTCATCCCTCACTGAGGGATTGGTGATGATTTGGTCTCAGATTTCTTCTCCTGTATAGCAGGAGCTGCTCCGGCAGGGGCTGTTCCTCTGGCTCAGCTGCAGTTGGAATGCCCACGGTGCCTGTTGCTCTGCTTTCCTCCTCCTCCCCCTGAGGGTGCTGTCCAGTGACCAGCAGTGTCCCAGAAACAGTAGCCAGGGCCCAGCAGGCTGCATCACTTTGCACCTCTCTGGAGCTGCTGCAGCATTTTCCTTCACGTATTCTATCACTTTAATGGGGTCCTGTGGCTGTTCAGGGGTGAACTTCCAAACCATTGGAGGAGAGGAGTTCTCCAAATACTGGCCCATTCCCTCCCACATTCCATGCCACTCGTGACTATCCACCCTCGGGGCAGGTCTCTGAATGACCGTCCTGGAAACTTCTGTCCTGACTCTAAACATGGTGTGGACCCCACTGAGGAGACCCGGCAGACACAGCAGCAAGAACAGGATTTCCTTAACATCCAGAGGGAATTCAGAATTCCCCAAAGCTGTTGGAAAAGGCCTGAAGGAGGAGAAGGGGGTGAAAGGCTGGGCAAAATCATCACCCTCCCCTGTTCCCCCCACAGGCTGGGCACAATTATTAATGAATTCCCAGAGGTAGCACCCGAGGCCAGGGCAGGAGAGCAGCACTGGAGACACATCCCAAATGACCCCCACTGCCCTTGATGTTCTCACAGCACAAACTGATATCCCACAGCACAGCAACAAAGCAATCCTGGTGCCTCTCCCTGCTCTGGAAAAGATCCCTGAGAGGAGCACAGACAGGAATATGCACAGGGTGAGGTCCCACAGCCCCATGAGCAGACCAAGGCACATTGTGCCCAGGGGCTCTGTCCCTGATACAGCAAATGCTCAGATCAAATTTGCTTCCAACCTGCTCTGTGCAGATCTGGTGTTTTACAACCCAAATGCCCCACATTTTCCCCAGAAAGGTGCTGTCCCCCATCCACTCAGCCCCTTTGCAATCACAATCTGCTATAATTTCCCATTTGCCCTTCGTCTCTCAGTGTTCACACGGGGATTGTGAAGCCTCTTCTGCTCCAGGAGCCTGGTTGGGAAGCAATTGGCCCCATAACCTGGGGACAAGATATTAATGACAAAACTGCTCATGCCAGCAGAGACAAGAGAGGGGCAGAGGAAAGGGGAGAGCCAGGCCCAGGGGACAGGGCTGGAATGGTGATGGCTGTGAGGTCACTCCCAGTGCAGCAGCCTGGCTGGCCCTCAGCAGACATTGTGGCCAGGAAGCACTGTGAGGTCACCCAGCACATCAGAGACCCCACACAACAGGAATTCCATCCCTGGGGAGGTGAAGGAGTGCGGCAGCAGGGAGAGGCCCCACCTGGGCTCTGATTCTGGGGCACCTCTGTTGCACAACCTGACCAGCCCTGGCACACAGGGAGGCCGGCTGGGCTCATGGCCACCCTGCTCTGCACCAGCCCTGCAACTGGGGAAAAATCTTTCCTCATCTCCTGGCTGAACATCCTGTTTCACCCAACACCCCTTGTCTTTCATCCTCCTCACACGCTCCAGCCAAGCTTTCTCTGCCTAAAAACAACAAAGTCACCATTTCTACATTTCCCCTTTGCAAACTGTCCTTGCTGTCACCTCCTGGCAGTGGCCTCATGGGCCCTGTCAGAGCCCGCCCTGTCCCTGCCCTGCCCCAGCTCTGCTGCCCCACAGCTGCTGGATCAGGAGGGGCAGAGCCATGGGGGAGGGGAATGCACAGGGACTCCTCCTGGGAGGGACCTTGGGAGGTTTCCAGGCCAGGCCAAAGCCCAGCCAGCAGAGAAAGGGACCCAGGGATGGGCTGTTTGTGTGCTCTGCCATGGCAGGAGAAGATGCAGAGCCACCAGCTCCCTTCATGCCGTTCTCTCTCTGTTTTCTCAAACTTGTGCCTCTACAAACCACCATGATCCCTTCCCTTGCCTTCCTGTATCCTTTTCTAGGCATCCCTCAGGAAGTCTGGAAAATGCTCTTTCTGTCTGACCTCCATGAGTCTCAGACCCAGAGGAAAAACCCCATCCTCATCTGTGAGGTCATCCTGGGAGAGTCTGCCACTGACCCACTTGGGGAATCTTTCATGCAGAAATGTTGGAACATTCTCTGACTTGTTTTAGACGGTTTGAATTTTGAATGGTTTCTGCACAAATATGGCAATTCATGTCCCTGGTATGGCAATTCTTTGATTTTCATGGAAATATAAGGGATTAGGTGAGATGAAAATGCTAACATGGTGAAAGCAGGTATTTGCAGCCCTATGGAGAAGCAGTTGGTAAAATAAGAATCAAAGAATGATGGGGCTTAGAGACCTCAACTACAGGATCAGTATGTGGAGGTGGAGATGCCTGGGCTCAGTGGTTTGGAGACTGTAGTGGTTTGGTCCAAAATACTCATTACTGTTTATCTTCTGTGAGATAAGAATTAGGAGAAACGCAAAGCAGGCACCAAACTTGAAAGAATCTAAAGAAGTTTATTAACAGACCTAAAAGAGGGGAAAAAAATTATACCATAGCTTCAGAACTCTCCTCCTCCCCCCACCTTCCTCCCTTCTCCCACTGACAATGTAAAGACAACCCTTAAGATGTTCAGTCTGTTTACCACTTCCATAATAACCTTGTTCAGTCCAGTTAGAAAGAGAAGTCTCTTCTTGCTCGTGCTATGAAAACATTATCACAACGAGCCAGCTGCCCACTTCCAAATATTGTTCAGTCCATTTAGGAAGAGGAGTCTCTCTGCTCGTGATGTGAGTCCCTTCCCCCGACTTGCAGCTTTTCCTGCAACTGCTTTCGAGGGTCCACTCTTGAAGTTGTTTGGGGTACAATTTTAAGGTTGAGCCGTTCAGAAACAAAAACCAGAGGCCCTTCTCCTTCCCTGGGAGCAAAGGGTCTTCCTCATCTTCATCGTTAGGACTATCTCTGGGAGCATCTCTAGGAACTGAGGTTTTTCTCCTTTCCTCTTTGGAGCAAAAGTCCTCATCTGGTTCATCTGGTTCATCTCTCTCTGTCCAAACTTCTCATGAAATTACAGCTGCGGCAGCATCTGCCTATTGCTTACGAGTTGAACACTCCACCCCCCATATCTTCATGAAATTACAACGGGATACTCTGATATATCATAGCTTCACAACAGACTTTCAGCTTTAAGCATTTCCTCTCTCTCTTCCCTCAGGTTTTCAGCTCTTCACAGCAATAAAAGGGTTAATCTCACCTCGGCCTTGCAGCTGGAATGTGCCTTATCGCTGTTGGTCACTGACCTCTGCCGGACAGAGGTGCCGCTTTGCTGAATCTCGGCCGCAGTGGAGGGAGGGTTCCGAGCTGCTCCGGTCACCCACGGCAAGGCAGTGGGGGGGGGGGTTCCATGGCTGGAACAGGCCCATGGCTCCAGGCTGGCCGTGGCCCAGCCCGGCCTGGCCCAAGCAGGGCCTGGCCGGGCCCACTGGCCCCCACACGGGGCCTGCAGCCACCTGTGCCAGCGCCGGAAACGAGAGAGAGCTTGGGGGGGAGTTTGTCAATTCTTAAGTGTGGATCACAGAGGCGGTCACAACTTTAAGTGGCTTAAAGAATTGTCGATATTCAAACTGGCCAGCTGATAGGTTCTATCAGGTCCCAGAGGAAGCTGTAAGCACCCCTTAGCAAGGATATCCCTTCCGGGACTATGCTTGCTAACCTATGACATGAGGGAAAAAAGAGGGTGCATCACATTTGAAGGAATGTCAGGTATCGCAGGAAATGTTTAAGGGAGTCTTTAGGTCATGTAGGAAAAAACTTAGAGAGGCAAAAGCCCAGTTAGAACTCAATCTGGCCACTTCTGTGAAGGACAATAAAAATATTTTCATAAACACATTAATGGCAAAAGGGAGGGCAAGGAGAACCTCCATTCCCTGTTAGATGGAGGAGGGAATTTAGTAACTAAAGATGAGGAAAAGGCTGACCTACTTAACCTCTTCTTTGCCTATCTTTTCAACATTAAGACAGGTCGTCCTCAGGACAAGTGGCCTCCTGGGCTGGTAGATGGGGACAGGGAGCAGAACAGCCCCTGTAATCCAGGAGGAAGCAGCTGGTGACTGCTGAGCCCCTCAGATGCTCACAGGTGTCTCTGGGAGCAGATGGAATCCATCCTAGGGGGATGAGGGAGCTGCTGGATGAGCTCCCCAAGCGTGGATTTCAGTGTCTTCATTGATGATCTGGATGAGGGCATTGAGTCCAGCACCAGCAAATCTGCAGATGACACCAAGCTGGGTGCGAGTGTGGATCTGCTGGAGGGTAGGAGGGCTCTGCACAGGGACCTGGACAGGCTGGATCCAGGGCCCAAATCCAACCATGGGAGGTTCAACAAGACCAAGTGCCAGCTCCTGCACTTTGGCCACAACAACCCCTGCAGCGCTACAGGCTGGGGACAGAGTGGCTGGACAGTGGCCAGGCAGAAAGGGACCTGGGGGCACTGATGGGCAGCAGGCTGGACATGAGCCAGCAGTGTGCCCACGTGGCCAAGGAGGCCAATGGCTCCTGGCCTGGATCAGGAATGGAGTGGCCAGCAGGACCAGGGCAGGGATTCTCCCCCTGTCCTGGGCACTGGTGAGGCCGCACCTCGAGTGCTGTGTCCAGTTCTGGGCCCCCAATTTAGGAAGGACATTGAGGGGCTGGAGCGTGTCCAGAGAAGGGCAACAAGGCTGGTGAGGGGTCTGGAACACAAGTGCTGTGAGGAGTGGCTGAGGGAGCTGGGGTTGTTTCTCCTGGAGAAGAGGAGGCTCAGGGGAGACAAGGAGGTGTCAGGGCACGGCTTGGGCTTGATGATGTCCAAGGTCTTTTCCAGCCTGGTTGATTCTGTGATTCTCTGAAACCACCCTTGAAGCAGCTGCAGGATGAGCCCTGGGCCTCCTCTTCAGAAGGTCCAGCAGCCCCTGTCCCTCAGCTTCTCCACACGCGCCCCAAAGCCCATCCTGTCAGTCCTGCAGAGCCTCTCCAGCTCCTCCTCACTGCCCCACAACAGGGAGCCCCACACCCAGACACAGCAGCCCAGATGTGCCCCCCTGGCCTGTGGTGCCCCTGGCAAGGGAACAGCTCGAGGCACTGCAGGGCCCTGCAGACAATTCCTGCAGCACTTGTAGGATGATCCTGCTCCCCAAGGGACGTTCCCGTGGTGCCAAGGCAGGAACTGAAATGGGGAGTGGGGCCAGAGAGGAAAGGGCAACCAGGGCTGGGCTGTTTGCAGGGGAGGGGACAGGGAAGGGCAAGAGCAAGAAATGTGGAGCAGGAGAGAGGAAAGAAAGCAAAGGTGAGGCAGAGGAAATGCTCAGGGCTGTTTGGGGGTGGCTGCCAGGCAGCCCTGGCTCTGAGCAACAACGTCTGCAGTGGGACAGGAAACTCAGAGCTGATGGGAACAAACTTTCTGGCTGACTTGAGAGGCCACGACAAAGCTGAGAGGTTTCCCTGCCGTCCCCCAGCCCTTGCTGGCCCCCAGGGGCTGATGGCATTTGTGCTCACTCAGGTTCCTCTCCCCACACCAAGACCGTGGGGTGCTCACGCCTGGGCTGTGCAGTGCAAACAGGGGCTCCTGAGCCAGTCCTGCCGTGGGTGTGCCTGCAAGGATCCAGCCCCTCTCTGAGCTGGGGAGAGGCCAGGGCTGCAGAGGGGGGATGTTGCTGGCAGGTGCATGAGGCCGCTCTGGGACGCTGCCCTGGGGTGTCCAGCGCAGGGGGGATGGATCAGCCCCTGCTCTGCTGCTCCTTCCCGGCTCCCCCAGGGACCCTGCAGAGCACCAGCCATGCTGGTTGCCCCCACCCTGCCCACGGCCACCCTGGGGCTGCTCACGGGGGTTTTCTCTGCTGAGCACTGGCCTGGGCGTGCTCTTGAGAGAGCCTGGGCAAGGAGCCTGGAGCCCCCAGGCCCTGCCCTGAGGCGTCAGCGCTGGCCCAGCAGTGCCCATGGCCTGTCCCTGCTGCAGCCCCGGCACTGCCACCCCAGGGCTGGGAGCGAGCCCCAGAGCACTCAGGCCCTGCAGCAACACCAGGGGCAGGAGGGCAGCGGGGCAGTGGCACGGGAGCAGCACTGGCAGCACCAAGGGCTGCTGCTCCTGGGCACAGCTGCTGTGCCCCCCTGATCTGCCCCCAGCTCTGCACACAGACATTGCTGCTGCAGCTCCACAGAAGGCAACTAAAGGGGCATCTCTGCTGGAAACTTTGCTGGCAGATCCTTGAGTTCATTTAAAGGCAGCGAGAGCACAGCTCCTCATTGACACAGTCTGGGGCCACAGCCAAGGTGCAGAGAAACAAAATGAGAAATGGAAGAAATATTGCCCTTGCTTTGTGGACAACAATAAATTACTGAAGGCAGAGAAAATAACCCCAGAACCAAACCAAGTAGAACTATCAAAGACGAGTTTTATTACAAGTGATTTGCAAAAATTGGCAACCAGTTTAATGTTTCTTAAATGGTCCAGCCATCAGTGTCCACACTGCAGCCTTGAGCTCCTGGTTCCTCAGGCTGTAGATGAGGGGGTTCAGGGCTGGAGGCACCACCGAGTACAGAACTGACAGGGCCAGATCCAGGGATGGGGAGGAGATGGAGGGGGGCTTCAGGTAGGCAAATGCTGCAGTGCTGAGGAACAGGGAGAGCACGGCCAGGTGAGGGAGGCACGTGGAAAAGGCTTTGTGCCGTCCCTGCTCAGAGGGGATCCTCAGCACGGCCCTGAAGATCTGCACATAGGAGAAAACCATGAACACAAAACAGCCAAAATACAGAAAAGCACTCAGCACAATAAGCACAAGCTCCCTGAGGTTGGATTGCGAGCAGGAGAGCTTGAGGATGTGTGGGACTTCACAGAAGAACTGGCCCAGGGCATTGCCCTGGCACAGGGGCAGGGAAAATGTATTGGCCGTGTGCAGCAGAGCATAGAAAAAGGCACTGGCCCAGGCAGCTGCTGCCATGTGGGCACAAGCTCTGCTGCCCAGGAGGGTCCCGTAGTGCAAGGGTTTGCAGATGGACACGTAGCGGTCGTAGCACATGACGGTGAGGAGGGAAAACTCTGCTGAAATGAAGAACACAAAGCAAAACACCTGAGCAGCACATGCTGAGTAGGAGATGTGGCTGGTGCCCCAGAGGGAATTGTGCATGGCCTTGGGGACAGTGGTGCAGATGGAGCCCAGGTCGGTGAGGGCCAGGTTGAGCAGGAAGAAGAACATGGGGCTGTGCAGGTGCTGGCCGCAGGCTACGGCGCTGATGATGAGGCCGTTGGCCAGGAGGGCAGCCAGGGAGATGCCCAGGAAGAGGCAGAAGTGCAGGAGCTGCAGCTGCCGCGTGTCTGCCAATGCCAGCAGGAGGAAGTGGCTGATGGAGCTGCTGTTGGACATTTGCTGCCTCTGGCCATGGGCATCTGTTCTAGGAGGAGACAGTGACAAGTCAGGAGAGACTTTCCTGAGCAATGCCCAAGCCCTTTCTCCCAGCCCTGCCCCTGACACTCTGTGCCACCCAATTTTCCTTTTCTCAGAGCCCTTCCCTCAGCCCCGTGCCTGGAGCTCTGCTGGGATCTGGCCCTGTTGCCGTGACGAGCAGGGGCTGTGCCCATGGACACCGAGGAATCAGCTCTGCTCTGCAGCAGTGGGGTCATGGGACAGGGGGACAGGGGCCAGTCCTGGGGTTGGAATTTGTCAAACAGAACTGCTCCTGAGGCAGAGGAGCTGGGCAGCATCTCCTGTGCCAGGGCCAAGGAACGGTGATGGCCAAAGGCACTTTGAGAGGGTTTCCTGCTGTGCCCAGGGAGAGCAGAGAGAGCTGAGCAATGCAAGAGCATTGGCTGTAACTCAGTGAAGGGTGAGGGGAGCTGCTCTGTCGCTCCATCTGTCCCCAGCTGCCCTTCCTGAGATCGAGGGCAGTCACTGTGTTCCCCTGAAAATCAGCCTGGCACAGCTGAGAGCAGAGGGAGCCACAGCAGAGCAAAGTGGCTCAGCCTTTCTGAGAGTCTCAGCCCCACTGCTGGCCAAGGACACTCCCGGCCCCAGTGTCCCCTGGAAGGCAGCTGACAGCTGAGATGGCATCCCGAGGGCACAGCGAGGCTCCTGTCCATGGCACTGCTGGAGGAGAGCCGGCTCATTGCCAGCCTCCCAGCCCGGCCTGCCCAGAGCTCCCGGGGCAGAGGGAGCTGGGACACCCCATTGCTGTGCTCAGCCTGCACAGGAGGAGCCCCAGGGCTGGGCCTGAGCCTGCAGCTGGAAGTGCCATTCCCAGAGAGCCCCTCAGCAGCGGCAGGAGCAGCTGAGCAGGGCAAGGAGAGAGAGCCGGGCCCTGAGGAAAAGCCTTTCCCTGCCCAGCGCTGCCCAGCCCCTCCCGGGCAGCACCAGGGCAGGACAGTCGCCCTCAGGCCCCGGGCAGCAGGAACGGGCCCGTGGCCGCAGAGATGCCCTTCATCTCTGCTGCTGCTCTGCCGGCCCAGGAGGGCACCGAGGGCCCCGAGCCCCCGGGCTGAGGGCCCCGAGCCCCCGGGCTGAGGGCCCCGAGCCCCCGGGCTGAGGGCTGTGCTGGCTGCGAGGGGACACCGGAGCTGCGCTGCTCAGGGCGGTGTCTGCACTGCAGGGCAGCGCCGGCAGCTGCCACAGCTCCCCTCAGCAGGGCTGCCCTCAGCGCTGCCTCCCTCCCTCCCTGCCCACGGCTCTGCTGCTGGAGCTGGCCCAGCCGGGAGCTGCTCCTGCGGCCCGGGCTCCGTCCCTGCCGCTGCTGCCGGAGCCCAGCCCAGCCCCTGGGCCAGCCCTGCCCGGCAGCCGCTCGGGGCTGCGGCGATTAAAGAACAGCTCCCCCGGGCCTGGGCACCATGGAAAGGTGATGCTGGCTGCATCTGGAGGCTGGCGAGGTGCAGGCACTTGCTGAGGCTCCCAGGAATCCTCGGCGGGATGGTTTAAGAGCCTCAGGCCCTGCTCTGCCCTGCACAGCTGAGTTTCCATTCCCACCAAGCTGAGCCTGGGAGAAGTGGCAGCACAGACTGAGGAAAGCAGAGACTCAAGCAGGAATCCCATGCCCTGAATGTGCTCATGAAGAGTCCCCTCAGAAATGAGCTGGGCATGAGCTGGAGCTCGGAGCAGCCCTGGCCCCCACAGCAGCCTCTCCACAGCAGCAGGACCTGCCCTGCAGCAGTCACTCCTTGCAGCCACAGCTCCCCTCCAGCGCCCATGGGGAGCTCCCAGGCAGGCTGAGAGCTGCCCCTGGCAGGTGGCAGATGCCCTGGCCTGGCAAAGAGCCCTCAGGGCTGCAGGAGCTGCTCTGCAGGACAGCCCTGGGCACCCCTGGCTGCTGCCCATCTTCAGAGCCTGCAGCCGGCCCTGGCAGCAGGAGCCGTCCTGCCCTGTCCCTCTGACGGTGCCCAGGGCAGCCCCGCTCTGCAGCACATCCTCCCCCAAAGCAGGAACGGCAGCAGAGCCATCCTCACAGCCATGGCAGTCCTGTCATGGGCCAGCTCTAGAGGATCCCTGCAGCCAGAGGCTCACTGTGTCAGGAGTGGTGAAGATTTCTCCATGAATAAGCTCAGAATTGTCCTTCCAGCTGCTTTAAGCCTCTGTCTACTTCACTCCTCTCAGGCACCTGCAGGCAGTGCCCTCAGCCCTGCTGGGCTGGGAGAGGAGCTGCTCATAGGGAGAAATGTCTTTATGGTTGCCAGGAGCTGCCTCTGTGCCAGAAGCCCAGCCCAGCTCAGCAGCACAGACACAGCACAAGGACTGTAATGACCCTCTCGGGGCTCTGGTGTTGTTTACATCGGTCTCAGTCCCGGAGAATGTGTCCAAAATACTTCTCAACAACTCAAAGTTAAATTGAAACACTGAAGTTTCTTGAAGTTTTAATGGGTGCCACTGAGGGACAGGACTGAGAAAGTGTCCCCAGGTTCCAGTCAGAGCAGAACACTGCAGGCAGTGATGACAGGGGGGGACAAACAAGGGAAAGGTGTCCCTGATGCTGAGCAAAGCTGGATGTGTTTGAGGAATGCAAAGGGCCAAGGCCTGAGCCCCAGCCCCTGGCAAGGCAGATCCTGTCCCTCCCTCAGTGCTCAGGGCTCTTGCCGGGGCACTGGGATGTGGGGATGGGCAGTGCCCAGGGCAGCACCATGGGGCGGCCCCTGCCAGGCTGCTGAGCAGGGACAAGGAGGCACTGAGGCCCCAGGGCTGCAAGGGTCACTTGTCTCCTGCTGGCCTCAGGGCCAGGGACAGCAGCCGTGGCCCAAGTGCTGCACAAGTTGGCTCAGTCAGGGCCTTGCAGCTGCTGCCCATCCCTCTGCCCTCTGCAGCCCAGGCTGTGCCACGCTGTCCCTGCCCTGCGCCTCTGTCCCTGCAGGCTGTCCTCATCCCCCCGGCTGCCCCACCTGGCTGGCCCCTTCCTTTGCTGGCAGCTCTGCGTCCTGCCTGCCTCTGCCTTGGCACACAAAGCCTTGGGCTTGATACCAAAAGGCTTCATTCCATTTTTACCGTGTCTGTGAACTTTTAACAGAGGAACAAGGCATGCAGGGGCTGCTTTCCCAGCAGGGATGGATGGAAGAGAAGAAGACGACATGTGGCTCAAGGGTGCAGTGCTACAAAAAACAAGGACTGAATGTGGGAACTTGGGGTGGGTTTTAAGGAAATGGGTGAATTGTAATACGCATGTAGCGACTGGATGTGAGCAACGCACTTGTAGAGTCACGTGTCCACGTAAGGTTAGGAGTTATCCCCTGCTGGAGCTCAGGCCTGAATAAATGATGCTCTCTTTAACACCAAATCAGTGTTAAGGAGTCTTCTGCTGATATTTTGGAGATTTGGTGACAGCGGGGCCTCACAGAACCAAGGAGTCAACAGTGACACTGTGGGACCCCATGGAACCAATGGTCCATTGTCATAGTGCAGATCCAAGGATCCATGGTGGCACTGTGGAACCAAGGAGATCGTTGCTGACAGTATGAACACTAATGGAACCATGAGCCACTGTGACACAGAGTGGCCACATGGAGCCAATGGGGCCATTGTGACTCTGCAGATCCAAGGAGACTCTTGTGACTGAGGAACCTCATGGAACCAAGGGTCCATTGTGACACTGTGGGGCCTTGTGGAACCAAGGGGACCACAGTGACATTGCAGGGCTTCATGGAACAGTGGAGACCATTATGACACTTTGGGACCCACTGGAACCCTGGGGCCATTGTGACACTGCAGGGCCTCCTATAACCAAGGGGCCATTAGAGCACGGCAGGGCCTCATGGAATCAAGGGGACCATTGTGACCCTGTGGGGCATCATTGAACCAAGGGTCCATTGTGGCACAGTGGGGCCTCATGAAACCAAAGGGCCATTTTGACACTTTGAGGCCTCGTGAAACCAAAGGACCCTTGTGGCACTTCAGGGCCTTGTGGAACCAAGGCGACCATAGTGACACTGTGGGGCTCAATGGAACCAAGGGGCCCTTGTGACACTGTGGGGTCTCATGGAACCAATGGTCTACTGTGACACTGCAGGGCCTTATGGAATCACGGAGACTGTTGTGACACCACAGGCCCCATTGAACCAAGGGGCCATTGTGACACTTTGCAGCCCCATGGAACCAAGGAGTCCATTGTGACACTACAAGGCCTCAGGGAAGCAAGGAACCATTGTGACACTATGAGACCTTCTCAGGCCAAGGGGCTGTTGTGTCACTGTGTGGCACCATGGAACCAAGGAGAGCATTGTGACACTCCAGGGCCCCATGGAACTAAGGATTCATGTAACGGTGTGGGGACTCATGGAATCAAAGGTCCATGGTGATATTGCGGGGCCTCATGGGCCTGGGCAGCAATGGCAAATTGATTTCTCAGAGCTGCCCAGGAAAGGGGGAGATCGGTACCTGTTGGTGCTAACAGATTCCTTTTCAGGATGGCCAGAAGCTTTCCCTGCCTGAACTGCCAAAGCACGAGAAGTAACAAAAGTATTGTTACAGGAAATAGCACCACTTTTTGGAGCCCCTGCCACAATGTCCTCAGAGAGAGGCCACACTTTATTTCAAGAATTGTGCAGCAAATGAGCCACCACTGAGGCAGAGACTGGGAACGCCACACTCCATATCATCCTCAGTCGAGTGGCCAAGTAGAGAAAATGAACCATTTGATTAAGCAGCAAATTACAAGATTAAGACAAGAGACAAAATTACCTTGGCCTCGGGTTCTTCCATTGGCATTATTACGTATTCGAACCAATCCGAGAGTAAAAGGGAAACTGAGTCCTTTTGAAACATTGTACCGGAGGCCACACAGGGTCCAAGAAGGCATCACCCCCACCCAAGTAGGGGAGGAAACCCTACACAAATACATGATGGCCCTTAAGAAACAGCTCAAAGAAATTGAAAAACATGCAGCTAGGGCTCGAAAGAGAGAATTAGACGGAGCAGTACATGATATACAACCCGGAGATTATGTATATGTGAAGTCTTTTGCAGAAAAGACCCCAGAACCACAGTGGGAAGGACCATTCCAGGTGCTCCTGACCACCTTTACTGCAATCAGGATCAAAGACAAGGCTGCCTGGATTCATCCTACCCGAGTGAAGAAGGCTCCTGGAAGATTCTGGAAAGTCACGCCAAGTGACAATGAACTGAAATTAAAACTTTCTCAGGAAAGAGTTACAAACGCAACTGTTTGGGAAGGAAGGAACATCTGGGGATGTGAATTGTGTTTGTTCCAGACAGATTCCATGGGGCTCAGCAAGAACCCATGAAATTTACCCAAACTGGCCCAGAATGCTGTGACAAATGCTTAACTGGCTGTTCTGAGTTCAGACTTAAAATAGAGGGATGTGCAGTTAAAGATTTTAAACTTGACTTTAACATAACCCAAATTTGTACTCAAACTGAGGTTAAGGAAACCCACATGTTTTGGATCCAAACTGCCCCTTTTTGGCTCCAAAGTCCCCATTTGGGACCAAACTCATCCTTTTTGAGGTCAAAGTTGCCTTTTTAGGGGTCAGGCTCACAGGTTTTTTTAATGTAAAGTCCCCTTTTTCGGTTGAAACTGTCCCTTTTTGGTGCTCAAACCCCCAGTTTTGGGCCAAACTGTCCCTTTTGGGGGCCAAACTCCCATCTGGGCACCCAAATTTCTCCTTTTTCGGCCCTAAATTCTCCCTTTTTGGGACCAAACTCCCATTTTGGGGGCCAAACTTCTCATCTGGGCACTGAAATTCCCCTTTTTTGGACCCAAATTCCCCCTTTTCGGCCCCAAATTCTCTCTTTTTTGGGACCCAAATGCCCATTTTGGGACACCAAACTCCCCTTTTTCATCCCAAATCACCCTTTTTAGCCCCAAATTTCCCCCCTGGATCTCATTGGGTCCCCTGGGTTGAACTTTTAGGGGTCAGGCTCCCATTGTTTTAAATCCAAACTCCCCTTTTTAGGTCAAAACTGCCCCTTTTTGGTGCTCAAACCCCCAGCTTTGGGCTGAACTGTCCCTTTTTGGGTCCAAACTCCCATCTGGGCACCCAAACTCCCCTTTTTCTGCCCCAAATTCTCCCTTTTTGGGACCAAACTCCCATTTTGGGGGTGCAAACTGCCTCTTTTTGGCTCCAAAGTCCCCTTTTTGGGTCAAAATTCCCCCTTTTTTATGCTGAACTCCCATTTAGGGGTCAGGCTCCCAGGGTTTCTTTTATTCCAAACTCCCCTTTTTAGGTTGAAACTGCCCCTTTTTGGTGCTCAAACCCCCAGCTTTGGGCCAAACTGTCCCTTTTGGGGGCCAAACTCCCATGTTTGGGGCCAAACTTCTCATCTAGGTGCCCAAACTCCCCTTTTTCAGCCCCAAATTCTCCCTTTTTCGGCCCCAAATTCTCCCTTTTTGGACCCAAACTCCCATGTTTTGGATCCAAACTGCCTCTTTTTGGCTCCAAAGTCCCCCTTTTGGGACCAAACTCGTTCTTTTTGAGGCCAAAATCCCCTTTTTAGGGGTCAGAGTCCCCTTTTTTTATTCCAAACTCCCCTTTTTCAGTCGAAACTGCCCCTTTTTGGTGCTCAAACCCCAAGGTTTTGGCTGAATTGTCCCTTTTTGGGCCCAAACTCCTATCTGGGTGCCCCCAATCCCCTTTTTTTGCCCCAAATTCTCCCTTTTTGGTCCCAAACTCCCATGTTTTGGATCCAAACTGCCACTTTTTGGCTCCATAGTCCCCTTTTGGGACCAAACTCAGTCTTTTTGAGGCCAAATTCCCCTTTTTAGGGGTCAGAGTCCCCTTTTTTTTTCCAAACTCCCCTTTTTAGGTCAAAACTTCCCCTTATTGGTGCTCCAACCCCCAGTTTTGGGCTGAATTCTCCCTTTTTGGCTCCAAACTCCCATCTGGGCACCCAAATTCTCCCATTTTTGGGCCCAAACTCCCATGTGTTGGATCCAAACAGCCCCTTTTTGGCTCCAAAGTCCCCTTTTGGGACAAAATTCTCCCTTTTTTATGCTGAACTCCCATTTAGGGGTCAGGCTTGTTGCAGTGGGGATACTGTAACACGATGTATCAAACCAGGAGGCCCGTAGAACAGAAGTATATATATGGACAGACTCTTGGTCGATGTTTCAGAGATGTTTATTTCCCAGCCGCATGGCCGGGGCTCTGCCCAGGAACCCTCCCAGTCTGGACCGAGGGTCCCTGCCCGCGCAGGAAACACAAACCAACCAACGGGAACGAGGCTGCCCAGGGGCAGCGAAACCTCGTGCCTCCCTCAGGGCCCCTCTCCCAGGGCCACATGGCAGGGGGAGGGACCCCGACATTTCACCCGTTTATTTTTAACAAAAGAGATGTAAAACTTAACATTGAAAGCAACAAGGGCAGTTTCAAAACAAAACAAGCCACCCTCCTGAGTCTTTAAATGTCCAAACAGATTCTGTGGAACATCTTAGTGCTGACAGAAGGGAGACAGAACTCTCTGAGCATGCTTTGTGGGGAAACTGAGGCAGGAGAGGGTTTCATTTCTTCCCTCCCCCTTTTCATCCCCCACTCAGCATTGGAAAGGGAGTTTTGGGGAAACAATTGGCAAAGGTATGGTTTTGTGAGAGAAACCATGGGTGAAAAAGCGGATTGGGAATACACTGGGGGTAATAGGACATAGGGTAGAAGGGAAAGGTGAGATTAGGAAAGGGAGACTGTAGGGGGGCCCTACAATGGAGATATTGTCTGACATGACTGCGATTTTTAGCATATATACTGCCTTTTACAGAAACACCATCAGGCCCAGTGACTTCTGATGCTTGTAACCCTTTTCTACCTTGTATAATTTTGAATTCCCCCACCTCTCCATCTCCCAAGCTTGGGATGCATTTTTCAGGGTTATTCTTTTTAATAGCAGTTCTATGCACGAATATGTCTTGCTGGTTGTCACATCTTGTTATAAAACCATAATTTTGTTTAACATTATACCATTTTGCTATTCCTAAAACCTTAGCTACGATGATATTTTCCTTTTTCCGAGTGGCTGCTGTTTTCTGTCTCAGTGCATTCTTGCTTTCTCTTTCGCTTGCTCCCCTGTTGGAATTTCCAGGGCTGCTCGTGCCTGCGCGCTCTTCCCGGGGTCGCATTTGAGGCTGCGAGGGCCGGGCCGGGCCGCGCCGCTCAGTTCTCTGTGCATCGCCTCCTCTGGTCGCAGCTTTGCTGCTGATGCCAGGCGCTGCATCCACGTCTTGGCCGGGCCCCCAAGCGATGACTCCCCCATGCCCTGCTTCAAGCATGCGTTTCTGGTGGGCGCGGCTCCGCTCCGCTGCCACCGCCGCCCGCGCGCCGCCCCTCTCGGTTGGGCATTCACGGGGCTCACTCCGCCATGCACCGCCAGGTCCTGCCACTCCTGCTGCGCCTCGCTCCGCCACCGACACTGCAGCTCCCGCCGGTCTGCCCGCACGTGGGAACTGCCTTGCTGCTGCTCGCAGAGCACTCGATGCACGTGGGCGAGGCCGCATGGTGCCTGAGGCAGGCTTCCCTTCGCCAGGACACATTGCTCAACAGTCTCAGTAATTAAATAATATTAATGAAAATATTCTTCCATCGGCATAGATTTTGACTCAAAAATTAACTGTGTCCAAAGGGTGTTCCAAAAGTCTTTGGTAAGAATTAAATCCCAAGAAACATAGAAGAAGTTCTTAAACAACCATGCCAGGAAATGTTTCAGTTCTTTTTGAGTTTGAATTAAGCTAAAATTTACAAATCGTTGTTCAAGAATCATTTTAAGATAAATGTCCATATGCGGCTCTGAGAGCCAAGAGTCTTCCCACGGTTCCTCCATAGTTTAGATATGGAATAGCAAAACAAAAACACGAAGAGGAATCCAAAGTTTCTTTATTCACACATCAGTCGCTTAGGGATCGGGGATGGTTCTGCTCTCAATTCGCCACCATTTGTTACAGTGAGGATACTGTAACAGGCATATCAAACAAGGAGTCCCATGGAAAAGAAATATATATGGACCGATTCATGATAGATGTTGAAGAGAAGTTTATTTCTCCAGCCACATGGCCGGGGCCCTGCCGAGGAACTGTTCAATCACGGGACCCGAGGGTCCTTGCCCGTGCAGGGGAACACAAACCAACCAATGGGGAACGAGGCTGACCAGGGGCTCGGGAAACCCCGTCTCTGTCCCAGGGCCCCTCTCCCAGGGCTACATGGCAGGGGGAGGAGACCCCAACAGTCCTCGGTTATTTTATTTTATTAACAGCTCTTAAATCCTGTACTATTCGGTGTGATCCATCAGGCTTTTTGACAGGTAAAATGGGAGTATTGAATTCAGATTGGCACTCTGTTAAAAGTCCTATCTGCAAAAAGTTTTCAATTATAGGGCTAATTCCTTCCCTGTCTTCCTTCTTCAAAGGATATTGTTTAACTCTAACTGGTTGTTTTCCTTCCTTAAGCTTAACTTGTACAGGGAGTGCATTCTTTGCTCTCCCTGCTATGTTAGAAGCCCATACCCCAGGGAATACTTGATCTATTATTTTCTTGCTAGTCTCTTCTTCATTTTCAACTTTGGTTTAATTTCCTTTCAACATCAGACTTAACAATTCTATGGATTGTTGATCGTTAACCTCCAAAGTAGCTTCTCCATTTTTAAATACTATTTTTGCCTCTAGTTGCTCCAGTAAATCTCTTCCCAAAAGTGCTGAGGGGGCATTAGGCATGTATAAAAACGTATGAATTCCCCGTTGTCTCCCAAGTTTCTATTTCAATGGTTTGCAGAAGTATGCTCTTTCAGATTGACCAGTTGCTCCCCTCACTACAACAGAATCATTTGTTCTTGGCATTAAAGCTTTATTTAGCACTGAGGATGTTGCCCCTGTGTCTATTAAAAATTCCATTTCGTTTTCTTGGTTCCCTAGTTTAATTATAACCAGAGGGTCCCCTAGGGTGGGAACCTCCGGTGCCCTTCAGTCTTCTTTAGCACCAGCAGCCACTCCCTCCCTCTTTTGGTCTTCTCTTCTTTGATGGTCGCCTTTTCTTCGTTCTGGGCATTGGTTCTTCCAATGTCCGATTTCCCTGCAAAAAGCGCACTGATTTCTCCCTAACTGGGGTGGTCCTTGCCCATGTTCCCCTCCTTCTTTTTCTTTTACTATTGCTATTAATTTCCTCATCCCTTGCTTACATCCTTCTTCTCTATTGCTAAAAACGCTCCATGCTCCTTCTAGCAAAGTCTCTCAATCCCGTGCTGTCGGCCCCGTATTTTCTGAAGTTTGTCTTGAACATCCCCTGTAGATTGTCCTAAAAAGAAGCTCACCAGGTGTTGCGTCCCTTCCTCAGATTCGGGGTCTAATGCCGTATGACGACGCATTGCATCTCGCAAGTGTCCTAAAAACTCAGAGGGTGTTTCAGAGGGACCTTGCTTAATTGCAGATAGGGCTGAGCAGTTCATGGTTTTAGAAACTGCCCTCTCAAGTGCCTTTGCTATGAAATCTTGGTAACCCTCTAATCTTTCCATGTCACTGTCATCATTAGGATCCCACTGCGCATCTTGGAGAGGAAAAACATCCTTAACTCTCATTTGGGTTATTTTGCAAGCGTCCTCTGCTAAACTCCCTGCTGCTTTCAAAACTAGTCATTTTTCTGTCTCTGTAGAAGCATCTAACAACAGGTGAAGATCAAACCAGTCAGGTCTATGTTGTTTAACCATGAATCTAAATTTCTTTGCAACACCTATTGAGTTGCTCCGATAACATTTAGCAATCTTTTCCCAAGCCTCCAGATCTACTGTAGAAAAAGGGATTTTAACTAACATTGTTTCTCCCTCAGAACTTGCTGCCTCTCTCAAAGGTGCTTGTAGGATTTCTTTAGCTTGTTTCTGGGTCTGGGACGCTACAGGGCCCTCTGGGGAAAGCAGCTCTTCCCCCTCACTGCCACTGCTGGGCAATAGTAGAGCTTTAGGGGTCTTTTTCCAAGAGGGTACAGGTGAAGTGGAAAATGAAGCGGAAGCTGAAGTTGGGACTGGAGTTGATTCAGCTGTACTTAGAGCTGGAGCTGGAGTTGAGATGGTAATAGCTTTAATTGGAGTGGTGGATAGAACATAAACTGGAGTAGGGATTGAGATCAAAGTGGGGGCTGAGATAGGAGCTGGGATAGGAGTTGGTCCCCTGGGAAATGAGGAGGAGGTGACGTAGGAGTCAATTCCTCTCTTTTAGGAGGTGATTTAAACCAATCCCCCAGCTGTTGCTCCAGTGAGTCAGCTGGATACACTTTATCAGGGTGTGTGCAGCCTTGGTTCCTTGAACAGGTGCTGCAACATCCTTTAGGCTTTCCCTTATTAATTTTGTTATCCTTTTCTAGGGCCAATACTGAGGGATAGGAAGGGGGCTTAATTCCACAGTCCCTCTGCCACTCGGGGTGGTTTCGGAGGGAGAAAAATAAATCAGCAGAGGTTACTTCTTCCCATCTCTGCTCTCGTCTCAAAAAAAGCATAAGCTGTAATAGGGTCTCATAATCTACAGTTCCAGCTGGTGGCATCTAACACCTTCTTTGAGCTTATGAAGTGGCCACCATTGTGTGTAAAACTTGAGAAGAGTCTTTTTGTTTTCTGTACCACCACAACCCAACAATTCTTTCCAGTGTGTCAGAATACACCTTAGAGGACTCGTTTGAGGGATCTCTTTACTCTGGCTGGTTCCCATTACTTTCTCTTACAGCTCTTTCTGCACAGTCCACAGCTCAGGTTAAAATCAGCTCAAAGGGCTGTCAATACTGACTATACTTTCTGCACTGGGTTACAAAGCAATAATAATGTCTGGTACAAAACTCACACTGCAATAATGTCCACACACAATGCTGGCTTCTAAATACACTAAAAATTACAAAAATTTCTACAAACACAAGCTATTCCACTCACTTTTTCAAATTCCTGTATTTTGCTACCACCAGTTGCTCCCAATCCAAAGCCACCAAGTTACCTCCCGGGGTTTGATATAACTTTTAAATAAAATTTTTCATTTGTGAATTCTTAGGGGTCTAACTCAAACCGATGAGGCAAATGAATTTTTATTTACCTCGTCACCTTAAAATAGATTTAAACTTCCTTTCTGCTTTGGCTGCAATTATAACTTTTGACACAGGCTGGTGGTATTACCTGTACAATACACCTCAGACAGCAACGCTGTCTCTATCGCTTCTTAGGGTCTGAGCCCTTTTAGCGTGAACACCGGGAGTTACAGCCAATACCATCCCCTTGTAACCAGATATACACCCCACAATTATAATTAAAAAAAATACATAGAAAAATTCACAGAACACAGCGTCCACTTTCAAACATTCACCATACACACTTGTCTTTCTCCTGTTGCCTCGTTATGGGTCCAAACTCTTCTCTTGCTCCGTGCTAAGAAGAGCTCCACAAAACCTCACACATCAATTCACACAGTTAAAACACACTCACAACAACATAAACACCTGTGCCCTCTATGGCACAACTGCCCTAGCCCCTGCTGACAGCCTGTGCCCTCTACGGCACAACAACTCCTGGTTCTCGTTGACAGCCCGTGCCCTCTACGGCACCCACAACAGCATAAACACCCGTGCCCTCTATGGCACAACAAACAAGCATTTGCCTTTAAAACTGCTAGCCCCGAATTGCTGGCAAACCAAAACCAAGCCCTCCACGGCACAACAAACGGCAAAATCCCCTCTGCCGACAGGCACTGCCTGAGCCTCCCTGGCCCGGCACCGCAGCTCCACAAGTGGCCTTTAGCCGGCCACTGGACACCAGTGCAGCTTGCAGGCACACTACACAGGCACCAGCTGTGCGGGGGACGTCTCCCTCCGACTGACCAAGGGCCTTTCATGACCACGCGTACGCCTTACAGGTCACTGTTCCACTGCTCCAGTATTTCCTTTAAACACACCGTATTGTCCGGAGTTTGAGTAGTCAGGAGTCCTTGTCTGTTGCTGGATGGACAATCCGGGCAGCGGAGCCCTCTCTCCAGGAATATCCCAGGGGCGCCCTGAGGGGCCCACCAGCCCGGGCTGGTCTCACAGCCAAACAGAACTTTCTCCTGGCTGGCTCGCCAGAATGATTCCTTGAATCCCAATATCCACAGACAAAAGACCCTCTAACTAATTAAAGTTAGAAAGTGGTGTGTTTATTCAGGCACTGGCGGGTGGCATGGGAGCAGCCTCCTAAAGACATGCCAGCCAAGTACAAGGTTCTTTGTTCTCTCTTTATTACTCAAAGTTTTACATCTTCTACATATGGATGACCCCAGCACCTCCCATCCTCCGCTTCGTATTAAAATGAGATCATTGGTCTTTCACACATGCGCAGTTTCTCTCTTGAATTGGGTCGGTGGTCTCGAATTGGGTCAGTGGTCCTGAAAGATGAAGTCAGGAATGTCTTCCTCACAGTGACCTTTCTACCTTCTCGCTGTTGGCAGGCCTTCATGACCTCTTGGCACAGCCCAAGATCTCCTACTTTTGATTAATTATTATGAAACCCAGGTGCTGTTCTTAGTTCTATTGGTTTCAGTCAGTTTCAATTTGTTTTGATGACAGTTTATTTATTCTGTTTCCTCCTACAAACAAAACTTAAACAAAATATCATGGCAAATAATACATCCCTTAGCTCTAGCTTGGGCATCTACTAACCATTAACTTACCTTTGGTTTCTCTACTCTATAACTTCAATATAAAAATTTCTTCTAACTCTCAGTTAGAATTTTAACCTTTTGGAACCTTGTGTCTTGGTTTTGAAAGACAGGTGTCTGCTAAGGAAGGCAGAAGCCTTCCTCGAAGTGGCAGACGTAACTCCTTTTCCTCTGAGTTATTATAATTTTGAAATCAAGGGCCTTTAGGCAAAGATGTGGGAAATAGGAATAACAATAGGAATAACAGTTCTTTACTACATATATATACATACATATATATATATATATAACCAGTCAAACAAACAACACTAACTATGGCAGTAACAGCAAACAATCACAAACCCAGTCCCAGCCTTCTCGGCTATCGGGCCCTTTCCCCTCGGGTGCAGTTCCGCTCGCAGCCGGCAGGGGCGCTGGCAGCTCCCGGTGAGCAGGGCAGGTGCGATGGTTCCCCCGCGGCTGCAGGGGGCGCTCCGGAGCGAGCTCGGGGAACACGCGGCACTGGTGCCCTGGGATCCCGGGAAGGGATGGAACAAAGGCTTCACAAACCCCAGACAGCTGGCCCCAGTGTCTGGCTGGAGCTTCGGGAACCGCAGGCTGGAGCGGCAGGGACGAGAACAGATCCCAGAGGACAGACAATATGTATCCAAACGCGGAACCCCCCGGAGGTCGGGCAGGCAGGCAAGCACAGCTACAGCGTAGCGAAAGCTTGAAGCAGCAGCGGGGCAGGGCGGCCACAGCCCAGCCTCCAGCAGGGCAGGGAAAACAGCTTTGGGATCCTGGCGTTGTTTCCAGCAGAAAAGACAAACGGCCGAAGGAAAAAAAGAACCAGCAGCTCCTTTCTCTGTAGCTTCTCTCTCCGAACCCCGAGAGTGAACTGACCCCACACCCAGGTATCGGGGGAAATATTGAGCAAGATTGTAGGAAAGGGAATATTGTGGAAGATTGGCTACGTGAGAAAGGGCACATCAAACCGCTGAAGTTTGATCGCACGCATCTTGTGTAACAAATGAAGTTGCAAAAAGCTACAAGTTCTCCTGCTCAACAACAGGGCTTCCATTGAGTTCTTATTGCTAAGCTAAGTATTTTATTGCAGAGTTAGCAAGGTTGAGTTTTTGGCAGTAAAACAATAAAATACTGTGGGTTAGAAAAGACAAAGAAGAAAGAGAATTGCTGACCACAAAAGAGGAGTTAGGAGGGGTTAAGAAGTCAGCTAAAACTACGTGAACCACTTAGAATGCGCCTTTAAGAATATTCATAAGCCTATTATTGATAGTATATAAGAAACTTTAGTATAATTAATAAACGGAATCCTGCTGATCCACTCATATTGAGCGTCCGGGCTTTCCCTCCGTCGCGACACCCAGGTGAAACAAAGGAGAAGCCAGGCCCACCCCACCCCCAATGGGCAGCACCTTTTGTCTTTCTTAAGTACAGTCATTTGTCCCCTAGCAACATGCATATGGGAAAAAATTCCTCAAACAGGAAAAAAAAAAACTAGGACTAAACTAAAACCCCAACACCTTGACTTAGTGACCACATGGGGAATCATGGAATCAAGGAGCCCCTTGTGACACAGCGAGGCCACATGGAACCAATGGTCCCTTGTTACACTGTGGATTCAAGAAGACCATGGTGACGCCACGGAACATCATGGAACCGTACGTCCATTGTGACACAGCGGGGCCTCATGGAAACAAGGGGACCATTGTGGCAAAGCAAGGCCTAATGGAAGCATGGAGGGAATTGGGACATTGTGGGGAATCATGGAAGCATGGAGAGCATTGTGACACTAAGGAAACTCATGGAACCAAGATGACCACTGGCACATAATGGAACCTCATGGAACCAAGGGACCGTGATGACTTTGTAGGGCCTCATGGAGCACAGGATCCATTGTGACACAGCAGGACCTCGTGGAACCAAGGAGCCTTTGTGATACTCCAGATCCGCATGGAACCCAGGGTGCACTGAGACACAGCGGGGCCTTGTTGGAACCAAAGACACCTCTGCAAAAAGCAGGGGAGCTCCTAGAACCAAGGAGTCCACTCTTAAAATATAAAACCTATGGAACCAAGGGGCCATTGTGACACAGGTGATCCACATGAAGCCAAGGAGCCATTGTGACACTCTGGGCCTCAAAGGAAAAAAGGACATTGTAATTGTAATGAAGCTCATGGAAAGTATTGGACATTGTGACACTGCAGAACCGCATGGAGCCAGGGAGACCACACGGAGGAACCTTATGGAACCAAGGGGCCATTTTCACACTGCAGAACCAAGGAGATCATTGTTGATGGTGCAAACCTCATGGAACCAAGGGGCCATTGTTATACAGCGAGGCCTCATGGAACCAAGGGGTGCATTGTGACACTGCGGGGCCCTGTGGAACCAAATATTCATTGTGACACAGTGGGGCTGCTTGTAACCAATTGCAATACTGTGGATCCAAGAGACCACGGTGACACTACGGCACTTCATGGAACCAAGGGGCTGTTGTGACACGCCAAGGCCTCGTGGAACCAAGGAGAGCATTGTGGCAGAGCAGAACCAAGGAGGCCATTTGGACAGTATGGACCCTAAGGGAACCAAGGCTCCATTGTTCTACAGCAGGGCCTCCTGAAAGCAAGGAGCCATTGTGAAACTGTGGGGCATCATGGAGTCAAGGGCACCACTGCTACTGAAATCTGCTGGAGAGAAACCTTCTCACACAGTTTGGAGGATTTGAAAGCAGCTATTCTTTATTACAGCATGGTGGTCACTCAGGTGATCCTTCATGCATTTGGGTGCACTGAGCATGGAGTGAACAGAGTTTATATCAGACACACTGATTCCATATTCATTAGCTATCCCCACTTCCTTTGACTTTATTTGACATCGTTGTACACCTTATCACAAGTCCTATCTATTTCTCCAAGGCTGTGCTGTTCTGTCCTACTGTCCTTGAGAAGAGTTAATGTTGTTCTGTCCTACTGTCCTTGTCACAGTGCTCACCCCACATGAGGGGTGTCTGCAACCCCCCCCAGCCAATGGGCTTGGGGTGGGCGAGTGTTAAGGGAACAGGGACGGGACAGCTGGGCTGGACTGACCCAAGGGATGTTCCATTCCGTGTCACACCATGATCAGCAAGAAACTGAGACAAGCAGGAGGTGGAGGGCATTAATTTCTTTTTTAAGACATTTTTCTTTCAAACAGCACCTACACATACAGAACCCTCTCCTGCCACAAGGTGGTTGAACATTTTCCGCTGATAGGAGATTTCCTGTGCATTTGCTTTGCTTCTGTTTGTGGCTTTTGCTTTTTGTGGTTGGTTTGTTTGTGGGGTTTTTGTGTTGTTGTGGGTGGGTTTTGCTTTGGTATTTTTGGTTGGATTTTGGTTTTTCCCTATTGAACTGCCTTTCCTCTGATTCATAGCTATATTCTCACTTTTCTTTTGGCTTGGTTGGCACCTGATGGCAAGACAAATTTATCCAACTCAGTCCTCTTGCCCAATTCTGTTTTGCAGTCGCCATTAACTAGATGAGTTTGGACACAGACTCCCTGCAACTTGGCAGCATCCACAAAGGCTTTGAAAGTGCATTTCATCCCATTGTAGAGATATTAGAAATGTTCCCCAGTGGTGGTCAAGGGCTGGCCACTGAGGGATGGCACCAGGGAGTGGCTGCCAAGAGGACTCTGTACCATGGATGACATTTGACCCTCATTGTTCAGCCCAATTCCCACCCACCCCATGTTCCACTTCTTCAGCCCAGCTCCCACCAACCTGGCTCTGAGGAGACCCCAGCAGACCCTGGCACAGGCCTGGCTGGAGTCTGGGCACACACTATGCCCTTCTTTTCCCTCCCACAGGGCTTCTGCAATCCCTGCCTTGTCCTGCCAGTGCCTGGAATGGCTGCAGGAGCATTTGCCACATGCCCTTCCCTGCTGAGCCTGATCAGTCTGGGACTCTCCCAACACCTGGATGAGAAGGCCAGTTCTTTCCCATAGGAAGGAAAGCACAGAGCCCTGGTGTTTCAGGGGCAGATGAGAGGCAACAAGCAGAGGCCAAGGCCAGCCAGAGCTGTCTGTCCTGGCAGCTTTTGTCTGGGAGAAACCCTTGCATATAGGCAATTTTGGAGGAGAAGTACCAGTTTTGGCCATGGGTGCCTGGACAGGACGGTTCTTTTCCATAGGAAGGAAAGCCCAGAGCCCCAGTGTGTGAAGGCAGGTGAGAGCCAGCTCTCAGGAAGCCAAGGGAAGCCAGACTTGTTGGTAATGGCAGCTTTTGTGTGGGAGCAATCCCTGGATACAGGCAATTTTGGAGGCAAAATCCCATTTTGGCCATGAATGCCTGGATGAAACGGACAGGTCTTTTCCCTTGGAAGGAAAGCCCAGAGCCCCAGTGTTTCAGGGGCACATGAAAGAGACCCTTGCCATGCCAAGGTCAGTTGGACCAGTCAGGCCAAGCCGACCACACCTGTTACCTGTTCCCTCGGATCCACGGGGCCCCGCAGTGTCACAATGTTGGTGTCATATTGGGTCCTTGGTTCCATGAGGCCCCGCTGTGTCACACTGGCCCCTTGTTTCCATGGGACCCCACAGTGTCCCAATGGTCCCCCTTGCTTCCATGAGGCCTTGCAGTGTCACAGGGGTCTGCTTGGTACCGCAGTATCACAATGGACTCTTGGTTCCATGGGGATTCACAATGTTAGAAGGGTCTCCTTGGTTCCACAACATTCTGCAAAACCCCTGATTCAACGAGGCCTTGATTTGTCATAATGGTCTTCGGAATTCCATGAAGACCCACAATATCACAATGGACCTTTGATTCCATGAGTCCCCACACCGTTACATGAATCCTTAGTTCCATGGGGCCCTGGAGTGTCACAATGCTCTCCTTGGTTCCATGGTGCCACACAGTGACACAACGGCTCCTTGGCCCGAGGAGGTCTCATAGTGTCACAATGGTTCCCTGCTTCCGTGAGACCTTGTAGTGTCACAATGGACTCCTTGGTTCCATGGGGCTGCAAAGTGTCACACTGGCCCCTTGTTTCCATGGGGCCCCACAGTGTCACAATGGTTCCGCCTTGTTTCCATGAGGCCTTGCAGTGTCACAGGGGTCTCTTTGGTACTGCAATATCACAATGGACTCTTGGTTCCATGGGGATTCACAATGTCAGAAAGGGTCTCCTTGGTTCCACAATGTCCTGCAGAGCCCCTTGATTCAAGGAGGCCTTGAAGTGTCATGATGGTCTTCAGAACTCCATGAGGCCCTGCAATATCACAATGGACCTTTGATTCCATGAGTCCCCACACCGTTACATGAATCCTTAGTTCCATGGGGCCCTGTAGTGTCACAATGCTCTCCTTGGTTCCATGGTGCCACACAGTGACACAACGGCCCCTTGGCCTGAGAAGGTCCCATAGTGTCACAATGGTTCCTTGCTTCCATGAGGCCTTGTAGTGTCACAATGGACTCCTTGGTTCCATGGGGCTGCAAAGTGTCACAATGGCCCCTTGGTTCAATGGGGCCTCTGGTGTCACAACAGTCTCCGTGATTCCATAAGGCCCTGTAGTGTCACAGTAGACCATTGGTTCCATGAGACCCCACAGTGTCACAAGGGCCCCGTGGTTCCATTGAGCCCCACAGTGTCACTATGGTCGCCTTGGTTCCACAAGGCCCTGAAGTGCCACAAGGGTCCTTTGGTTTCACAAGGCCTCAAAGTGTCAAAATGGCCCTTTGGTTTCATGAGGCCCCACTGTGCCACAATGGACCCTTGGTTCTGCAGTGTGAGAATGCCCCCTTGGGCCCTTGGAGCCTCACAGTGCCACTGTTGTGCCCTTGGTTCCACAAGGCCCTGCAGGGCCACAATGGTCTTTAGGTTCCACGAGGCCTCCAAGTGTCACAATGGTCTGCATGGTTCCATGGAGCCCCACTGGCTCACAGTGGTGAAAGGAATGAGATCAATTTTTCTTTACAAACAAACTGTGGGTCTGCTGAGAGGTAAAGCTAGATACTGAGAGATGAAAGAAGCAATGGCAAGAACCATAAATTTCATAGGAAAAAGAAAAAAGGGAGGGGTATACATTAGATGGGGTCTGTGTTAAGTGATTTGGGAAGTCTGTAGCTCTCAAGTGCCTCAGCCAATGGGGAAAGAGAGAGGGAAATGCGGCCAGGAAATTAGGTGAGAAAGGAGGCTGCATCCTCTAACAACTTGACAGACCCCAGGGAAATGCCCCATGGCCTCTCCCTTTATTCAAATACAGTAATGGGACTCCTCTGTCTCCTTTGTCGACATAAACCTCTGGTGTTTCTGGATTAATTTTCCTGACAATGACTTCCTTGGTTCCATGATGCCCTTTAGTGTAACAATGGTCTCCTTGGTTCCACAATGTCAGAATGGACCCTTGGTCCCATGGAGCTCCACAGGGTCACAATGGTCCCCTTGATTCCATGAGGCCCTGCCGTGCTATAATGGCCCCTTGGTTATAGGAGGCTCTGCAGTGTCACAATGGCCCCAGGGTTCCAGTGGGTCCCAAAGTGTCATAATGGTCTCCATTGTTCAATGAAGCCCTGCAATGTCTCTGTGGTCCCCTTGGTTCCACAGGGCCCCACAGTGTCACAATGGACCCTTGGTTCCATGAGGTTCCTCAGTCACAAGGGTCTCCTTGGATCTGCAGAGTCACAATGGCCCTTTGGCTCCATGTGGCCACTCTGTGTCACAGTGGCTCGTGGTTCCATGAGCGTTCATACTGTCAGCAACGATCTCCTTGGTTCCACAGTGCCACCATGAATCCTTGGGTCTGCATTGTCACAATGAACCCTTCCTTCCATGTGGCCCTGTTGTGTCACAATTTTCTCCTAGGTTCCACAAGGCCCTGCAGTGTCACAATGGACCCTCGGCTCCATGTGGCCCACTTGTGTCACAATGGCCCCTACTTGCATGAGGCAACAAAGTGTCAAAATGGCCCCTTGGTTTCATGAGGTTCCATGTTGCCACAGTTCACCCCGTGGTTCTGTGAGTCCCTGCTCTCACTGAATCTCCGAAATATCAGCATAAGACTCCTTAACACTAATTTGGTGTTAAAGAGAGCATCATTTATTCAGGCCTGAGCTCCAGCAGGGGATAACTCCTAACCTTACATGGACACAAGTGTGTTGCTCACATCCAGTCGCTACATGCGTATTACAATTCACCCATTTCCTTAAAACCCACCCCAAGTTCCCACATTCAGTCCTTGTTTTTTCTAGCACTGCACCCTTGAGCCAGATGTCTTCTTCTTCTCTTCCATCCGTCCCTGCTGGGAAAGCAGCCCCTGAATGCCTTGTTCCTCTGCTAAAAGTTCACAGACACGTAAAAATTGAATGAACCCTTTTGGTATCGAGCCCAAGGCTTTGTGTGCCAAGGCAGAGGCAGGCAGGACGCAGAGCTGCCAGCAAAGGAAGGGGCCAGCCAGGTGGGGCAGCCGGGGGGATGAGGACAGCCTGCAGGGACAGAGGCGCAGGGCAGGGACAGCGTGGCACAGCCTGGGCTGGAGAAGGCAGAGGGATGGGCAGCAGCTGCAAGGCCCTGACAGAGCCAACTTGTGCAGCACTTGGGCCACGGCTGCTGTCCCTGGCCCTGAGGCCAGCAGGAGACAAGTGACCCTTGCAGCCCTGGGGCCTCAGTGCCTCCTTGTCCCTGCTCAGCAGCCTGGCAGGGGCCGCCCCATGGTGCTGCCCTTGGCACTGCCCATCCCCACATCCCAGTGCCCCGGCAAGAGCCCTGAGCACTGAGGGAGGGACAGGATCTGCCTTGCCAGGGGCTGGGGCTCAGGCCTTGGCCCTTTGCATTCCTCAAACACATCCAGCTTTGCTCAGCAGCAGAGACACCTTTCCCTTGCTTGTCCCCCCCTGTCATCACTGCCTGCAGTGTTCTGCTCTGACTGGAACCTGGGGACACTTTCTCAGTCCTGTCCCTCAGTGGGAGTGGAGGAAGCTCAGATTTGCATGAGGCTGCTCTGAGTGCCAGGGGTTGGATGAGGGAAATGGTGGGGTGGGCGTAGGGACAAAGTGTGATTGATTGTCAGCCATAAAGGGCCTTGATGTTCAGATCTATTCAGCCTGCATTAGGAGGAGCCCGGAGCAATATCAGCTGGAGATCCCCAAAATCAATGTATAACAGGAAGAAGGTAAACAGGGCACGGAAGAGAAATAATTTCTCCTTGTATTGTTACCAGAGTATATTCACTTGGAATAGACTTCTGAAATCTGTCTAATTAACCACAAAAGAATTGAAGGCAGAAATGATTCCCAGGGGCTTGTCCTGTTAGGGTGTTCTGAATTGTTAATGTATAAACAAGTAAAGAATACACTGGAGAAAAGTGACTATTTCATTACCTTTTCAATATAATATGTTCACTTTGAAAACACTTCGGGAATCGCTCTAATTTACCACAAAAGAATTGAAGACCTCAATGATACCTGGGGGCTTGTCCAGTTAGGGTGTTTTGAATGTTAATGGTCCTTTGGCACTGAATTCTTGAACTGAAGAGCTGAAGGCTGAAGAAGCCTCTGCAGAAGGAAAATTGAGCAGCAACCTCCAAGTTGCTGAGGATGTCAGCAGCCCCCACTGAGGCCATGGCTGCCAAGAGAGCGTGGGGGCAATGAGCAGACAAGGAGAGCGTCCCTGGGGCTGGGGAAGCAGAACTCAGAGGCAGCCCCGGCTCCAGGTGGGAAATGGGCTCTGGGATGTGGCTGTGAAAGCCCTGCCTGGGCTTGGCCAAGCAGCACAGCCAAGCCCTGACCCCATCCCCTGGCCATGGGCATCGGTGGCCTCACAGGATGCTGGTGGCTGTCCCGCAGCAGTGGGATGTGGGGTGTGGGATGGGGAGGGCAGGAGAGCAGCAGGAGCCCTCCAAAGCTCTGGGGGCTGCGGGAGGAGGCCACAAGCCCTGGGGCTGGCAGGAACTGGTGTCTGCTCATGGGCCTCAGTGCGAGGGACAGCAGCCACAGCCAGGGGACACAAATCTCACTGCTGTGCTGATGAGGCTGACAGCTGGACTGGGGGCCTCACAGAATTAGACATAAAGACAGTCAGAATTTCCCCATGACAATATGACAGTGAAGATTTGGAGCTTCAGTGAAAGCCACAGAGAAGGCCAAGAAGATAATCAGTGAGAGAAGATGTTCTGGACACAAGGAGAGGATGTTCTTGTAATGGGACATGGAGAGTGTACAAGGAAGAGCTTGTGGATAATATGTAGCAGCTCTACCTTTGCTTGTAGAGCTGATTGTTTTGCTGCCTGAATGGTCATTGCTTGTTAGACAGCCTTGGCATTGTTTGCTCAGCAGGCCAATCTCAACAGGCCACAGCCATTGTGAAGAGGTATAAGAACAGCAGGAGAGAAAATAAAAACTTCTATGACTTTGGATTACAACAAGTGTGTGCTGTTCTGTCCACATCGACAAAAGCCACAGCAGACTTTGGCCTATTCAAGAGACTTATTTGGAGAGTTCCTTGGGAAGCAGCCCTTAAAAACAAAGGGCTCCAGGAAAGATGGAAGTGCTTCTAAACAGAAATCTTGAAGGCGCAGGAACAGACTGTCCCTGTGTGCCAAAAGATGAGCCAAGGAGGAAAACAAACAGCCTGGATGGGCAAGGAGCTTTTGAAGGCACTCAGGGAAAAAAGAGGGTGCGTCACCTTTGGAAGGAGGGTCAGGTATCTCAGGAATGTTTAAGGGAGTTTTTAGGTCATGTAGAAAAAACTTAGAGATGCAAAAGCCCAGTTAGAACTCAATCTGGCCACTTCTGTGAAGGACAATAAAAAATACTTTTATAAACACATTAATGGCAAAAGGAAGGGCGAGGAGAACCTCCATTCTCTGTTAGATGGGGGAGGGAATTTAGGAACTAAAGATGAGGAAAAGGCTGAGCTACTTAACCCCTTCTTTGCCTCAGTTTCTAACATTAAGACAGGTCGTCCTCAGGACAAGTGGCCTCCTGGGCTGGTAGATGGGGACCGGGAGCAGAACAGCCCCTGTAATCCAGGAGGAAGCAGCTGGTGACTGCTGAGCCCCTCAGATGCTCACAGGTGTCTCTGGGAGCAGATGGGATCCATCCTAGGGGGATGAGGGAGCTGCTGGATGAGCTCCCCAAGCGTGGATTTCAGTGTCTTCATTGATGATCTGGATGAGGGCATTGAGTCCAGCACCAGCAAATCTGCAGATGACACCAAGCTGTGTGCGAGTGTGGATCTGCTGGAGGGTAGGAGGGCTCTGCACAGGGACCTGCACAGGCTGGATGCAGGGCCCAAATCCAACCACGGGAGGTTCAACAAGACCAAGGGCCAGGTCCTGCACTTTGGCCACAACAACCCCTGCAGCGCTACAGGCTGGGGACAGAGTGGCTGGACAGGGGCCAGGCAGAAAGGGACCTGGGGACACTGATGGACAGCAGGCTGGACATGAGACAGCAGTGTGCCCACGTGGCCAAGAATGCCAATGGCTCCTGTCCTGGATCAGGAGTGGAGCGGCCAGCAGGACCAGGGCCGGGATTCTTCCCCTGTACTGGGCACTGCTGAGGCCGCACCTCGAGTGCTGTGTCCAGTTCTGGGCTCCCAATTTCGGAAGGACATTGAGGGGCTGGAGCGTGTCCAGAGAAGGGCAACAAGGCTGGTGAGGGGTTTGGAACACAAGTGCTGTGAGGAGCAGCTGAGGGAGCTGGGCTTGTTTATCCTGGAGAAGAGGAGGCTCAGGGGAGACAAGGAGGTGTCAGGGCACGGCTTGGGCTTGATGATGTCCAAGGTCTTTTCCAGCCTGGTTGATTCTGTGATTCTCTGAAACCACCCTGGGAGCAGCTGCAGGATGAGCCCTGGGCCTCCTCTTCAGAAGGTCCAGCAGCCCCTGTCCCTCAGCTTCTCCACACGCGCCCCAAAGCCCATCCTGTCAGTCCTGCAGAGCCTCTCCAGCTCCTCCTCACTGCCCCACAACAGGGAGCCCCACACCCAGACACAGCAGCCCAGATGTGCCCCCCTGGCCTCTGGTGCCTCTGGCAAGGGAACAGCTCGAGGCACTGCAGGGCCCTGCAGACAATTCCTGCAGCACTTGCAGGATGATCCTGCTCCCCAAGGGACGTTCCTGTGGTGCCAAGGCAGGAACTGAAATGGGGAGTGGGGCCAGAGAGGAAAGGGCAACCAGGGCTGGGCTGTTTGCAGGGTAGGGGACAGGGATGGGCAAGAGCAAGAAATGTGGAGCAGGAAAGAGGAAAGAAAGCAAAGGTGAAGCAGAGGAAATGCTCAGGGCTGTTTGGGGGTGGCTGCCAGGCAGCCCTGGCTCTGAGCAGCAACGTCTGCAGTGGGACAGGAAACTCCGAGCTGATGGGAACAAACTTTCTGGCTGACTTGAGAGGCCACGACAAAGCTGAGAGGTTTCCCTGCCGTCCCCCAGCCCTTGCTGGCCCCCAGGGGCTGATGGCATTTGTGCTCACTCAGGTTCATCTCCCCACACCAAGACCGTGGGGTGCTCACGCCTGGGCTGTGCAGTGCAAACAGGGGCTCCTGAGCCAGTCCTGCCGTGGGTGTGCCTGCAAGGATCCAGCCCCTCTCTGAGCTGGGGAGAGGCCAGGGCTGCAGAGGGGGGATGTTGCTGGCAGGTGCATGAGGCCGCTCTGGGACGCTGCCCTGGGGTGTCCAGCGCAGGGGGGATGGATCAGCCCCTGCTCTGCTGCTCCTTCCCGGCTCCCCCAGGGACCCTGCAGAGCACCAGCCATGCTGGTTGCCCCCACCCTGCCCACGGCCACCCTGGGGCTGCTCACGGGGGTTTTCTCTGCTGAGCACTGGCCTGGGCGTGCTCTTGAGAGAGCCTGGGCAAGGAGCCTGGAGCCCCCAGGCCCTGCCCTGAGGCGTCAGCGCTGGCCCAGCAGTGCCCATGGCCTGTCCCTGCTGCAGCCCCGGCACTGCCACCCCAGGGCTGGGAGCGAGCCCCAGAGCACTCAGGCCCTGCAGCAACACCAGGGGCAGGAGGGCAGCGGGGCAGTGGCACGGGAGCAGCACTGGCAGCACCAAGGGCTGCTGCTCCTGGGCACAGCTGCTGTGCCCCCCTGATCTGCCCCCAGCTCTGCACACAGACATTGCTGCTGCAGCTCCACAGAAGGCAACTAAAGGGGCATCTCTGCTGGGAACTTTGCTGGCAGACCCTTGAGTTCATTTAAAGGCAGCGAGAGCACAGCTCCTCATTGACACAGTCTGGGGCCACAGCCAAGGTGGAGAGAAACAAAATGAGAAATGGAAGAAATATTGCCCTTGCTTTGTGGACAACAATAAATAACTGAAGACAGAAAAGATAACCAACCAAAGAACCAAACCAACAAGAACTATGAAAGACGCGTTTTATTACAAGTGATTTGCATAAATTGGCAACCAGTTTAATGTTTCTTAAATCGTCCAGCCATCAGTGTCCACACTGCAGCCTTGAGCTCCTGGTTCCTCAGGCTGTAGATGAGGGGGTTCAGGGCTGGAGGCACCACCGAGTACAGAAGTGACAGGGCCAGATCCAGGGATGGGGAGGAGATGGAGGGGGGCTTCAGGTAGGCAAAAAAGCCAGTGCTGAGGAACAGGGAGAGCACGGCCAGGTGAGGGAGGCACGTGGAAAAGGCTTTGTGCCGTCCCTGCTCAGAGGGGATCCTCAGCACGGCCCTGAAGATCTGCACATAGGAGAAAACCATGAACACAAAACACCCAAAGGCTAAACAGATACTAACTGCAAGGAGCCCAAGTTCCCTGAGGGAGGTGGAGTGTGAGCAGGAGAGCTTGAGGATGTGTGGGATTTCACAGAAGAACTGGCCCAGGGCATTGCCCTGGCACAGGGGCAGGGAAAATGTATTGGCCGTGTGCAGCAGAGCATAGAGAAAGGCACTGGCCCAGGCAGCTGCTGCCATGTGGGCACAAGCTCTGCTGCCCAGGAGGGTCCCGTAGTGCAGGGGTTTGCAGATGGACACGTAGCGGTCGTAGCACATGATGGTGAGAAATGCAAACTCTGCTGAGATGAAAAAGGCAAAGCAAAACACCTGAGCAGCACATGCTGAGTAGGAGATGTGGCTGGTGCCCCAGAGGGAATTGTGCATGGCCTTGGGGACAGTGGTGCAGATGGAGCCCAGGTCGGTGAGGGCCAGGTTGAGCAGGAAGAAGAACATGGGGCTGTGCAGGTGCTGGCCGCAGGCTACGGCGCTGATGATGAGGCCGTTGGCCAGGAGGGCAGCCAGGGAGATGCCCAGGAAGAGGCAGAAGTGCAGGAGCTGCAGCTGCCGCGTGTCTGCCAATGGCAGCAGGAGGAAGTGGCTGATGGAGCTGCTGTTGGACATTTGCTGCCTCTGGCCATGGGGATCTGTTCTAGGAGGAGACAGTGACAAGTCAGGGGAGACTTTCCTGAGCAATGCCCAAGCCCTTTCTCCCAGCCCTGCCCCTGCCTCTCTGTGCCACCCAATTTTCCTTTTCTCAGAGCCCTTCCCTCAGCCCCGTGCCTGGAGCTCTGCTGGGATCCGGCCCCGTTGCCGTGACGAGCAGGGGCTGTGCCCATGGACACCGAGGAATCAGCTCTGCTCTGCAGCAGTGGGGTCATGGGACAGGGGGACAAGGGCCAGTCCTGGGGTTGGACTTTGTCAAACAGAACTGCTCCTGAGGCAGAGGAGCTGGGCAGCATCTCCTGTGCCAGGGCCAAGGAACGGTGATGGCCAAAGGCACTTTGAGAGGGTTTCCTGCTGTGCCCAGGGAGAGCAGAGAGAGCTGAGCAATGCAAGAGCATTGGCTGTAACTCAGCGAAGGGTGAGGGGAGCTGCTCTGTCGCTCCATCTGTCCCCAGCTGCCCTTCCTGAGATCGAGGGCAGTCACTGTGTTCCCCTGAAAATCAGCCTGGCACAGCTGAGAGCAGAGGGAGCCACAGCAGAGCAAAGTGGCTCAGCCTTTCTGAGAGTCTCAGCCCCACTGCTGGCCAAGGACACTCCCGGCCCCAGTGTCCCCTGGAAGGCAGCTGACAGCTGGGATGGCATCCCGAGGGCACAGCGAGGCTCCTGTCCATGGCACTGCTGGAGGAGAGCCGGCTCATTGCCAGCCTCCCGGCCCGGCCTGCCCAGAGCTCCCGGAGCAGAGGGAGCTGGGACACCCCATTGCTGTGCTCAGCCTGCACAGGAGGAGCCCCAGGGCTGGGCCTGAGCCTGCAGCTGGAAGTGCCATTCCCAGAGAGCCCCTCAGCAGCGGCAGGAGCAGCTGAGCAGGGCAAGGAGAGAGAGCCGGGCCCTGAGGAAAAGCCTTTCCCTGCCCAGCGCTGCCCAGCCCCTCCCGGGCAGCACCAGGGCAGGACAGTCGCCCTCAGGCCCCGGGCAGCAGGAACGGGCCCGTGGCCGCAGAGATGCCCTTCATCTCTGCTGCTGCTCTGCCGGCCCAGGAGGGCACCGAGGGCCCCGAGCCCCCGGGCTGAGGGCCCCGAGCCCCCGGGCTGAGGGCTGTGCTGGCTGCGAGGGGACACCGGAGCTGCGCTGCTCAGGGCGGTGTCTGCACTGCAGGGCAGCGCCGGCAGCTGCCACAGCTCCCCTCAGCAGGGCTGCCCTCAGCGCTGCCTCCCTCCCTCCCTGCCCACGGCTCTGCTGCTGGAGCTGGCCCAGCCGGGAGCTGCTCCTGCGGCCCGGGCTCCGTCCCTGCCGCTGCTGCCGGAGCCCAGCCCAGCCCCTGGGCCAGCCCTGCCCGGCAGCCGCTCGGGGCTGCGGCGATTAAAGAACAGCTCCCCCGGGCCTGGGCACCATGGAAAGGTGATGCTGGCTGCATCTGGAGGCTGGCGAGGTGCAGGCACTTGCTGAGGCTCCCAGGAATCCTCGGCGGGATGGTTTAAGAGCCTCAGGCCCTGCTCTGCCCTGCACAGCTGAGTTTCCATTCCCACCAAGCTGAGCCTGGGAGAAGTGGGAGCACAGACTGAGGAAAGCAGAGACTCAAGCAGGAATCCCATGCCCTGAATGTGCTCATGAAGAGTCCCCTCAGAAATGAGCTGGGCATGAGCTGGAGCTCGGAGCAGCCCTGGCCCCCACAGCAGCCTCTCCACAGCAGCAGGACCTGCCCTGCAGCAGTCACTCCTTGCAGCCACAGCTCCGCTCCAGCGCCCATGGGGAGCTCCCAGGCAGGCTGAGAGCTGCCCCTGGCAGGTGGCAGATGCCCTGGCCTGGCAAAGAGCCCTCAGGGCTGCAGGAGCTGCTCTGCAGGACAGCCCTGGGCACCCCTGGCTGCTGCCCACCTTCACAGCCTGCAGCCGGCCCTGGCAGCAGGAGCCGTCCTGCCCTGTCCCTCTGACGGTGCCCAGGGCAGCCCCGCTCTGCAGCACATCCTCCCCCAAAGCAGGAACGGCAGCAGAGCCATCCTCACAGCCATGGCAGTCCTGTCATGGGCCAGCTCTAGAGGATCCCTGCAGCCAGAGGCTCACTGTGTCAGGAGTGGTGAAGATTTCTCCATGAATAAGCTAAGAATTGTCCTTCTAGCTGCTTTAAGCCTCTGTCTGCTTCACTCCTCTCAGGCACCTGCAGGCAGTGCCTGCAGCCCTGCTTGGCTGGGAAAGAAGCTGCTCATTAGGAGAAACGTCTTTTTGTTTGCCAGGAGCCCGGCCCAGCTCAGCAGCACAGACACAGCACAGGGACTGTAATGATCCTCTCGGGGCTCTGGTGTTGTTTACATTGGTCTCAGTCCCTGAGAGTGTGTCCAAAAAACTTCTCAACAACTCAAAGTTAACGTGAAACACTGAAGTTTCTTGAAGTTTTAATGGGTGCCACTGAGGGACAGGACTGAGAAAGTGTCCCCAGGTTCCAGTCAGAGCAGAACACTGCAGGCAGTGATGACAGGGGGGGACAAGCAAGGGAAAGGTGTCTCTGCTGCTGAGCAAAGCTGGATGTGTTTGAGGAATGCAAAGGGCCAAGGCCTGAGCCCCAGCCCCTGGCAAGGCAGATCCTGTCCCTCCCTCAGTGCTCAGGGCTCTTGCCGGGGCACTGGGATGTGGGGATGGGCAGTGCCAAGGGCAGCACCATGGGGCGGCCCCTGCCAGGCTGCTGAGCAGGGACAAGGAGGCACTGAGGCCCCAGGGCTGCAAGGGTCACTTGTCTCCTGCTGGCCTCAGGGCCAGGGACAGCAGCCGTGGCCCAAGTGCTGCACAAGTTGGCTCTGTCAGGGCCTTGCAGCTGCTGCCCATCCCTCTGCCCTCTCCAGCCCAGGCTGTGCCACGCTGTCCCTGCCCTGCGCCTCTGTCCCTGCAGGCTGTCCTCATCCCCCCGGCTGCCCCACCTGGCTGGCCCCTTCCTTTGCTGGCAGCTCTGCGTCCTGCCTGCCTCTGCCTGGGCACACAAAGCCTTGGGCTCGGGACCAAAAGGGTTCATTCCATTTTTACCGTGTCTGTGAACTTTTAGCAGAGGAACAAGGCATGCAGGGGCTTCTTTCCCAGCAGGGATGGTTGGAAGAGAAGAAGAAGACATCTGGCTCAAGGGTGCAGGGATAGAAAAAACAAGGACTGAATCTGGGATTTTGGGGTGGGTTTTAAGGAAATGGGTGAATTGTAATACGCATGTAGCGACTGGATGTGATCAACACACTTGTAGAGTCACGTGTCCACGTAAGGTTAGGAGTTATCCCCTGCTGGAGCTCAGGCCTGAATAAATGATGCTCTCTTTAACAACAAATCAGTGTTAAGGAGTCTTATGCTGATATTTTGGAGATTTGGTGACAGCAGGGACTCACAGAACCACGGAGTCAACAGTGACACTGTGGGACCCCATGGAACCAATGGTCCATTGTCATAGTGCAGAGCCAAGGATCCATGGTGGCACTGTGGAACCAAGGAGATCGTTGTTGACAGTATGAACGCTCATGGAACCACGAGCCACTGTGACACAGAGTGGCCACATGGAGCCAATGGGCCATTGTGACTCTGCAGATCCAAGGAGACCCTTGTGACTGAGGAACCTCATGGAACCAAGGGTCCATTGTTACACTGTGGGGCCCTGTGGAACCAAGGGGACCACAGTGACATTGTGGGGCTTCATGGAACAATGGAGACCATTATGACACTTTGGGACCCACTGGAACCAAGGGGCCATTGTGACACTGCAGAGCCTCCTATAACCAAGGGGCCATTATAGCACGGCAGGGCCTCATGGAATCAAGGGGACCATTGTGACCCTGTGGAGCTCCATGGGACCAAGGGTCCATTCTGACATTGTGGAACCAAGGAGACCATTGTTACACTAAAGGGCATCACGGAACCAAGGAAGCCATTGTCAGGAAAATTAATCCACAAACACCCGAGGTTTATGTCCACAAAGGAGACAGAGGAGTCCCATTACTTTATTTGAATAAAGGGAGAGGCCATGGGGCATTCCCTGGGGTCTGTCAAGTTGTTAGAGGATGCAGCCTCCTTTCTCTCCTCATTTCCTGGCCGCATTTCCCTCTCTCTTTGCCCATTGGCTGAGGTACTTGAGAGGTACAGACTTCCCAAATCACTTAACACAGACCCCATCTAATGTATACTCCTAGCCTTTTTCTTTTCTTTTGGAATTTATGGTTCTTGCCATTGCTTCTTTCATCTCTCAGTATCTATCTTTACCTATCAGCAGACCCACAGTTTGTTTGTAAAGACAAATCCCTCTCACTCCTTTCATCAATCAGTGGAATTCCTCCCACTGTTTCTTTCACCTCTCAGTATCTGGCTTTTTACCTAAGAGCAGACCCACAGTTTGTTTGTAAAGACAAACTGATCTCATTCCTTTCACCACTGTGAGCCAGTGGGGCTCCATGGAACCATGCAGACCATTGTGACACTTGGAGGCCTCGGGGAACCGAAGGACCATTGTGGCCCTGCAGGGCCTTGTGGAACCAAGGGCACAACAGTGACACTGTGAGGCTCCAAGGGCCCAAGGGGGCATTCTCACACTGCAGAACCAAGGGTCCATTGTGGCACAGTGGGGCCTCATGAAACCAAAGGGCCATTTGACACTTTGAGGCCTTGTGAAACCAAAAGACCCTTGTGGCACTTCAGGGCCTTGTGGAACCAAGTGACCTTAGTGACACTGTGGGGCTCAATGGAACCAAGGGGCCCTTGTGACACTGTGGGGTCTCATGGAACCAATGGTCTACTGTGACACTGCAGGGCCTTATGGAATCACGGAGACTGTTGTGACACCACAGGCCCCATTGAACCAAGGGGCCATTGTGACACTTTGCAGCCCCATGGAACCAAGGAGTCCATTGTGACACTACAAGGCCTCATGGAAGCAAGGAACCATTGTGCTACTATGGGACCTTCTCGGACCAAGGGGCCGTTGTGTCACTGTGTGGCACCATAGAACCAAGGAGAGCATTGTGACACTACAGGGCCCCATGGAACTAAGGATTCATGTAACGGTGTGGGGACTCATGGAATCAAAGGTCCATGGTGATATTGCAGGGCCTCATGGAATTCTGAAGACCATTATGACACTTCAAGGCCTTGTTGAATCAAGGGGCTCTGCAGGACCCATTGAACCAAGGAGACCCTTCTGCCATTGTGAATCCCCATGGAACCAAGAGTCCATTGTGATACTGCGGTACCAAGGAGACCCCTGTGACACTGCAAGGCCTCATGGAAGCAAGGGGGAACCATTAGGACACTGTGGGGCTCCATGGAACCAAGGACCCAATATGACACCAACACTGTGACACTGCGGGGCCCCGTGGATCCCAGGGAACAGGTAACAGGTGTGGTTGGCTTGGCCTGACTGCTCCAACTGACCTTGGCATGTCAAGGGTCTCTTTCATGTGCCCCTGAAACACTGGGGCTCTGGGCTTTCCTTCAAAGGGAAAAGAGTTTTCCTTGTCATCCAGGCATTCATGGCCAAGATGGGATTCTGCCTCCAAAATTCCCTATATCCAGGGATTGCTCCCACACAAAAGCTGCCATTACCAATGAGTCTGGCTGCCCTTGGCTTCCTGAGAGCTGGCTCTCACCTGCCTTCACACACTGGGGCTCTGGGCTTTCCTTCCTATAGAAAACAACCGTCCCTCCTGTCCAGGCACCCATGGCCAAAACTGGTACTTCTCCTCCAAAATTGCCTATATGCAAGGATTTCTCCCAGACAAAAGCTGCCAGGACAGACAGCTCTGGCTGGCCTTGGCCTCTGCTTGTTGCCTCTCATCTGCCCCTGAAACACCAGGGCTCTGTGCTTTCCTTCCTATGGGAAAGAACTGGCCTTCTCATCCAGGTGTTGGGAGAGTCCCAGACTGGTCAGGCTCAGCAGGGAAGGGCATGTGGCAAATGCTCCTGCAGCCATTCCAGGCACTGGCAGGACAAGGCAGGGATTGCAGAAGCCCTGTGGGAGGGAAAAGAAGGGCATGTTGTGTGCCCAGACTCCAGCCAGGCCTGTGCCAGGGTCTGCTGGGGTCTCCTCAGAGCCAGGTTGGTGGGAGCTGGGCTGAAGAAGTGGAACATGGGGTGGGTGGGAATTGGGCTGAACAATGAGGGTCAAATGTCAGCCATGGTACAGAGTCCTCTTGGCAGCCACTCCCTGGTGCCATCCCTCAGTGGCCAGCCCTTGACCACCACTGGGGAACATTTCTAATATCTCTACAATGGGATGAAATGCACTTTCAAAGCCTTTGTGGATGCTGCCAAGTTGCAGGGAGTCTGTGTCCAAACTCATCTAGTTAATGGCGACTGCAAAACAGAATTGGGCAAGAGGACTGAGTTGGATAAATTTCCCTTGCCATCAGGTGCCAACCAAGCCACAAAGAAGGGGAGAAAAAACATATGCATCAGAAGAAAGGCAGTTCAATAGGGACAAAAAACAAAACCCAACCAAAAATACCAAAGCAAAACCCACAACACAAAATCCCCACAAACAAACCAACCACAAAAAGTAAAGGCCACAAACAGAAGCAAAGCAAATGTGCCGGAAATCTCCTATCAGCAGAAAATGTTCAACCACCTTGTGGCAGGAGAGGGTTCTGTATGTGTAGGTGCTGTTTGAAAGAAAAATGTCTCAAAAAAGAAATTAATGCCCTCTACCTGCTGCTTCTCTCAGTTTCTTGCTGATCATGGTGTGACATGGAATGGAACATCCCTTGGGTCAGTCCAGCCCAGCTGTCCCATCCCTGTTCCCTTGGGAACACTTGCCCAGCCCAAGCCCATTGGCTGGGGCGGGTTGCAGACACCCCTCATGTGGGGTGAGCAGTGTGACAAGGACAGTAGGACAGAACAACATTAACTCTTCTCAAGGACAGTAGGACAGAACAGCACAGCCTTGGAGAAATAGATAGGACTTGTGATAAGGGCTACAACGATGTCAAATAAAGTGAAAGGAAGTGGGGATAGCTAATGAATATGTAATCAGTGTGGCTGATATAAACTCTGTCCACTCCATGCTCAGTGCACCCAAATGCATGAAGGATCACCCGAGTGACCACCATGCTGTAACAAAGAATAGCTGCTTTCAAATCCTCCAAACTGTGTGAGAAGGTTTCTCTCCAGCAGATTTCAGTAGCAGTGGTGCCCTTGACTCCATGATGCCCCACAGGTTCACAATGGCTCCTTGCTTTCAGGAGGCCCTGCTGTAGAACAATGGAGCCTTGGTTCCCTTAGGGTCCATACTGTCCAAATGGCCTCCTTGGTTCTGCTCTGCCACAATGCTCTCCTTGGTTCCACGAGGCCTTGGCGTGTCACAACAGCCCCTTGGTTCCATGAAGTGCCGTAGTGTCACCGTGGTCTCTTGGATCCGCAGTGTCGCAATTGGTTACAAGCAGCCCCTCTGTGTCACAATGAATATTTGGTTCCACAGGGCCCCCACAGTGTCACAATGGTCCCTTGGTTCCATGAGGCCTCGCTGTATAACAATGGCCCCTTGTTCCATGAGGTTTGTACCGTCAACAATGATCTCCTTGGTTCAGTAGTGTGAAAATGGCCCCTTGGTTCCATAAGGTTGCTCCCTGTAGTCTCCCTGGCTCCATGAGATTCCGCAGTGTCACAATGTCCCATAGTTTTTATGGGCTTCATTACAATCAACAATGTCCTTTTTTCCATTGAGGCCCAGAGTGTCACAAAGGCTCCTTGGCTTCATGTGGATCACCTGTGTCACAATGGTCTCCTTGGTTCCATAAGACCCCAGAGTTTCACAATGTTCTCCTTGGTTCCGTGAGGCTCCACAGTGTCACAATGGTCTCCTTGGTTCCACAGGGCCTTGCTGTGTCACAATGGACCCATGGTTCCATGAGGTTCCATGGTGACAGCATGGTCTCCTTGTTTCCATGAGGCCCCGCTGTGTCACAATGGACTCATGGTTCCATGATGTTGCGTGGTGTCACCGTGCTCTTCTTGAATCCGCAGTGTAACAATGGACCATTGGTTCCGTGCGGCCTGGCCGTGTCACAATGGGCTCCTTGATTCCATGATTCCCCACGGTGTCACAATGGAGCCTTGTTTCTAGGAGGTTCTGTACTGTCACAATTGTCTCCTTGATGCCATCAGCCCCTGCAGTGTCACAATGGCTCCTTGGTTCCATGAGGAACACAAAAGCTTTGCATAAGCATTGAGCAACAGCTGCTGAACACACCTGGCAACATCTGCTTGCATCAAAAGAGGGCTTCAAGCTGAGAATGGCACCAGCAGCTTCCATCTGCAACAGAGACCCAGGGAAAGGACAGGGACAGAGAATTCAGTGGAAAGACCCAAAGATCATTCCTGCTCACACTGACCGTTTTAGAAAAGGGACATCATTGCAGGCAGCCTGTACTGAGCATGTGGCTCCTGAGTGGGGTTTGTTGTTTAGGAAACCTGCTCCGGCTTTTCCATTCTTTCCTTACAAACAGGAAAACTTCTCCTGGGCCTGTGTGCAGGCAGAGCCCTGAGGAGAGCAGGTGGCACATGGTGCAGTGGGCTGGGACAGCCAGCTGCAGAGCTCAAGGGAAGAAGCTGCTCAAGGAATCAGAAGCCAAACTCCAAGTCCCTTGGAGCATCAATGGGCCCCACTGAGGGCAGGGACTGCCAAAGCCTCCCCAGGGACTCGTGAGAGCAGATCCTTGAGCTCTGCCAGGATTGCAGCGAGCCAAAGGCTCTGAGCAGGGAACTGCAATGCTGAGAAAGCCCTGGGCTGGCTGGAGGAAGCAGAAAGGCCCAGCCCTGAGCCCAGGCCTGGCCCAGCAGGGCCTGTCCCTCCCGGCTGGCTCGGGGCTGTTTGTGGGGCAGTGGGATGTGAGGGGGAGGAAGGACAAATGCCATAAACCTGCAATCCCTGCCAGCCTCCTCAGGGAGGGGCGAGGGAGGAGCAAAGTGCAGCCCCTCAAAGGAAAGTTCCTTCTGTGGGGCCTCCAGAGGCAGTGCCAGAGCCCAGGGGACACAGCCCT